>NC_060139.1:290263552-290600873 GCF_021461385.2 Schistocerca piceifrons
GCTCCGGCGCTAAGGACTCTGATATCGACGGTCGGTGAAATGTGATCTTCCCTTGTTCCTTCCAGAACGGTGACGTCTAGCAAGGCAGCGATGCTCTTCAAATGAACTTTATTTATCTCGTTGTAGTTCTGTATTGCTTGCGCTTAAAAAAGTACAGTATACAACGAAAGACTTTTTAATAAAGAGAAAGAACGCGATAGAATCTCGTAACAAGCTTAGTGGCGATTACTTTGCCGCTCAGTACGCGAATAGAGTGGATTATAAAATAGGTAACATAGTTACCAAATATCTTCCTCCCATGTACTACACAGCGGCTTACGTTGTATACAGATACACGTAGTTATATTCTTAAAATCTTCTCTGAATACAAAATACACTATAAATGAATCAAGGGAAGTCACATAAATCCCATATATTTTCTTCTAGCTTTTTTCTTTTTTTTCATTTAACACAACAGCAGTCTGCCTCACGAGACGACAGAGTGCGGCGCTATTTTAATCCACTTTTGCATTCTTATCCCATCGTGTACAGTGCGTAAAATTATTTCTGCTGGATTTCGTCCGCCTGCGCAGACGAAGATCAGATTATGTCAAGCGAACAAACAAAAGACCTTTGGAAGTATAAAATTCCTGTCTTGCCTGCCGTTGGGTACTTAAACTTTATTTACGGGTATTTCGGCACTGCATTAAGCGGCCTAAGAGCGTATTTCCAACAGCGTGGCTGTGAAAACACCACAGTTATGACAGCAGTAAAAGGCCGAAGCAGTGGTCTACTTCTTTTCGCATTGCATATTAATGTACAGCTACCCATAAACAGGGAGGAGCAGTGTATTTCGATTAAACGTCTCGCACGTAAAAGGAAAACTAGTGCATGTCGTCTGCTTATAAGAGGAATTTTATTGTCATATTTCCAGGTTGCCCCATGTCGAAAGAATGGAAGCGCAATTTCATTCATTAAGGAATTTACCTAACATCACAGCTTTCTCCATAATTTACTGTGTCGTGTCGACTTATTTCTACACTCCTAATACAGACAACATCCTTAATTATAGCTGCTCTATATTCCAACCCAGCAGCGCTCTTAATAATACCTGCCCTCTGTCCCAGTCCTTGTTGTCACCACCAGCGTTTCACCCTTACTACGCCTGTACCCGCCTCTGCACTATTCCAAAGGCAGCTGACACAAATCCTGGTCATGGAAGCAACTCAGTGTTACCAGTATTGAGTCGACTTGTTTAAGAGTCCCTGATTCCGAACCAGTGTCCAAACTTCAGTCTCTCTACCCTGCCCATTGTGACTCATAGGTTACTAGGGTATACGGCACTTCAGATTCAACATACGGTCTTCATACATGTCGCTATGTAGATCGTGCGTAGAGTACTTAGTTTGTACTCTTCACCATCGTTACCTCGTCTGGTGGAGGACGTTCTCAGATTCTCTTCTCTTTTGAGCGTTTAGTATACACCTGCTGGGAGACTTTTCGCTATGTGCGGAAAATGAAACAACGTGCAGATAATTCTCAAAAAAATGGAAAAGTTTTTCACGCAGTCCACTATTTACGGAGCAATCTCTACATTCTTGTACCTTACAAGCAACAAGTGACAGAATAGTGGGAAAAATATCGATCTATTACGGCGTTACAAGGCATACTACCAGGTAGGAAAAGTTTCAGAATTGTTGTAATGTTCCAAAAGTGACGCCGATACTTTGCAAACAAGCAATTAAACTGGCTGCGAAAGTGAGATATTTATACGGGGTATTCATTGTATCCCTGTTGTCTTTAGATAGCGTGAGGGCCCATACATCCAAGTTGCTGACCAAAATGATGCGTAAGATACTGGAAGAGAAAATTGAGGATCTGTTAGATGATGATCAGTTTGGCCTTTCGAAAAGGTAAGGCAACCAAGAGGCATTCCTCACCAGACGCTTGGTAATGGAACTGAGACTTTTCTTAGGTTTTGTCGACCTAGGAAAGTAGAGAATTAAGGTATTGGAGATAATGTGTTAGAGAATGCGATGCCCTTACTAGTAACTGACAACAACCACGTACTTCCGTTGACTGGAAAGTTCCAGACGGTTAATTTCGCGCCAACGGTCGGGAAGTTCCCCTAATAGAGACCCACACACGAGCGACGGATCGCGTGGGCAACGGATCGCTTCGTCGATCGCAAGTATGTGGGCAAATCGCAGCGAACGGCCGCTGATGCACGCAAATCGCAGGCAGGTTGATGGATCGGATTGCATGCGATTCGTACTTGCAATATGGCTACCTGGCTGATGAGAAGCGATGTGTGGCAATATGGGGCGACTCGTTTCTCAAGTTGTGCAGTTCAGTTTCGTTTCACTTTGCCTTCGTTGAATAAGAACCTTACGTTAGAATTTATAAGTATTTCAAGACCATGAACCACTCAGAGAAGTTGTGGCCGGCGTTGCCATTATTTTACATTAAAAAGTTGTACAAAATACATCCCCTTCCTCCCATCCCACCCACTCCACAGTTTTGAAGCTTATGCTGCAGAAGTAGAATCAGTGGAAAGTTAATAGTAATAGTCATGATACACTGGGCTCCATTTAATGAGAATGGCCGAGCGGTTCTAGGCGGTACAGTCTGGAACTGCGCGACCGCTACGGTCGCAAATTCGAATCCTGCCTTGGGCATGGATGTGTGTGATGTCCTTAGGTTAGTTAGGTTTAAGTAGTTCTGAGTTCTAGGGGACTGATGACCTCAGAAATTAAGTCCCATAGTGCTCAGAGCCATTTGAACCATTCGATTTGATGATTTTTATTTATTTATGAAACAGTTTCACGCATTGTAAAAGTTTTCAACTCTTAAACAGAATGACGTACCTTATTATTAAGTGGAGATTTTAATTTAAATGTTCAGGGCTGTACTCAAAGCTCTCTTTCATTTCATATAGCCTAACTCTCCCTTGCCTGGGAGAGCACTGGAACAGACAGCATATCTATAGACAAATTGGATTTGCAAAACAAACTGCGCACATATTTGAGGCCTAAGTTGAGCAACAAGAACATGAAAAAGCAATTAATGACTAACAAGCGGAAACCGCATTCTATTAGCACACTTGGCATCAGTGAGAAGTGTAATATATTCCGTAAAGTAACGTTGCAGTTCCCAAGGAGAGTGTTTCAAAGCAAGTGTAATAAATTACAATTCCTATTTGTTTTCTTTTTTGTTTATTTTTTGTAGGTGTCGGTGAGTGTATAGAGATCAGCTGCGACAGCTACTAAACGTAGCAGCTCAGTTTCCACAGCAAAATTTTTCGACACGATGACTGGTTCATAGTATTGGTTAAAACTGATTGGCAAATCGCTGGTGTATGGCGGTGTCGAGGCGACAGACCGACTGCAACGATATCACATCCGATGGATCGTAGCAATCCTCTGGTCGTGTATGAAGCCGTTTACACTGCGCGTGCTTGGGAGGCGCTGGAGAAGTACTGTGTGTGTAATCTTATGGGACTTAACTGCTAAGGTCATCAGTCCCTAAGCTTACTCACTACTTAACCTAAATTATCCTAAGGACAAACACACACACACATGCCCGAGGGAGGACTCGAACCTCCACCGGGACCTGCTGCACAGTCCATAACTGCAGCGCCCCAGACCGCTCGGCTATTCCCGCGCGGTTGGAGAAGTACTTCAGTGGATTATGAGAGATCGAAGGTTACAGTCGGGGTGCAGTCCAGAGCTAATATTGTTGAGACTGGAATTATGACAAGCATTGTGAACAGAATGAATCTACTTATGTAACAGGTGGATGACGTTTTGTTGAATTGTAAATGAAGTATCGAAAGATGTAAATGGTAAAAGAGGATCGTTGACGAAACCATGTGACTTACCAATGAAGCTAGATAGTTAAATCATTCTGAACGTATTCATTATGTAAATAAAAACCGCCTTTTCTTTCGGCAGTGTATTTTCCTTCTCCCAGACGCGTTTTCCCTTTCAGTTTAAGGCATCTTTAGTGGAATGTATAAAGTTTTGTTTTGATATGCGATATTTTTAATTATAAAACAGTTCATGTCTTGTATTTTTACCTAAATAAGTGATTACTTACAGTTATTTGCGTTTTCTATTGGCATCTGCGTTTCGTCTTATCTGGTCACACGCTTATATTTCGTAAGTGAGGTTATAGTGTGGCCTCCAGCATGTGACCGGATGAGAAGAAACGCAGATGCCAACTAAAAACGCTTATAACGGTACGCAGTCATTTACGTAAAAAAGAAGACGTCAGCTCTTCTATAATCTAAAAATATCGCGTACCAAAACAAAACTGTATCATTCTAGATTCCACTGAAGATGCCTTAAAGCAAGAGGCGAAACGTTTCTGGAAGAAATAAAATACATCGTAGCAAGAAAAGGCGATTTTTGTTTACTGTGGTGACCTGCCCACTCGTCTCTTATGGGGTGCCTAAAGGAGGCTGCTTTCTCCGATAGCTATACAACAATTCAAGCAAATCACACTAATGATTTTATTACAATAAAGTAGATCGGCAATACGTAACTTTGGTTTACTGTGTCGTGTCGCAAGCGATTGACGACATGCAAACAATCAGTGTCTTTCGCTATATAGAATGTCCATGCAAGTAATGGGTATGGATCGCAAGTAACAGCTCTTCGCGTGCTCTCTTCTAGTCCGGGTCTCTGGCAGGAGGGGCGCTCATACTCTCATCGGCTAGAGGGAGGTCCTAGTCAGGGAACTACTGGCTGACGTCGTCTCAGAGCTTTCTATGCTCTTGCGCTCTTCGTCTTCGTGCCGTCGCTTGTCTTTACGCCGGAACATTTACAAAACGAATATTTCTGTTTTTGCTGCGGATGATGGCCACGCAAACAAACTTTGTTATTCGTAACGTAAATTATGTGGTGAATTTTTCGTTTTGGTTAGACAGAGAAATGTGAGACCGTAAGAGACTGACTAGGGACCATACTCTTCTTGGAGCATTAATAAACTGTGTTGAAATTGACCGGCTTTTGTAACTGTGGTACTGTTGCAAAAAATAGGTCCCTACATGCGTGGAAGCAATGCACTGGTTGGTATAGCCACTTGAAGCAATTCAGTAGTCGCTTACATGTCTGATGTATATGCTACCTCATCCATCTGACGCTAAAGTAGAGTGAAATGTCACTAATCAGATAAAAACAAAAAATAAGTGGGGAGGGGGGGGATGAGGGATTAGGAGAAGGATGCTACAATTTAAGTAGACTGATGCTGTAAGATATCGGCCAGGGAAGAAAGGACGGGATGATAGGACGTGTGTCAAGACGTCGGAACAACTGCCGCGGTGCTAGAGTGAGTCGCTGAGGTCAAAATCTATACAGGAATGCAGATATTGTACTATATAGCACAAATAATTAGGTTTTGCAAATAATAGATTTCAGCTATCAGTCGCCGTTTTTAAATTTTATTGGCAGATCTAGATTTCAGCTAGAAACTAGCTATTCTCAATGCACTATCATTTTTTGATCAATGCATGCAATGCCTGTTGGTCGAGCTTCATGCACAGTTCATTGAATACTACAGTAGTACAGCCCCACCACACGGACTGGCTGCCGTGCTGGTGACCTAGCAGGAGGGGGGGGGGGGGGCAGGGTGCAAAGGGAAAGGGGAGGGGAAGGGGAGAGGAACCTGCACCATGGAAGCTAGGTAGGGAGTTCATCCCCAAATGGCTCACACTGAACGGAAAATTTTGGAAATGGAGGTCAAACCCCAAGGGGACCTAAAACACCGAAAAGGAGATGGAAACAGCGAACTAAACAATAGCACAGACCAAAACAAAGCCAGGAGGATAGCCAGGTCGACATAAAAAAGGCCACTAAGAGGGAAAAGAGGGGGCAGGGACAAAGGAGTAAGGATAGGGAGGGAGAGGAACAGGGATGGTAATGCAGCCTGGAAAGGAAAGGAGACTGCTCGGGGCCCTGTGCGCGCCACACACGTTCCCACAAAAGGACTGTGGGCCCCCTGGGGGAAACAGCGAGTGGTCACGCCTAAGATTTTACCGAGCGCGCGAGCTGGTCCAGGAAGCGGACACTGCAGCAGCAGTGGCAGCAAGTGCAGCGGGGGAACCCCAAGGACATCCTGGCCGTGGCGCTCGCTTCGTGTTTGTTTATGTTTGCGTGTGGCTCGCCTGTGACGTAATGCTGCATGCAGAAATGTCCGTCAGACGAAGGCGACCGTACTGGCAGCCGCGAGAGACGCCGGACAGCGTTCGGAGACGTGTCTGGCGGACCTGGATCCGTACCTGCAGTGTCCGCCATGTTGGAGTAGAGGCGTAGCGCTTAACTGCCGGTTGAGCCCCAAGAGCGCTGCCTCCCAACTCCTCCTCACATGAGCCCATGACTCCCTGAGACTTAATCTCATGTCAGCCAAACCTCCAACATATATGAAGATGGTATCTGTTCTTTCGGATATGTCCGAAAGAACAGATACCATCTTCATATAGTTAAGGCTAACCGGCCATTGACCTCCTTCTGCTGTGCGGATGCACACGCATTGCCCGAACTCTTACGGGACTCGGTAAGATTGTCTGTCGCGAGTAATGAGTGTAATGGGCAGCGGCACTAGGAATGTAGTGTGTGGACATTAAGTTGGGAATGTGGGTCCCACGGGGAACGTGCAATGGATAAATTCCAGCAGTCGCACTGTCCTTTGTGCCCTCGGTGGCTCAGATGGATAGAGCGTCTGCCATGTAAGCAGGAGATCCCGGGTTCGAGTCTCGGTCGGGGCACACATTCTCAACTGTCCCCGTTGATGTATATCAACGCCTGTAGACAGCTTAGGGTCTTTATTTAATTATCATTTCAAACATCCAAGAAGTTTTACCAACTTGCTAAACTTAACACTGAACGACTTACGTTTATCTTTCGGAATAACACTATAAAATGGCAGACGATAAATAATATTTTGTTAAGCTAAGAAATAACGCGAGAATGAGACGTTTGGCACCGCATGTTTACAACAGTCTTGTTACTCTAAAGAAAACCTTTTTTATGTAGCAACGGAAGCCGCGGATAAAATAAACCTTTATTTGCTACCAGTTTGTCGAAACGATCACCATAAAATTACTACAGCAGCTTATCTACATCTGCATCTTTACTTTCTAAGCCAACTTACGGTATGTTGGCGATGGCTGCTTTATGTGCTACTATCATTTGCTCTCTACCTGTGGCCGAGCGGATTTAGGCGCTACAGTCTGGATCCGCGCGACCGCTACGGTCGCAGGTTCTAATCCTGCCTCGGGCATGGATGTGTGTGATGTCCTTAGGTTGGTTAGGTTTAAGTAGTTCTAAGTTCTAGGAGACTGATGACCTCAGATGTTAAGTCCCATAGTGCTCAAAGCCAGCCCTTTACCTGTTCCACTCGACAGCGGTTCGCGGGAAGAGCGATTATTAGTAAACCTGTGCGCCGGCTCGAATCTGCCTACTTTTACCTTCACCATCATTTTGCGTGGTAGACGTAGTAGGCAGCAATGTGCCACAGTATTTGTTAACTCCTCTAGGAACGAACGCCCTCAGAACTTAAACAGTAAACCACATCGTGATGCAGGACACCTCTCTTGCGGTGTCTGTCGGTGAAGCTGGTCGATCGTCTCCGTAATGCATTCGTGCTTGCCAAGTGAACATGTAACGAAACGCGCTCCTCTACTCGGGATCTTTTTCTATTTGCTCCATCAGTCCTACCTGGTACATGTCGCAGACTGACGAACAATAAAATTTGTTAAAACTTGTAATACTGCAGATTAGATCTCTAGGAAGATATTTTCCCCTTGGTGTTCAGTAATTCACATTTATTGACACTTTTCGAGACCAACTCATATAAGAAGAAAGACCGAAATGTTCATACACAGTGAAAGGTGGCTACACTGAGCCACAGCGCCAGAGATTGCGCCAAAGAGTTTTATTTCGCCGCCTCCACTGGCAGTTCTTGTCGAGAAGTCGTAGTAGGCAGTGCTTGTTGAGATGTGGTAGTGGAGAGTTCTTGTCTAGAAGTCGTGGTGGAGAGTGCTTGTTGAGATGTAGCAGTGGTGAGTCGTTGTTGAGAAGTTGCGGTAGTGAGTGCTTGTTCAGATGTTGTCATATTGGTTCAAATGGCTCTGAACACTATGGGACTTAACATCTATGGTCATCAGTCCCCTAGAACTTAGAACTACGTAAACCTAACTAACCTAAGGACATCACACAACACCCAGTTTGTCATATTGTTTTGATGGGCTAGACACCAGATATTGTTGGATTGGGGATGCTGTAATGATCAGAGTGTGCTTTTCGTCAATATATATGAAGGTAAAAAAATTCCTTTTTTTATTATTTCAATGTATTAAACTATAATGCCTCTTGGTCACAGGTTCACTCAACAAAGCATCTGGCTCGTGTTCTTGTATTAGACTGTATTTCTGGTTTCTATATGCAATTATAGTATTTCTGGTTTTTTTAATTACTTCAGTATAAATGGTGTTTAAAATATCTGGTCTTAATGAGGAAGAACCGTGCCAGATGTGTACGTTGAATCACACTTCCACACACAGAACAGCTACACTTGTGCCTTGTTGTTTCGTAGCTTTCATAGTTGCTGGGGACTTAATTAATTAATTGTGTTAACGGAAATTTTCTTTCATTCTTTGTTGTTATGCTATGCAGTCAGATTGCGTACTAATACTAGTCAGGGCATACAGCGACTAAAATCAAAATTATTTGCATAATATTTAATTAAACCCCCATGCGACAGAATAGTATCATGTGTCAGCTAACTGCTCCAGAGTGCAAACCCTGATTCCACCTTTCCTCGAACGTGTTCTGATGACGAGCTAAGCTCTAAACGCGTCGGTAAACGTGGATTAATTAACACACAGTGAAAAAAAATTCTAGCTATCTAATCAGCAGTGTTAAAAATTTTAAAACATTTTGTTACGCAATATTTGCAATCCTCGTATGTGGCTTCATGACGCACCTAAAAAAAATTACGAGCAGTATTCAAGTATTGTTCGCAAGAATGTTTTTTAAGTTACCTCCTTTGTGCGTGGAGTGCAGTTCTCAGGATTCTTCCAATGAAATTGTCTGCCATCTGCCTTTTTCTACGATTTGTCTTACGTGGTCGATCCACTCTGAATCGCTCCTTGCGCACACTCCTACATATTTTATGGAAGTAACTGCGTCCTGTGATTGATCTGCAACCCTGCAATCGTACAGTAATAAGTCTTTCTACCTGTGTATGCGCAATCCGATACATTTGTTTATACTGATAATCAGTTGCCGCTCCCCTGCACCAAGCGTCGATCCTTTGCATTTCTTCCTACATTTATTTCGCAGCAATTTTGTAGCGTTGCTGCAACCATCATCTGTTTCCGACGTTATCTACTCCTCGTTTATATGTACATATAATGAAAAGTAATGGGCCAATGAGACTCCCTTGGGCTACACCCGAAATTACTTTCACATCTGAAGATTTCTCTCCATTGACTGTGACGTGCTGTGTTCCATTTGCTAGAAATTCTTCGATCCAGTTGCAAGCCGGCCAGATACTCGCCACGCTCGCGTTTGTTTTCATTAGGCGGCAGTGCCGAACTGTATCGAGCGCCTTTCGAAACTCAAGGCTCACGGCATCCACCTGAGCGTCTGCACTATTGCTTTCTGGATCAAGTGGACGAACACAGCGAGCTGGGTTTTACATGATCATTTTATTCGGAACTTATGTTTATTCTTACAAAGGAAATTCTCTGTCTCCAGAAATATACTCGAGCAGATAACCTGTTACAAAATTTCACAACAGACCGACGGCAGAAATATATAGTAGACATATAGTTCAGTCTGTCCATTTGACGACCTAACTCGAAAACGAGAACGACCTCAGCTGTGTCCCAATAATCAGGAGCGCTTCGCTCCTTCAGCGACTTAGCTTCTCTCTCGTTGAGCGATTTCAGTTGCCTTTCTATACCATGCCCACTTATTTCGCTATCTGTCATTCCGACGTTCCTGCGACGATTTAAAGGAGGAGCTGCAGTGGAACCATCGTCAGTGAAACAGTTTTGGAAAAAGTAGTATTTCGGCCTTTGTGTCATCCTCAGTTTCGAAGCCGTTATGGCCAAGGAGTGTTGGGACAGTTGACGTAGATTTAATGTAAGACCAAAACGTCATGGGAATTTCTGTCAACTCGGCAGATACAACAACTTAGGTTCGACATCGTCGAACGCTTCGTGCATGCTCTCCTCGTGCTAATTTTGGCTTTCGTCAGTTTTTGTTTGTCTGTGAGGCTTTGGCTGCGTTTAAATTTGTAGAGAAGGTCTCTTTGTTTTCATATTAGCTTTCTAACATGACCGTCGAATCACGACGGGTCTTTCCGATCCCTCACAATTTTGCTCAGCAACCTATCTGACGTCATTCTTACTGAGGAGTCAGTAAACATAAAATTATATAAAAAAGTTTAGCATGACTGTCGTCAAAAATAAAACGCAGTTACGCAATTCAGTAATATTACTACACTGTCCATTATCACGATATCTGCTATTACGTGGAGTACACTGTGCATACCGACCACCACACGGGACGCTGTGCGCTCGCCTAAAAATGACTGATCTGTGGCAACGTTGTGAGCATTAAACACAGGGATTTTATTTCTGGAAACTGACACGCATGAAACAGCTGCGTTAAATTCGCAAGCGATTGCACAAGACGCGCAATAACAATCCAGAACGACATCAGGGAGGGGCCAATGGATTCGAAGGCACATTACGCGTTGAAAAGATAGCTCTTCAAATTTTCCATTTCCTCTTTGACATAAAAATCATAGATAAAATATATAAACAAGCAAACAAAGCTTTGAACATTTTTAAGAATTGTTTGGAAATACACGATAATGTCGGTCAACAAATGTGATACGTTACTTGTTATTATTTAACCTCATATTCCGTATTAGAACATGGTTCGTGGTAGTACTGTTACTTGCCTTAACGTATCTATATATAGGAAAATGAAGCATAGTCTCCCTTTTAGAATGTTAGATTTTACTTTTTTGGAATTTGAGAAATAAGCCGACAAGTCAGTCCATCAATGTTGTGTTTCGTTAATTCTACAGAATGTAATTTAGTCGGGCGACTAAAACACACATACGCGGCCTGGCAGTGACAATCAGCTGATAATTTTGTACGTCGCTTCGTATATCAGTATAGGCAGATTTTTCGATCACCCACGCCCGTATTCCTGTATTACCTGTCGGTAGATAGTGAAGTTAGTATTAACAGATAAAACATTCAAAATCTTACGTTTCGTAAAGAAATGAAGAAACAAGAAGAGCCGAAATGAATTAAAAATAATGCTGGTGATATTTACAAACCACGTCTGTGTTTATCCAGTGTCTACCAAATACGATGAATTTTCCCGACCATGTATGAAACTACGACTTTTTGTTCGCTCTCTTCTGTTCTGGAGCATATTCCCCAGTAAAGCAACAATAGTTGTCACTCTCCATTGCGTACTCAGCTCGGTACAGCTTCATTCAGATCCACCACGTTGGTTAATAAAATCAGCTGAACAGCGACGATGAGTGACATATCTTTCGACGGTACGATGTGTCTTGTGATCTTGACCAATTACGAGCAGAGGAGACGTTTAGCGATCAGAATCGGCAGATGAATAATACCTCACGCCAGCTTTTGTGTCTGGCTTTCCAAATTTGGAAATTGTCGGATTTATCGTAACCATCGCCAAAAAACTCCGGTAGAGTTCCCTCACTAACCATATCGGTTGAAAAATCGTCTCTTGTGTGAAGCACCTACTGTAAAAATATGACACAGTGACTGGCCGACTGAAAAATGTGCAAAAAATGACTCTGAGCACATGGGACTTAACTTATGACGTCATCAGTCCCCTAGAACTTAGAACTACTTAAACCTAACTAACCTAAGGACATCACACACATCCATGCCCGAGGCAGGATTCGAACCTGCGACCGTAGCGGTCGCGCGGTTCCAGACACAGCGCCTAGAACCGCTCGGCCACTCCGGCCGGCGAAAAATGTGCACTTAGTCTTAGCTTTAGGAAGCTGTATTCCAATATAGCATCTGCTCGGTTCGCCCAGTGTCTCAGGAACGATCTTGTATCGTATTGGCTCACGTTACCGAAATCCGACACGACTCAATGCGTTTTGCACTCGCGAGAATACTTAGCGATGAAAAATTCCACGTAATGACGCCACAAAAGCCGGCCGAGGTGGCCGAGCGGTTCTAGTCGCTCCAGTCTGGAACCGCGAGACCGCTGCGGTCGCAGGTTCGAATCCTGCCTCGGGCATGGATGTGTGTGATGTCCTTAGGTTAGTTAGGTTTAAGTAGTTGTAAGTCTAGGGGACTGATGACCTCAGATGTTAAGTCCCATAGTGCTCAGAGCCATTTGAACCATTTTGAACGCCACAAAACTCTTCCTGTTTAATATTCACGTTAGGTTTCACGTTCCGTGTGGTGAAGACTTCTGGGGAAAGTTTCTCGTCTGTAACTGATAAGAAGGGCATGGGATCTGACTGAAATAACACTTTCTTAACGGCGTTCTGTCCCCATCGCGACTGCATTTAATATGCTTCAGCGATATCTAGTTTGGCCTTGACCATCGTGAAGTTGATCTCGATGTAATCTTGTTTTACAAAGGTTCCACGTGATACTCCGTACCACAAGATTTAAGCGAGAGATTACATTGATGGTGACAAAGGCTGAAAGTACTTATCTGTAAACTGTTATTGCGATCTAGACCCAACATTATAAATAAAGTGCTATACGATTGCGGATTTTTATCTAGACTGTGTCATGAACAGAGCGAAGTTTAATGGCAACTGTAGCATTGACGTGCATATACTTCAGGGCGATTAATTTAGATTGACTCGATGCCTTTCTAAGACAAAGTATTTTTTTCTTTTGCTTTTTTAATTCAAAGTTTTCGCGAAAACTGCTATTGCAGTCTAAAATGTTAATTCACTCATTGTCCCGTTCTCTGGATCACGAGCTGAAACTGGTCTGTTGCGTTATATTCACTTCTGAAGCACATTTTTAGTGAATACTTTGTAAATTATGGATAAAATGCTGATAACTATATAGTTTTTTATTTCTTACGTAATATAACGCGTACAGCGTTGAGCCATATCTGCGAAACTGTTCTCCTTTGTAGTCATTCTGTAAATTCTTTTGTTCATTCTTCAGGCTTTCCCGGCGTTATGTTCACGTGTTGAATAAGCGGGTCTTCTATCGGCTGTTCTCACTGACGCGGACAGCCGGCAGAAGACCCTATTATTCGACATGTCTTCTGGTTTTATTGTCCCTCCAGCTTTAAAAATTTCTTCTGAAACACCTTCATCTGCGTGTGACTTCCCTTCCTTGATACCCCGTGCTGTTTAACGGAACTCACCCATTACTTCAGAACTGTCGTTATTTCCATTACTAGGTTTTGTTATTGATCTTTTTAATAACAAAAATATTCAAAGGCATCTTGGTGTGTTTGCAGAATACGTTCCCTGTTGTTCGTTATTATCTTAACTGAAGATATGTGGTGTCTGCCCAGTGCTGGTGTTTTCAATGCTGTTACTCTTGTCGTTTCCAGTTGCTTCTGTTGCCACATTCTCTTGAAAGTATTTAATTCGGCGCAGTCTATAGTGTTCCTAAAACTCTCGCCTTCTCGTTGATAGCTGTCTAGTTCAATTTGAGAGTTTCTTGTCTTTGTGCATTGCATTCTTCGTACCAGTAACTTCTTTTGCTGCTGGCATGAGTACCGTTACTAAACAACTGCCGTTTTCGTCTTTATACACTCTTTTTCTAAGTCCCCGACCCTGTTGCTTCATTTAATCCGGTATACGTCGCTATTCTTAAGTAAATTATCATACCCCACATTTGTAAGTTCCTTGCTGACGAGACTGTTTTTGTCTGGTTTTGTATCTATTTCATGCGTGCAGCTGTATGCCGGCGCACAGCAGGCATGTTCAAGTGTTCAAATGTGGGTGAAATCTTATGGGACTTAACTGCTAAGGTCATCAGTCCCTAAGCTTACACACTGCCTAACCTAAATTGTCCTAAGGACAAACACACACACCCATGCCCGTGGGAGGACTCGAACCTCCGCCGGGACTACTGCAGACATGATTTCAAAAACAGATTAGGTAATTAAATAAGCGAATCGTGATAGTTGAAAAATTGTGCCGAGCAAGACTGGTATCCCTATTTCCTTTATCATCGCGACCAGTAGCATCTGTAATTTGCGCTAATATAATACGATGTCATTGCGTTTAATTGATTTGATGCAAATCGAGCGACAAACTTCACTTGAGTGGATTTAAGTTTTTCAGTTATGTGATTCTTAGTAGTTTTGTTGTTTACGAATTCGCTCACAAATCCTCTCGATTTCGAAACAACCACTGGATAACTAATTGAAATGTGATAGACGAAGGGAGGGAATTCTGACAGTCCGAATGCAAACCAACACATGGCATCCGAAGCAATTCGCGTCCACAGGCCGTGGTCTAGCGGCTAGCGTTGCTGCCTCTAGATCACGGACCGAACGAGGTGGCGCAGTAGTTAGTACACTAGATTAGCATTCGGGAGGACGACGGTTCAAACCCGCGTCCAGCCATCCTGATTTAGGTTTTCCGTGATTTCTCTAAATCGCTTCAGGCAGCTGCCGGCCCGCATCTCGTGGTCGTGCGGTAGCGTTCTCGCTTCCCACGCCCGGGTTCCCGGGTTCGATTCCCGGCGGGGTCAGGGATTTTCTCTGCCTCGTGATGGCTGGGTGTTGTGTGCTGTCGTTAGGTATAAGTAGTTCTAAGTTGTAGGGGACTGATGACCATAGATGTTAAGTCCCATAGTGCTCAGAGCCATTTGAACCATTTTTTGCAGCTGCCGGAATGGTTCCTTTGAAAGGGCACAGCCGACTTCCTTCCCTAATCCGATGGGACCAATTACTTGGCTGATTGCTCCCCTCTCACAAATCAACCAACCAAACATCTAGATCACGTGGTTCCGGCTTTGATTCCCAGCCAGGTCGGGCATTTTCTCTGCCTGTGAACTTGCTGTTTGTGCTGTCCTCATCATTTCACCATCCTTCGAGAAAAGTAGCGAGACTGGACAGTGAAAGGATTGGGAATTTGTACGGCGCTGGTAACCACGCAGTTGAGCGCCCCACAAACCAAATATCATCGTCGAAGCAATGCGAACAAATGCTATCTGATCGAAACTATCCAGACATCTCTGTGTAATGCGAAACGACCACCAGATGTCGGAAGTGGCGAACCTGCCGGTACACATGGGAGTGTTGTGTTGTCAGCAGAGAGGCACAGCAGGATGGGTTGGGCAGGAGAGTTCAGTCGCTTCGAACGTGATCATTGGATGTCACCTGAGTAACAGAGGCATCAGGGACATTTCAAATCTTGTAAAGCTGCCCAAATCGATTCCTAGAGATGTGATGGTGAAGTTGAAACACGAAGGATCAGTCACATCTAAACCAAGACCACGCTGACCTCATGTACTGATGGACGGGTACCGACGAGCATTGTAGGGGTAAAAAAATCGCTTGAAATCAGCGGAAGGAATCCTTGGTGATTTCCAAAGCGGTACCAGCAGTCCAGTTAACACAATGACTGTGCGTATCGAGTTAAAAACAATTGGGTACATTGGTCGAGCAGCTCCTCAAGAACCACACATTTCTGAAATTAGTGCTAAGCGATACTTGAGATGGAGTAAAAAGCAACCCCTCTGGACAGAGGATGACTGGAAGCGAACGATTTGGAGTGACGAATCACGCTATGCCCCGTGGCAATCCCCGATGAGAGGGTTTGCATTTGGCGAATGTGTGCTGCCATCAGGTGAAGTCACAACACTGAAATATCGAGGGGGTGGTGTTATGACATGGGGTTGTTTTCCGAGGTCGGGGTGTACTTCCCTTAAGGTTCAAATGGCTCTGAGCACTATGGGACCTAACTTCTGAGGTCATCAGTCACCTAGAACTTAGAACTACTTAAACCTAACTAACCTAAGGACATCACACACATTCATGCCCGAAGCAGGATTCGACCCTGCGATCGTAGCGGTCGCGCGGTTCCAGACTGAAGCGCCTAGAACCCTCGGTCACAACGGCCGGCTTTCCCTTAAGGAAACACATATTACAGCGTTGGGTAATACGAACAGTAGTGTGGAACGTGTGGCGTTCGCCTGCTTTATTTCTTCGTTGATAGTCCTCGGTGTCAACGTATTGCATTGTTACACTGGCCGAAAAATGGGGGGGGGGGGGGGTTGGAAGTTCAACACTGACTACTGCAAATCATGTATCCGACAGTTTCACCATTGCGTTTCACAGTTCTTTTCTTTCATTGTTGACAATCCCCGAATATTAATATTACGCAGTTATATTAGCAGTTCACTATTGGTAAATGTTAAACGTCATTAATAGGTTGCAGGCAAAGATCAGCATGCTGGTACAGCGGTTTGCTGTTGAACATCTGTGAGCAGTAAATACCTAACCACACAGTTCACAGTTCTTGCAGAATAATAAGGTACATGTGACACTATTTCTCAAATAAACTGAACAGAAACAGTTCTAACATACGGCCTATTTGTGTTACACTAATTCCACTGTTACGTTGATGCATCGTTGTTACCTGAAACCGTACATAATGCCCCTCTGAAAATCTGCCTCGGACTGACTGTGTAGAGACCAAACATCCGTCCTTTATATATCCTCACAATAATGGGCACTGAAACTATACATTGTTTGATGCTTAATTTACAGAAATTACAATTAAAACATAACTCATTCAATTAACTGAATACACCGAAAAATTTCTCCTTTTTAACAGTTCCTTTTACCACAAAGGTTAGGTCGAATTATTTGTTTAAATAATAAAATTAACGGATACAGTTATACAAACAATACTTTCGACAAGCCTGGTAATTATTTTGGAATTAATTACGGGCGGGCTTTGCTAACACGTTTTCAAATGGAGCCAAATAAATACTTTAAGAATCCTAGTAGTTCTTCTTCCAAATGTTTATAATTAGTACATAATATATATTTGTTTATAAGTCAATAATAGAATCTAAGTCACAAAACAATTACTGATTTCACCCTGTAACAAAAGTATTAACTAGGAATGCTCAAAATAAATTAGGGAAGTAATTACACACACAATACTAAGCACCAAATGAGATCTGGTGCTATATTCCATAAGACTGAGGACCAACCTTTCTCTTTTAAGGAAATGCCGATTATACTCATGCATGTTAATGGTAATTAGGTAAAAATGAAAATAAAATGAATTTAAGGAGGCAGATTCACATGATAATGCACCCTGTCATGCAGTAGCATCTGTGAGGCAATGGTTTGTGGACAATAACTTCCCTGGAATGGACTGGGGTGCCCAGTGTCCCGACCTGAACCCAATGGAACACCTTTTGGAACAGTTGGAACGAAGACTTCGCTCCAGATCCCAGCGTCCAACGTCACTAACTTCTCTGCTTTCGGCTCTCGAGTAACAACAAGCTGCCACTCCTCCACAAATATTCAGTCACCTCATTGAAAAGTCCCCAGCAGGCCTCAAGCCGTTGCAGTGACGAACAGTGGACACATCCCATATTAATATCCATGCGTAGGTGTCCAGATGGCTTAGATCAGATAATGTATTTGGGTTACAGTGAAAACTTTTGTGTGCCATGCAATGTCACAATGACTGTTCCGCAAACACATCCGTTCGACGCGTTGTACCATACAGCTGAAAATTGCTACATAGCCGAAAAAGCTGTCCAACGGCGAAAAAGACGACATAGGAGGAAATTCTAACACAAATTGACGGCAGCAAGTGCGGCAGATTATTGCATCATTGGATAGGGGTCAAATATTTTTGAAGCTGAAATACCTGTCTGTTCGTGCCACACTAAGATGAATGACTCACCCAAATTGCGACTCTTTTAGGTGGTATCAGCTTTGGGCACAGGAAAGCCACATAAATTGTTGTGTACATTTGCACTCGGTCAGTTTCGCGGGCGCTCTGTTGCCACTGTTTACCGGCTGGAACGCGCCCCAGTCGTCTTGTTCCGTCTGCTGGACGGAAGAGCGGAGGCTGACCTTGCCCTTGCCCTTGGCTGTGGTGTCGGCGCACGCGCTCCCTTCTCTGCTCTCGGCTGATTGGCGGAGCTTGGATGGGGGCGGTGCGGCCTCGGCGTTGCGAAACCAAACGGCGGGTGGCGATGAGTCCCCTGTCGGTCTCACAGCACAGCTGGACCGGCGGCGCTCGAAGCCTCACGCCTCATCCCAGAGCCCTCACACCACCCACTGACGCTGGCTACAGAGCAGGAGGCGGACACTGTGTGTCTCTCTCAAGAGTAGCTTGTGACTGCACAGACCGTCAGGTTGAAATCATCCACTAGTCGTCAATAAAGGGCAGTTCTGCCGAACTGCTTTTTCCATCTTATGTAAAATACACTACTGGGCATTAAAATTGCTACACCAAGAAGAAATGAAGATGATAAACGGGTATCCATTGGACAAACATATTATACTAGAACTGACATGTGATTACATTTTCACGCAATTTGGGTGCATAGATCCTGAGAAATCAGTACCCAGAACAACTAGCTCTGGCCGTAATAACGGCCTTGATACGCCTGGGCACTGAGTCAAACAGAGCTTGCATGGCGTGTACAGGTACTGCTACCCATGCAGCTTCAACACGATACCACAGTTCATCAAGAGTAGTGACTGGCGTATTGTGACGAGCCAGTTGCTCGGCCACCATTGACCAGACGTTTTCAGTTGGTGAGAGATCTGGAGAATTTGCTGGCCAAGGCAGCAGTCGAACATTTTCTGTATCCAGAAAGTCCCGTATAGGACCTGCAACATGCGGTTGTGCATTATCCTCCTGAAATGTAGGGTTTTGCAGGGATCGAATGAAGGGTAGAGCCACGGGTCGTAACACATCTGAAATGTAACGTCCACTGTTCAAAGTGCCGTCAATGCGAAGAAGAGGTGACCGAGACGTGTAACCAATGGCATCCCATACCATCACGCCGGGTGGTACGCCAGTATGGCGATGACGAACACACGCTTCCAATGTGCGTTCATCGCGATGTCGCCAAACATGGATGCGAGCATCATGATGCTGTAAACAGAACCTGGATTCATCTGAGAAAATGACGTTTTGCCATTCGTGCACCCAGGTTCGTCGTTGAGTACCCAAACGCAGGCGCTCCTGTCTGTGATGCAGCGTCAAGGGTAACCGCAGCCATGGTCTCCGAGCTGATAGTCCATGCTGCTGCAAACGCCGTCGAGCTGTTCGTGCAGATGGTTGTTGTCTTGCAAACGTCCCCAACTGTTGACTCAGGGATCGAGACGTGGCTGCACAGTCCGTTACAGCCATGCGGATAAGATGCCTGTCATCTCGACTGCTAGTGATACGAGGCCATTGGGATCCAGCACGGCGTTCCGCATTACCCTCCTGAACCCACCGATTCCATATTCTGCTAACAGTCATTGGATCTCGACCAACGCGAGCAGCAATGTCGCGATACGATAAACCGCAATCGCGATAGGCTACAATCCGACCTTTATCAAAGTCGGAAATGTGATGGTACGCATTTCCCCTCCTTACACTAGGCATCACAACAACGTTTAACCAGGCAACGCCGGTCAACTGCTGTTTGTGTATGAGAAATCGGCTGGTAACTTTCCTCATGTCAGCACGTTGTAGGTGTCGCCACCGGCGCCAACCTTGTGTGAATGCTCTGAAAAGCTAATCATTTGCATATCACAGCATCTTCTTCCTGTCGGTTAAATTTCGCGTCTATAGCACGTCATCTTCGTGGTGTAGTGGCCAGTAGTGGCCAGTAGCGTAATTTCGACGACACACACAGCCGTCTTCTTCAGGTGCTGCCGAGTTCTGCTGTTGCGTGTACTCACTCTCCAGACTCCAACCAGACTGTCAAATCTCTGTGTGTCCATCGTTTCAGAGATGATTGCGGGACTCGGCTGTTCGATATAGGATATCAAATCAAACACATTTCAGCCGTCAAGTTTCCAAACTTATTTTATTTGGCTACCAGTTTCAGCGTTTTACTACGTCATCTTCAGGCCCCCGACCGACGTGTGGGAAGATTCTACCTCGGTTCTGATCAAAACGGAAGCCAGCAATACTGGTAATCGTAGATTTCTGCTTGCTGTAGCGATCTCTTCAACTATCATCTCCCGTCATTAACAGTCGGAAGGTCATGATCGAAGTGATTGCTACAGCAAGAAGAAATATACGAATACAAGTATTGCTGGCCCCTGTTTTGATCAGAAACGGGGTAGAATCTTCCTACAACTCAGTCAGGGGCCTGAATATTGCGTAGTAAAACGCTGAAACTGGTAGCCAAATAAAATAAGTTTGGAAAGTAGACGGCTGAAAGGTGTTTAATTTGACATCCAGACTGTGAAATGTTGTTGGTTTCACTCCGCTCTACAAAGGAGTACACAAAAAAGAAACGGAATTGTTTTAAGAAGCTATATATTTTCAAATTGTTTACAAAACAACCTCATCCCCTTCAAGATACTCTCCATTACATCTAATACATTTGTCCCATCGGTGCTTCCACTATGCGAAACATTTCTGTAATCATCTTTAGAAATGGCTGACAGCTCCTCCCTCTTTTTTTGCTTGACTTCGATGTTGTCAAATCATTTTCCTTTCATGCCCCTTTTCATGTGTGGAAATAAGAAAAAGTCGCACGGAGCCAGAACAGGCGAGTACGGTGCGTGGGGCAGCGGAACCACGCTACTTTTAACCAGATACCGTCTAACAGAGAAGGCTGTATGCGCAGGTGCATTTACGTGGTGGAAGAACCAGTCTCTTGTCTGCCACAAATCGGTTCTTTCGTGACGAGCACTGTTGCGCGATCTTCTTCAAACTTCCACATAAAAGGTTTGATTGACAGTCTGATAGGGGGGGAAAATCTGAATGAACTACGCCCTTGGTATCAAAAAAGCAAATCAGTATTGTTTTTATGTTTGATTTGACTTGACGACATTTTTGTGGACGGGGTGACAATGACGTCTTCCATCGGCTCGACTGTTGCTTTGTTTCTAGGTCGTAGCCGTAGCAGCAGGACGCATCGCCAGTAATGACCTTTGACATAAAAACTGTATCAGTTTCAAGCTGTTGTACCAAAGCGCCAGATGTTTCATCTCGACGTTCCTTTCGATTGTCAGTCAGAACTCGAGGAACAAACTCGGCAGCAAATCATCCGTTAACATTCACTGAACCGAACTCCAAGTAACCCACTAAATTCTGATAGTTGATCAATTGTCTATCGACGGTCTGTTAGCGCAAGTTCAATATTTTCGTCGATTCGGGCAATTGACGGACGACCAGAACGAGGTTTGTGATCAATGGAATGTCACCATTTTTAAATATAGCGAACCACTCGTACACTTGACTTTTCCCATAGCCTCATCTTGGTAACCTGTTTGCATCATTAAAACAATTTCAGCTGCATTTGTACCGAGTAGAAAACAAAATTTCGCAGGTGCAGGTTGTTCACTTACAGTTTCCATCACAATAAACAAAACAAGTACAGAACAGCGCTAGAAGAGAAAAAAATACTGCAGGTGAACAGAACAAGCCAGGTCGACAACACAAGCGGCACCGAACTGGCAATGAGCTGGTGCTATAAAAGCCTAGCGGCAGAAATCCGTACTATACAAGCTCCGCGCAGGGCAATGTTATTCCGGTTTTTCTTTTGGGCACCCCGTCGTATGTAGCATGGTTCGATTCCCGATGCCCACTACGTCCTTTGATAGTCTTTCGTTTTACAGAGCAGGTTCTGATGCTCCACGAAACGCAAATTCTTACAGAGTTTTAGATGTTACTCAAACTGAAACATCCACACCAGTTTATTAGGTTCTCTGACATCTTCATTTCGATACACACCTTAACCAAGGTGTCCTAGCCGGCCGCTGTGACCGAGCGGTTCTAGGCGCATCAGTCCGGAAGCGCGCTGCTGCTACGGTCGCAGGTTCGAATCCTGCCTCGGGCATGGATATGTGTGATGTCCTTAGGTTAGTTAGGTTTAAGAAGTCTTGGGGACTGATGACATCAGATGTTAAGTCCCATGGTGCTTAGAGCCATTTGAACCAAGGTGTCCTAGAAACTTGGCGTTTGCAGAACGATACACTGGTCTCATCGTACCTCATTTCATGACTGTATTTTACTCAATGCTCGGCTCACTTGATCAGTCTAATCTAAAAGCCGTAAATTCAACTAAATACCTAGGTACTGTATTACAATTACGAACAACTTAAACTGGAAGGAACACATAGAAAATGGTATGGGGAAGGCTAACCAAAGGCTGCGTTTTATTGGCAGGACACTTAAAAAATGTAACAGACCTACTGAGGAGACTGCCTACACTACGCTTGTCCGTCCTCTTTTAGAATACTGCTGCGCGGTGTGGGACCCTTACCAGATAGGACTGACAGAGTACATCGAAAAAGTTCAAAGAAAGGCAGCACGTTTTGTATTATCGCGAAATATGGTAGAGAGTGTCACAGAAATGATACACGATTAGGGCTGGAAATCTTTAAAAGAAAGGCGTTTTTCGTTGCGACGGAATCTTCTCACAAAATTCCAATCACCAACTTTCTCCTCAAAATGCGAAAACATTTTGTTGACACCGACCTACATAGGGAGGAACGATCACCACGATAAAATAAGTGAAAGATATAGGTGTTCGTTCTTTCCGCGCGCTATACGAGATTGGAATAATAGAGAATTGTGAAGTTGGTTCGATGAACCCTCTGCAGGCACTTGAATGTGATTTGCAGAGTGTCCATGTAGATGTAGATGTAGATGCTTGATTGTTTTAGTCTCGGGTGTGTGTAGCTGGTGTTCCTTGCATCTCTCCTTGATTGTTCTGATTATCTGGCCCACGTGAGACACAGCACATTCGCATGGAGTGCGGTACACACATGGCTTTCGGAGACCTACATCGCCTTTAACTTTACGAGGAAGACTTTTTATGTCTTCTAAAGGGAGCGAAATACACCGGACGCCATGTTTCCGTAGCACTCTACCGATCTTTCCGGATATTGCGCCAGCGTAAGGTGTAAGACAATTTTTGGCAGCTCTTCCACGGTTTCAGTCTCAACCTGTTTCTCAGGCGTTTCTGGTTTTGACTCCATCGCCCGCTGAATCTCAGTACCTATTCTTTCGGAATACTATGCGTAGTTTATGGTTTCCTGAGATGATCAATCAGTGCTGGAGGCGATCTATAAATTTGTATTGTAGTCTTCTTGTAAAAAACAAATTATGTGCTACGATCACTATGTTAACACAATTACTGGATTACTACTTTCGGCAATCCCGTGTTCCATAAAACGGGGCAGTGGTAGTTACATCATACAATGCTTAAACCACTCTATCACAGCAGTACTATGTTGCTAATGTGACAGAGTGGTATAAGCATTGGATGAGGTAACTAGCACTGCCCCGTTTTATGGAACACAGGATGGCAATACATATTACTGAAACTAATTCTCTTAGCACAACGGTCGTGGCAAGTGAATTCTATTTCACAAAAGGACTACAGTGCAAACTATTCGTAGGTAGGGTTCTTCGGCGAGGCTTTCTTTGTCTGAAAGTTTTGGCGCTATATCGACCGGAGTCCTTAGCACCGAATTTCCTTGTGATGGACAGCGATGGTTCGAGACGTGGCGATAGAGGTCAGTGTGCATAGTTTTTCAATATATGTAGCAACCGAAGGATCCGTCCGTTCTTCTATTAACATGTCGAGCAAAGGTAGCTGGCCCACTTTTTAAAGTTCCATCGTGAATTTATAACACGATGGATGGAATTTAAATATTCCACGTCGCGTTGAAGCTTTTGGGCTCCATGTGGCCACATTAAAAATTTGTCGCCAGCGAAACGACAGAAACACTTCGGTTTCAACTTGGCGGATTGTAATGCCTTTGCTGAAAAGTGTTTCATGTATGGGTTCGCACTACAGGTGGTAACGGACTAACCATTCCAACGCCATCGGTTTTTTGTAATATTTTCCGTCGAATAAGAAGTAGGTAGATGTCAGAAATCGCCTAAAATGTTCTGTGAAACAATCATCGAACTTTTTCGCGACTAGTTACAGGGAATCAAGCAGTGGAACTCTCATAAAGAGTGAGGCTACATCGAAACTGACTATAACATCGGTATCCTGGAGATGCAGTTGACTGATGCGGCGTACAAAGTCAGCAGAGTTGCAGATGTGGTGTGCACACTTCCTCACCTATTCGCCGATAATGTGTTTTAAGTATTTTGCAAGCTGGTGTGTAGGTGCACCAATGTTATTTTGAGTCTTAGAGGAATTCTTTCCGTGTGTATCGTAGGAATGTCGTATAGTCGATGTGGCTCTGCTGTTCGTGTGTAAGACCCTTGACGATGTTACGTGGAAGCGTGACTCATTGAGAAAAGTCATCATCGTCCTCTCGTGTTTATTCGTAGCATCGTCAACTACTTGCCTGTATGTAACGTCATTCAAAAGATCGGAAAGCGTCTTATTATAGTCCACTCGTGACATTAGGACCGTAATAGTAGTAGTAGTAGTAGTAGTAGTGTTTGTTGGTGTTGTTGTCGTCTTCAACCTGGAAACTGGTTTGACCCTCTGCGTGTCTGTTCACATCTGCAAAACTATTGCAACTTCTGTGAACTAGCTTAATGAAGTCCCTCTATGATTTTCATCTCTTCCATTTCCGTCCATCGTCAAATTGACGACTCCTTGATGACTCAGCATGTGTACTCTCAACCAACCCCTCCTTTTACTCGTGTTTTAGCGTGAATTTCTTTTCTCCGCGATTCGGTTCAGTACTTACTCATTACTTATCCGATCCTGTCTGTATATCTTCAGCGTTACGCCGCAGCACGACATTTCAAGAGCTTCTTGTCTGCGCTGTCTAACGTCCATGTTTCGCTTTCGGGCAGGTCAACATACCACAAAGACACTTTCAGAAAAGACTTCGAAACACTTGTATTTCAGTGAACAGAGTAACAGTCATACAATAATTTTTAAATGGACACACCGTCGTTTGACTGTATTTTTGTTTATTTAATTACTACTCAGGTTTCGGCCTTTTACGCCGTTTTAAAGCACATATTGCAGCACATAAAGCTCAAAATTGGTCATAAATTAAGAAAAATATTCGCTCCCCACAAAATTCCAGATGTAAAATCATCATCTTGTCAAAGGATCAGTAAATAATAATGGGAGTACGTCATATTTAATAAAAACAGGTTTACTTTGGTGAAAAATGATTAAGGTACATCCCCGAGTCGCACTTCCAATTACTTTCGTCTTTCATCGATTTGCTCTCAATGCATATTCTGCATCCATTAGACGGTTCGTTCCATTCAACAGCTCCTGTAATTCTTCTTTACTCTCACTGAAGACGGTATCGTTAACGGCGAATCTTGTCATTGATATCGTTTACCTTGAATTTTAATCCCACTCTCAAACCTTTCTTTTGTATCCATCTTTGCTTCTTCAAGTATAGATTGAACAGCAGGGGCGAAAGACCGCATCCCTGTCTTACACCCTTTTTAGTTCGAGCACTTCGCCCTTGATCTTCCAGTCTTATTGTTCCCTCTTTGTTCTTGCACATGTTATATATTACCTATCTTTCCCTATACCTTACCACTATTTTTCTCAGAATTTCGAACATGTTGCACTGTTCGACATTGTCGATCGCTTTTCCCAGGTCGACAAATCCTATAAACGTGTCTTGATTTTTCTTCAATCTGGCTACCAATATGAACCGCAACTTCAGAACGGTCTCTCTGGTGACTTTATCTTTCCCAAAGGCAAACCGATATGCGTCTAACAAATCCTCAATTTTTTTTTACATTGAACTCATACCAGCATACAATGTCGCCCTAATAAATTCGTAAGATGCCCGTCCATCTTTTTCAAGCATTGCCCAAACAGCGCCAATATTTTCATCAGCAACAGCAGTTCTTGGGCGTCCTACAGAAATTCATCACTTATATAAAACCAACCTCTCGTGAATTTGCTGTAACAACTATAAATTGTTGCTTTAGGTGGGGCTTCTTCGCCCAAAGCCTTTCTAAGCCGATCTTCTCATTGTTCAGGGGGTAATGATAATTTACAAGGGCCATAGCTCGGAAGTCTTTTACTCGAATTCATTTTTCAGTGCACACAAAATATTTGCATGATGATAATTAACAACCTATTAGAGCCAGTTAAAACCGCAATCAAGTCGCTTAACATTACAAAATAGCTGTCAAATACAAACAAGTTACATTTGCTTTTAGAACGATGACAGATCTCTCTCTTGTAATTGATCAATACGCGCTAAGAATGGCTCGCCGCCAGGAAGCTTACCCCCCTCTCCTCCGATGCTCGCGTAAACATCACGTAGGCCTGTCGCCTGTACCGGTGCGATAATTTGTACGGAAACTGGTCTAATCTTCCGGGCGCCTAACCGTTGAAATGGCTTCAACAACACTCTAATCCCGACAGTCAACGTATTTTTACTCCCAAATTTCCTGGTAGACGTACAAAAGATCTATTTTACAGAGTTTACCTCATACTGATTTGCTATTCTGGCGCAAGAATAAATGTGTCATATTCCGATTTTCAAAAATTACTAGTGACCTGTGTTTTCCTTTTTTAGGAATGTGTCATTGAGTAGATCTGCAGTAGCGTAAGAAGGCAGAAGCCCTGGAATCAATGAACATATGTGCGAATCATTTTGTCTCATCGCAATTAACACAGTTCTTGCAGATGCCATAATTAGATGGGAGATACATCTATGTCAAGAGGCTATCAAGATATACTGTATACCGACTTTAGGACACAGAACAATTGATCGCTTTCGAAACGAAGACACAAAATTCAGGTTACGTGTGAAGAATGAGAGAGATATTGAAGCACATCAGATGGAAACCGTTAAGTCATGTTGGAAGAATAGCCGATAACAGGTATCGAAAAATATCTAACAATTATGAAATGATATGCGAAAGCAGTAGAGAAATACCGTAGAAAAGGTGAAAAGACGAATGCTCAGATTCTTCAAGACAGAGCAGTGTTAGCATGACTAATCCTATGTATTTATGTACATGACGTTTGAATCAGTACGGGTATGTCAGCGACACTGTTTGCTAATAACGACGCGCATAAATGTGTGCTGATCGGCAAACATTTCACGCGAAGTTCCGTCGACTCTCCAAGGAGGATATTGATGAACTTTGTTATTTGGCTGTATAAGAGTAATTATGTTAAAAAATTAACATCGAGGCTGTTCCTGTAGGAAAACAAATGCCCATAACGACCTGTTGTCTTGAATTCTCTTTGTGGTGCGCATCTGCTCTTCTTAATGGATATGCCGATATCTATATGGAGAGGGTGCTCGCCTTTGTGGCCGAGAATATAACACAAGTGCGGTGACACGAAGTTTGGCTACAGGAGGAACGAACACTGGATTGTTTTATTTATTTAGTTATTTTCATTTTCCAATAGGGAACACCAGATAGTGCCCCAAAACTGTTGTCTGTGTCTAATGAAATTAGTACATAGTCATCAGCAGCGATAACACATCTCCAAGCGCAGTCATCACAGTCATCTGCAATAAACATATATTAGAAGCTCCGTGAAGCAAAGAAGATCAGAATTCAACGTCCAGTCGACGACGCGGTCATTAGAGAAGCAGTACAACTCGGATTACGATAAGATGGTGAAGGAAATCGGCCTTCGGGGGAACCATCCCGGCATTTGTCTTGACCGACTTTGGGAAATTACGGGAAACCTAAATCAGGATGGCCAGTCGCGGGTTTTAACCGTTGGCCTCCCGAATGAGAGTCCAGAGTACCAACTACTGGGCCACCCCGCTCAGTAAAATTGTGATTATGTCGTGAGAGACGCGTGATTAGAATTACTAAGACTGCTATGGAAACAAACAAAATGAATCAGGCAACAAACTGGAGTGCAAGATGTGATTACAAGTGTAATAAAAATGAAATGAAAGAAGGTTCCACACGTATCCATGCAGTTGGACAGTAGATGGCTGAATGTTAATGCTTTCGCTATTTCATTGTTATTTTTGTTCCTTTGTGAAGTGATTCTGCAATTAAGATACATATTTCAGTATTAATACATTACAATACAATGTACACGTCTTACATGTCAAGAACATCACGTTCCGTATCTGACCGGACAGAGATTGTAGTGTTAAGAGGCTGTTCTGTTGCATTTTAGAATACTAAGTGAAGGTGTCATGCAGGCTATCAACAGTTTCACACAAGAATCAAAGCTAATTCCATAATTACGAGGGCTGTCCAGAAAGTAAGTTACGATCGGTCGCGAAATGGAAACGACTATGAAAATCCCATAAAGCTTTGCAAAGATGTGTTGGGCAGTGTCTCTAGTATGACTCTAGGTAGAATTATGTCGCTCTTTTCATTCGTGAGCTCTTACTGAGCGCGTAAAGATGTTATAGAAAATAGTGTCTCCCGCCAAGTACGAGGGCCTGGTGAGAATTTTCCTCTGAAGCTATGCCACCAACATTACATAACTGTCGTGCGGTTTCTTCTTCAAGACAATTCTCAGCCTCATTCTGCAGGGGCAATGAAGATGTTCCTGCATCGTTTCAATTGGAAATGTTTGGTTACCCACAATACGGCCCGTAATTGTCTCCCACTGAGTTTCATCTCTGCTCAAACGAACCGCTGGCTATGAAGACAATATTTTGGCACAGACAACGAGCTTTAGGCCATCGTAGAGAATTGGCGGAAAGCTCTGGCGGCTGCCTTCTATGATGAGGGTATTGGAAAGTTGGTACAACGCTACGACGAATGTCTGAGTTAGAACGGCGACTACGTAGAGAAGTAGCTGAAAGGTGTAGCTAACTGTTACAAATGAAACATTTCTGATTTTCACTGTGGTTTTCATTTCGCGATCAATCGTAACTTAATTTCTGGACAGCACTCGTATTATGAATAGTAGCCAGCTACACTGCTATGGAAATTGTTTATATTTTACGTCATTCACGACGAGGCCATTTCGGCGTATTGCCACAGTCAGTTGCTCTGTAAATACATAGGTAAGCTGCAAATACATAAGTAGGTGATGCTCTGAAAATAATGGTCTTGTAACTATGATCGAAAAAGCTATAATACATCATTGGGTGATTTTACCTTATATGTAACATAGTTGCTGTCATGTCCTGTCTTTATAGAATTATTACTTTCTCCTAGGTGTACAGTGGAGACGTATATCGAATTTTATTTGGTTTCCATGTATGCTACTTTTCTGACAGCTTGGTTGACGGTGGATCAGCGATATTACGTGTTACCGCAGTTACCATTATAAATAAGCGATGTGTGAAATTCAGTTGTTTTTTATTATTTTTATGTGTTTGGTTCTAATTATGTTTTTACCTAGAGTTTTAGTTTTATTTGAGATTTTTGTTTTACATTTTTAATTTTTTCTTAATAATTTTGTTATTGATTTATGTTGCTGTTATGTCTCTGTTTTATACTCTTCATGTTATTTTCGCTATTACTATGAATATATGTTATTTAGCTTCTCTGATTTATTACTTTACCCGTTTTCGCGATTTATAAAGCGAATAAGGTTTTCTATGTACTTTTTGTGCTTTTGGTCGGTTTGTTCGTTCAGTTAATTTGTCTGGTTGCTGTATGCACGTGAATATATATCTATTTCCTCGAGGATGTTCATGAATGTCCCCTTCTGTGTAATATGGAGGATTTCTAGCGCTTTGTTTAAAGGTTTTACGTCGTGTTTTTTTGTTTGTAAATGTTGAAAAAATGTGAATGGATTGTTTTGACTTTCTCTGGTGTGATCTTTATATCTAATTTTGAAGTTTCTACCATTTTGTTCTATGTAGGATTTATGGAATGCGTTACACGAAATTTTGTAAACCAGGGGTTGTTGTATATGGCAATTTTCGAGCCGCGTTTATGGATATTGTGTTTGAGGCCGTGTGTGTTTTGAAATGCAAATGCGATGTCGGTTTTGTTGAATGATTTCTTGATTTTGTTCGAGATGTTTCCTAGATAAGTTGTGGTTTCGTATTTTGTTTTCTTCTTTTTCGTTATGTCGTGCGGTAGCGTTCTCGCTTCCCACGCCCGGGTTCCCGGGTTCGATTCCCGGCGGGGTCAGTTTTAAGTTCTAGGGGACTGATGACCATAGATGTTAAGTCCCATAGTGCTCAGAGCCATTTGAACCGTTTGTCTGAAGACGCATCCATTATTCTGTTATTAGTTAAACAGTTGTGGTATAATCGTGTTTCAATTTTGGGGCCGTAATCGTTTTTCTGGGCTATGTATTCGAAGAGTAACTGCGGGCCCCAAAGAACGGAAGTTAATTCTATAATGACATCTTTGACGATTAGATCTTCAATTGGTAATAGGATAAGTGGTGTATGAACTTTACTAATCGCCACAGGTTCACGAATAAGAAACAGAGTCTTTATTACTTCATTAAAGGATAGCAGTGGCAGATGTAATCCACGTAAATAAGGCAGAAGTGTTAAGCCGCAGGCCATACATTAATCATTAATGAACCTGTGCAGTTACGTCTTGTCTAAGGCCAAGAATAGTAAATGGCTCTAGATCAGGTCCACGGTGTGCCAAATTTCTCGCGTGCAGCGTGTGCGGGCGGCGGGCAGATATATTGCGAACAGCGCGACATTTGATTTAGCATTGCGTTGCTGCATTTTTCGGTCGGCTCAACTCGTGATTTCGGCAGAACCATGGTGTCAGCGCTGTTTACCCTTTGCTTTTGGTAGTGGTACGGAGGACGTTCGCAGCTCCAGTGGCTGTTTGCGCAAGAAAGAGGGATGAGAATTCCCAATTCTCATAATCGACGGGTACTGCTTATTTGCTATGAAACAACATTACAGTGCCACGCAGAGAGAATTTAAACATTCAGATGACACTGAAAGAGCAAAACAAATGCAACGATCGACAGACGGGATTCATTGTTCTGTACATCAAGAAGCACTTCGTACTAAATTTGCAAGCATGGAGCACTTGAAGAAATTGGTGGTACGAATACTAAAATGTCTGAAGACGTCCGCAGCTCGTGGTCGTGCGGTAGCGTTCTCGCTTCCCACGCCCGGGTTACCGGGTTCGATTCCCAGCGGGGTCAGTTTTAAGTTCTAGGGGACTGATGACCATAGATGTTAAGTCCCATAGTGCTCAGAGCCATTTGAACCGTTTGTCTGAAGACGCATCCATTATTCTGTTATTAGTTAAACAGTTTTCAAAAATGGCTCTGAGCACTATGGGACTTAACTTCTTAGGTCATCAGTCTCCTAGAACTTAGAACTACTAAAACCTAACTAACCTAAGAACATCACGCACATCCATGCCCGAGGCAGGATTCGAACCTGCGACCGTAGCGGTCGCGCGATTCTAGACTTTAGCGCCTAGAACCGCTCGGCCACACCGGCCGGCTAAACAGTTTTCATTAGAACTGAACGAATGGTATGGACACTTTATATGTTATTGCAAAGTACGTAGGTTAAGTCATGGGGCATGTCTCGAACGATTTTTCGATTTCAAACTCGCTGTGGTTGAATTTATGAGGGGAAAAAAGGAGTGCAGGAACGAAAATTAGAACTTCGGGGATGGATTGCAGACTTCGCATTTTAATTGGACCTGACTGCAACAGTGCTCACAGTAAGACATTGCAAAGTAACTTCTTTCTGATTTGATGGGGATGGATGTAAAAAGAGAACTGCTCTGCAAAAGGGACACATTCTGGCAAAGGCAGTCCAGTCCCAAAGCTCACAGGCGTTAAAGAAAGGGCGAGGTTTGAAGAACTCATTGTGGCCTTGGAAGAATTAAAAAGATAGTTTTATAAAGTTTTTGAGGACATTGTCAGTCTTACTTTTCTTTTCGAGCTGTTTTAGAGACTGACTGCCGTTTCAGTTGAAAGCGCTCCGGTGCATGCGCAGACGTAATTGATTGACCTGCAGGGTAACTGCAGTTTCAGTGGCAAATCTTTTTGTGTTAACTGTTCAGGACGTCTACATTGCTTTCCTCAGGTAGATTTTCTAAGTCTCCATAACGAGGTTGCAAAAGTACTACAATATTTCGATCGACATATTTGTGCGCGAGACCTTTTTTTCGATTATGAAACTATATCAGTCACGATTAAGTGGGAACTTGAGTGCAAAACTCTGGAATTGTCTGTGTCTGTCTGTATGCCGACAGTTTGTACCAGATAAAGATTATGTATTCAGCGCGCCAAAAATAATTAATTAATACTGAAAAAATGTTTTGTTTTGATTTGTTTTGTTGAGAAATGTTAAATATAAAACCAAGTCTCTTGCAGTGCGACTGGACTGCCATTTAAATGCCGCTCGTTCGCTGTTCCTTTGTTTCTGAAGCACTACGAAATTAAATAAAATAAAGTTAGTCTTGGGCTACCTCAACAATCATCTCAAAAGCAACTTGAATCTACGCATTTTGGAACTAAGAGATTTAACTTTGAACTTGAATTAAATGATACTGAACAATTAACAATAGTAAAATTTAGTACGTACCAAACTGAGCTGCAGTCACAGGTAAGCTAAAATATGGTAACAAAACTCGCACTCTTAATTTGTGCTTGTGTAATCTAAATATAATTCTGTTTGGTTATGGTAGGCAGCTATGAATACTTTAACTGAACTTTGAAATTAAAGCAGTGAAATGGAATGATGTTACTTTAATGCTGGCGTTTGAATTTCAACGACACTCGTGTTCATTCCGGGAAAGGAAGGGACCCTGCTTAGTAATGCAATTGGGACAATGAGCAACAAAGGTTCATGCTTCGTTGCTGTATTTTTGTGATGTAAATCGAACAGTTTGAGAAGCTGAGGTCTGCCACACAGTTCTAAAACCTTACATGCTTTCAGTCTTCCTTGTTGGTTGATTGAAGGTTTGAAGTCGTCGATCGAGGAGGTGGCGACAATCACTCATTGTCGGCCGTCGCTGTTGCAGAAGCTGGATGTTGGCGCGCCTTCTTCTCGACAGGGTCACCAGGCGAAACGGGCTCTTGATGTGCGCCAGCTAATGCTTCCCGTCCGCGACACCGCGTCAGAAACTATCATAGCAAGTCGAGCGCAATTACATGCTGCCAAACCCCGAAAGCGCGGCAACTCGCCGGAGCGTCACACAACACACCTCCTCCACCGCCCTACGCCAGCCAGACTCTGCTCTGCCCACGGCAGAGTTAGCACCACCCAAGATCCTAAACACTTTGGTTCTCCACACGACCTATCGATGTAATCGTTCGATAGCATAGTTTTCCCTAGGCAAGACCCAGCGTAAAAATACAAATAATATTTACAAAACAAACCAATTATACATCGACATAAATGCATAAATATATATATATATACAAATTGTAAAACAATTACAATATATAAAGACACAGAAATGTCATATCTTCAGGTAACAAAATAAGGAAAAAATTTATAGTACAATAGATGGAAATAGGAGGATATGTATTTCCGACGTTACAACGTCATCTATTATGTGTTATCTGTGTTAGAATCCTCGTGTTCCCTTGCAATGTTTGCCCTTTAGAGTGCCCTATAATGCCGTAGAAATTATTCCCCGCCGTCTTCAACACGCATCCTGTCAGCAGGTCCCTTTTTGTAATTAATGTTTCACACAATGTCCTTCCTCGTCAATTCTGTGATAAAACACCTCGTTTCTTATCAATCCACGCTATTTTATCTTCCTTCTCCAATACCAGGTGTGAAATTCTTCGATTCTGTTCTTTTTTGTTTTTTTCGCTGCCCATGATTCACATCCATTTAACGCTGTGCTTCAGGCATACATCGGCTGAAAATTCAGTCTCCAATGACGTTGAATGTTTGATACTGCAGTAAACTTCTTTCGATGTAGAATACTCTCTTTGACCGGGCTACTCTCCTACCTCGATTCGTCCGTCATGCATTATCTGTATCCAAAGTAGCGCAATTTCTTCAGTTATGTTTCTATGTGATCCTCAGTTTTGATATCGAGTTTGTCGCCGTATCCTGCTGCTGTTCAATACTTCTCCGTTTTACTCTCACTCCACGTTCTGCGCTCAGTAGCCTTCATTTCATTCAACAGGTTCGTAATTCTTTCTCAGGACCATCTATATCATAGTTTTAGAACTGAAATTATAACATAATAAAACCATTCAAATCTCTCCTAACTTTTTCAGAAATAGTGTGATAGCCTCAGAAGATGTAACGAAGGTGCCATAAGATGCTTGGTTAAGAAACAGGAAAGAAAAAATAACATTTGGTGCTTTGTAGACGGCGGAGTTGTAAAAACTATATTTATTTCGCAAGCAGGAATGGGATAAGGAGCTTAGAAACCGGAGCAAGGTCAATTACCCTAGAGAAAACGCCATTCAATAATACTGAGTTACATTACATTTAGGGGAATAGCCGTAAAAGTAGTTGTATGATCGCGCCTTAATTTTTCTTTTTATTTTCGTAACTAATCCATCAAAACGAATTTTAGAAGTAGTTTCTAGTTCCGAGTGCTTTTCTCCCACTCGTTAATTATAATTGCGTGCCTATCATATTTTCTAGCAAATGATTGACTGACGATAGTGAGTGACACTTGTCAGATCATTGCATTAGTTTGTAGCGAGCACAAGAATCGCATCCCGGGAGAATAGCGACGACAGACAATACAATTACGGACCAGCCACAAATCGCACGGAGTTTTCCTCAGTTTTCACGTGTTTCGCTCGTCAGCCGCGAGCATCGTCAGACATTTAGTTTGTTTTTCAAAGATCAGCTCCAGCTCACAAAAGAGCCGCTCTCCTGGTTCTGAGCACACAGATTTTGCGGATGTTTGCTCCTCGGAACACTCTAAATATAAGCATATCGTCGAACAGCGTCATAACTACAAAACATAGTCGGTAAGCATCCGCGTTCGTCCCCATCTCTATTGTACTGTAGTTCCAGCTACCAGCGGGACAACACGCCAATCTGTCCCCAAGTTGTCAGGATGCCTAAACGGTGAGACAAGGTTGCAGTAGTTAAGGCTTGTTCCAGACCCGGGCTTGTGAAGTCAGTGACATATAGCCTAAACAGTTTCTTGTCAGGGAGCGCGATAACCAAGCTTCCCAACTGGCGCATATCGCCGCGAGAGGAAACGGAAAGAATATTTAACTCTGACATTTTTATGGACCATTATATCAGCGCTCTAACTTCGTAAATTAGTCGCGATATAAACGCGGAAGTGTGTGTGTGTGTGTGTGTGTGTGTGTGTGTGTGTGTGTGTGGTGCACAACTCTGATAGCAAGTGTTTACTTCGCTGTTGGCGAGTAACCGCCAAGTGCTCCGTCCACTGATATGTGCGCTTATTGCAATACTTTTAAGTAACTGCAAAATTCTGAATTAAAATATCGGCCATACGTGATGGAAACTACACCGGTGTGCAAAATTTAAAAGACGAAAGTAACAGTTTCGATGACACTGGGAGATTAGAGAAAGAACTGCTACAGTATAGTGCAGGAGTTAAGTGAAAGAAGTGATTAATGAGACGAACAGAAACGACACTTTTATTCAAAGACAGTAATGACATTGAAGACACGGTGATTCATGATGGTGCCCTGGACATCACCAAAGGCGGGGACATGGTTTTTAATAGGGATGCATGCTCTGCAATGTGCTCCCATGCTGGACACAAGGTTAGTAAGGACTTCTTGTGGTAGGGTGTTGCATTCCTTCACCAGCGCGGTTGACACCTGCTGGATGATCTTTGGTGCATGTGGACGTCCTGCAGTACGTCTCGCCAACGCATCCCGCACGTGTTCGATGGGTAAGTCTGAGAAACAGCTAGTCTATTCGCGGAATATCCCCTCGTTCCAGGAGCTGCTCCGCCTACACTATTTGATGCGGTCGCGCATTTTCATCCACAGAAATGAGAGCAGAGCCGAATGATTGTACCCCATAACGTTGACTGGTCACCGTAGTAGCGCGTTCAAAAATTCAGAGGCCAGTTGCCCCATGGAAAACTAAGCCTCCCCACACCACCAAAACGACCCTGTTCGATAATGTTCGTGGGTCTGTTACGTGTTCTCACCTCTCGCCATATGAGAATACGTCCAGCGATATCGAACATGGTCGTTTTCGTAGTTCAGGTCTTACGGTGTGTGGAAGCATAATGTCGCATGGGCGTACTGATCTCCAAAGGTTGTTACACTCATCGGCCAGTGTTATTGTGACACTGAATACCTTCCCCATTTGCCCCTTCCTGACCCTTTACACCCTCCAATGATGTCTCCAACATTGGAAGACGAAACGTTAGGCAGAGAAATATGGCTTGGACCACAGGCTAATCCCCAAAAACAAAAATCACCGAGGAGACATTACATGGTCAGACTCAGCTCCGTATTTACGATCTACAAACCCCCTAGGCTAAACAGGTGGTGCGGGCCCTGCCAGGGGAGTCTTTATGCCAAATAAACCCACAAAAATGAAAATAACGCTTCTCTCTGCTGGTTTGAGATCATTAAGTGGCAGGTATGTACGTTCTAAGAGTGACATGGATATTGGTGAAACTAGATTTTAAGTTTCATTGGCGCTAAAAGAAGTAGGCAATCTATGGAATCAAACTCATTTTGAACTATCAAAATTCCATGAACCATTTTTTTAATAGTCGTAGCAAAAAAATGGTTCAATGGCTCTGAGCACTACGGGACTCAACTTCTGAGGTCATCAGTCCCCTAGAACTTAGAACTACTCAAACCCAATTAACCTAAGGATATCACACACATCCATGCCAGAAGCAGGATTCGAACCTGCGACCGTAGCGGTCGCGCGGGTCCAGGCTGTAGCGCCTAGAACCGTTCGGCCACTCCGCTCGACTAATAGTCGTAGCATTTTTGCCAACTGAAGTGCCAAGCATTTGACCGAACTCCACTGAGAGTTTGTCGCAAGGCAACGCGAGGTTGGGACGAGGAACGGTTACTTCATTGGTATCAGCTGCCTACTGAAAAATTCAACGGAATAAGCAGCACATACCAAACAGTTTCGTCTACACCCTTTACTGTTATTGGGAGCGGGTCCGCATCACATTACTAAAACAAAGACATCTTGAATTTCAAATTTTTGTGTGTGCCGGACCCCTTTACGTTCAGTGTTTCTTACGGCAGTGCCCGCATCGCCTCCGATAATATGGGACCCCTCCTTTTTATCAATTTCACAAACGCTTCAGTGACGTGAAGGACAGAGATAGGTTTCAGGATAGCGTAAAATAATGTTATAGACACAATTTATATCATCTGATAATGCGCCTAAATTGGTGTGGAAATGGTCGTCATTTTAATAAAAAAAACTTTCAACAGACGCAGCGGTGTATTTTGCCATCTTATAAGAACTCTTATGCAAGCTTGTAGTCTGTATGTAAATACACTCTTAACATGAAAGTACTAGTGAAACGTGTGTTGTGTGAAACAGATAACACAAGTTATAACTGGGAACAAACTTTCTCGCGACAATGTCCCTATATAAAAGTTTCTGTTTCCTCTTGCCGCGTCAGATTAGAGTAAAAACTCGAGCTTTCTACTATTACATGCATCTCCTTCGTCAGGTGCAGCTGAATATCCTTTTATCTGTTTATTTGATTACAATGAATTATTACGGTTCGATATCATGAGCATGCGCGTTTGTGAACACAGACCTACCCAGTATTTCACAAACTATTGTAAAGGGTGTTCCATCGACTAATGATTTGTTTTTCTTTTTCAGGTAAGTGCATCCACTACACAATCTGCTGTTACTGTAAGTACCAATATGATAAACTATAAGCTGCTGCGTGACTATCGTCGTATGTTGTCTCATCATGTTGTTGTTGTGGTTGTTGTTGTTGTGATCTTCAGTCCAGAGACTGGTTTGATGCAGCTCTCCATGCTACTCTATCCTGTGCAAGCTTCTTCATCTCCCAGTACCTACTGCAACCTACATCCCTCTGAATCTGCTCAGTGTATTCACCTCTTGGTCTCCCTCTACGATTTTTACCCTCCACGCTGCCCTGCAATACTAAATTGGTGATCCCTTGATGCCTCAGAACATGTCCTACCAACCGATCCCTTCGTCTAGTCAAGTTGTGCCACAAATTTCTCTTCTCCCCAATTCTGTTCGATACCTCCTCATTAGTTATGTGATCTACCCATCTAATCTTCAGTATTCTTCTGTAGCACCACATTTCGAAAGCTTCTATTCTCTTCTTGTCCACACTACTTATCGTCCATGTTTCACTCCCATACATGGCTACACTCCATACAAATATTTTCAGAAACGACTTCCTGGCACTTAAATCTATAGTCGATGTTCACAAATTTCTCTTCTTCAGAAACACTTTCCTTGCCATTGCCAGTCTGCATTTTACATCCTCTCTGCTTCGACCATCATCAGTTATTTTGCTCCCCAAATAGCAAAACTCCTTTACTACTTTAAGTGCCTCATTTCCTAATCTAATTCCCTCAGCATCACCCGATTTAATTCGACTACATTCTATTATCCTCGTTTTGCTTTTGTTGATGTTCATCTTGTTTCGTCCTTTCAAGACACTGTCCATTCCGTTCAACTGCTCTTCCAGGTCCTTTGCTGTCTCTGATAGAATTACAATGTCATCGGCGAACCTCAAAGTTTTTATTTCTTCTCCATGGATTTTAATTCCTACTCCGAATTTTTCTTTTGTTTTCTTTACTTCTTGCTCTCCCCATATACACACAGAAAGACGGAAAATGGAGAGGACTAGAAAATGTTGAACTTGCAGTGGTGCACCTGTCGTGATTACCTTTCGTCGTCGTCGTCATCAAATTGTGCACATGCCGAGCAGGTAATCCGCTGAAGGATGACATATCGCGGCCTGACTGTACACGTTACGTAACAGGAAGCATTACTGTCCACTGAGGCAACCCGCTTCCGTGGTATAGGTCAGCAAAAAGCGTGACTAATATGGCGTTAACAAAAGACCAAATAAACGCACAGTTCTTAAGAATTTCCTAGTAACCGTGGGAGAACTCAAACACAGTGTCTCATATCGCCCATTGCAAGGCCATACTCATTGCGGTTACGAACTGCATACACTCTCACTAGCTTGAGACGCCAATAATTGTATCACATGTGGTGGCAGGCAGATTTGACTGATTTAATTTACCAGGAATGCTCAGAAAATGATAATTAAATACTGTACATATAACTGATTTATCAGTAACAGAAATATTTTTACTACAAGCTGACTTTATATCGTCGACGTTGTGCTGCTGACCAGACACTTCCTTCACAACTGATCATACGGTTTTAATTTTGTCATGTGAATTAGCCATTCTATTTGCATACCACATACTCTTTGCTTTACTAATAACATTTTTAAGCACCTTACAGTACTGTTTGTAATGTGCTACTGTAGCTTGATTGTGACTAATTCTAACAATTTGATATAATTCCCGCTTTGTTCTACAAGATATCCTTATCCCACTAGTCAGCGACCCGGGCTGCCTACTACTGCTAGTACCCCGCTTAGAGTGTTCTAATGGAAAGCAACTCTCAAAGAGTACGAGAAGTGTGTTAAGGAAAATATCATATTTATCGTCTATGTTATCGGCACTATAAACATCCTGCCACTCTTGTTCCTTGACAAGCTTTAAAAAACTCTCTACTGCTGTTGGATTAACTTTCCTACATAGTTTGTAATTACATTCGACATTTGTTTGAGTACAAAAGCCTTTTAGTGTTAAAATTTGTGCATCATGCTCTGAAAGACCATTCACGCTTTTACTAACAGAATGCCCAATCTAGTAGTCAAGAAAGAATACAAATATTGTTTATAGCTGTGATACTGTTTCCCTGCACCCTTGTTGGAAAAAAACCACAGTCTGCATCATATCATATGAATTTAGGAGATCTACCAACATCCTTTATCGTGCAGCATCATATACAAAATTAATATTGAAGTCACCACAGATAACTAATTTCTGGCACTTCCTACAAAGCGTATCAAGAACCCTCTATAGTTTGAGCAGAAATGCTCTGAAGTCAGAGTTAACGGACCTATAAACAACAACAGTTACTGTCTTCGTTGATTTCACTGAAATGGCGCTGCATCTTTCTTGATTTTGTGCGAATACGCACTAAAATGGTTATTGTCGCTCGTAGACGACAAAGTGATTTAAATAAAACAGCTTTTCGTAGAAGAACAAATAAATTTGGAGCAGTATGTGAAGGAATATCCGGGTAGGGAAAGTATCTTGAATTTATTCACAATCGTCAATTTTCGGTATTTGATCGCAACGCCCGATATACTGTAGGGGCGCGGTCCTTTCTTAAACAGACAAGACACGTAAAGCAATTGCATGTTATACGCCTTCAAAAAATGTGTTATGAAGTAATCAATCATCCCTCACCGTAATGCAGTGAAGGGCCATGTTGTTCCGTTATTTATAGCTCTCACATCCGCTCCTCTAAGTTCATAAATCACATCCTGAATCTCGACAATATCAGTCACTTGGGATTTACACAACCGTTGCTCCGCCTTTATACCGCTTCTCCACTATTAGTTCTTGGGTCATTCAGATCCTCATTCTCGTACATTCGATGTCCAGAAAATCGAATGTACAACCCTCTCCTCCTCCTCCTCCTCTTTTTTCCGTGACTTTCCTTCCATCTTCATTCAACTGCCCATATTTTTTCTGTATGAGCGTTGCACCAGTAAAGCAGAAAGTATACATGTACAACACTTACGTACAAACAAATTTACATATTTCATGTCATATAGATAATATTAATTAATGAAAATGAAAGAAAAGGTGTATAGATGAACAAGCCAGGATAATTCCGTCACAGTCCCTTCTGGCACGTACTTGACAGTGGTTTGCTGTGTGTAAGGGCCCGTAACGTCTTATTTTGGATCCATTGTTGGTTCTGGATGTTCATCTTCCTTAGTTGCTGTAATCTTTTATGACATGGGACTACTTACTTGTTTTACAGGATTTGTGGGTAGCCTTGTTCCCAATTCACATGTCATTCACACTGTTTCACTAAGTCCCTTCGAGATAGGCGGTACCACAAAATTTTGTGGCGCCTCTGTAGGTCAGTGGTCAACGAGGCTGACCGCCACGCGGAGGACCCTGGTTCAATTCCCGCTGCTGGCAGGGAATTTTCCTTACTTGTGTGGGGCAGCGGGCTAAACAATAATAGCTATCTTCGCCGTCTTTAGAATAGCCTAAAAACTATTTTTGCAGTTTGCCAGAAAGTGATGCAGAACATACTGACCATATTTTCCAGTCTGCAAATCCACATTCTTCTTGTGTTCACTGAAAGAAAATGTTTCTAGTCTCCATTTAGTCAGCGGTATCTTGAATTATTACTATAAATAAAAGTTTTGAGTTCTTACTAATTAATATATTCAGTACAAGTTCACACGCACAAACATAATACTATTCGTGATGATGATAATAAAGTCCCTATCATAAACAGCTCTATTAGCAGTTCAGGGGCGATTTATACGGTAAGCTTCAAGTAAAATGGTCTATCGTCCTGACTCCTAATCATAAAAGTTTACTGTACGCCTCAAAAGTGGAAAATAATCTCACCACTTGCCGCGCGGTTTTGTCAACAGTAACGGGCGGCATACAAACAGTTAGTTGTGTGAAATCTAAGCGATCCAGGAGAGTGTATAGCCCTCGCGAGTTCACTTCCTATTTTTACCGAACACATTTGGTATGTGCGTAGCTCTGACTTCATCCGAGGTAGCGCATAAGCCGGTGTTTGACGCGTTAACATTGATAGCTGGGTGCGAAGTGTCTCCCCTATTTCCTCTCTGGCCGTATTTATATATGGGCGCAGCGGAAATTTTGCTGTCAACAGTTCCTGACACCAGTAGCAGTATCTAAATGGTTGAAATGGCTCTGAGCACTACTGGACTTAACTACTGTGGTCATCGGTCCCCTAGAACTTAGAACTACTTAAACCTAACTAACCTAAGGACATCACACACATCCATGTCCGAGGCAGGATTCGAACCTGCGACCGTAGCGGTCGCGCGGTTCCGGACTGTAGCGCCTAGAACCGCTCGGTCACCACGGCCGGCAGCATCTAAATGACCGCTCTCTCGGTTGGGTATGAATTTACAATATTCATAATTTTTGTATGAATGAAATTAATTCCGCGCGACCGCTACGATCGCAGGTTCGAATCCTGCCTCGGGCATGGAGGTGTGTGAGATGTCCTTAGGTTAGTTAGGTTTAAGTAGTTCTAAGTTCTAGGGGACTGATGACCTTAGAAGTTTAGTCCCACAGTGCTCAGAGCCATTTGAACCATTTTTTTTTTAAATTAATTCGGCTTTAATTACTGAAAAAGTTTCACTTGACTGCATTTAAAGTCCGCCGGCTAGAATTTCTAGAACGGAACCGACAATAGAAAAAGACCTCTGAACTACTTCTTTAAGAGTCCTTGTATTTATTGTTATTCACATCAAAGTCTTTAAACTTACTACAGTTGTATTATTTAATGGATGTAATCAGCTGCTGTAATGAGAACTTTCCATCATTAGCCTATTACGAATAAGGACGTTTTTGTTCCAAATTTAGTTTAAGTAAATTACTTGAAAACTATTAGATGTAGCTTAATAGAGTCATATAGTTAATATTTTTATATCAAACGAAGCTTCAGACGAATTTTCATTTTTCTGAGTCTAATATTTAACGCCTTCAATTTTTCCTAAAAACGACGATTTTGAGCGAAATATTGCTGTGTTCAAGTTGAGACGCGTAACTTTTGATTGTGACATATATTTGCACATCTTGAACAATTTTTGGCTTTCTAGCTTCATTATTTAGCGCCACTTATTTTTTTATTAAAACGATGTGTTTTTCATCTTATCATTCTGAGATTTAACGATTTTTGACATTGATGTACTGAAGCATGTAATGCCAAAACTTCGAAAAGTTATTTCAGTTTTTAATTTCACTCTTAGACTATGGCGCAATACTTCGTATGCTGCGCACAGGGACGTTACGGTGACGTGACGCTAGTGGCAGTGAACTGGGGTAGTCCCGGCACACTCACACGCCTCTGTATTTCTTAGAACGGTACAGTGTTTGTTTCGCCACACTGGGAGAGCTGGACCGGAGTCGTCTAGGCTCGTGATGCCTGCTGAGGATCTACGTGAGTGAGTGGTAGCGGCTCCAGCGTCCTGCAAGGCCGACAACGGCCGGGAGAGCGGTATGCCCACCTCACCCCCAGACCACTCCAGATGGCGCCAGTGTTATGGCTGTCGGTCGGTCCACATTGGCCGATCTGAGACCAGAACGGCGGTGCTTACCTTCCATTCCCTCATTCCGCACTGAAACACACGTAAATCGCCTGCTTTCCATAGTTCGGTGCGCGTTCAGGCACAACATACAGAAGTGCCGCAACACGACGTGGCATGGACTCGACTAATATCTGAAGTAGTGCTGTAGGGAAGTGACACCATGAGTCCTGCAGGGCTGCAGGCGCCGTATTATGCCAGTCTACATATCTCTGTATTTGAATACGGATGCCTATACCAGTTTCTTTGGGGCTTCAATGGCTCCAGTGTCTATCCCACATCCGTGTAGCATGAATTCGTCCAGTATCTGGTACGAGTTGGAAAAGGAACGCTACGACACATTTTCGTGCGTGATACTCGGACGCAATGAAATACTGAGGCGTGGTACTGTTGGCACACCATATGGTTACTTAGTAGGATGGGTGGCGTTTAGTGGCAAACCACTCCTGTTTACACCCAAGACCTCGCCCTGAGAAGTGAAGGGGAAGGACGCGCTAAGTGGACGGCCTCATCTTTATGAATAGCAGCACAGCACATCACATCACCTTCCCGACCTCGCCTACTCCGTTCCCGCCCTCGGCAGGCATTTCCTTCGCACCTACACGGCCGCCGCTAGTCGCTCCCTGGCTCTGAACCGGCTGCCACAGTGTTAAGTACGCCTGTGGTCGTAGCTATTGCATCAGTACGCTGTCGGTATAATCATCGTTCCACCGAGGTATACGTACCTGCCGCAATCCTCGTACGAAGTACGCCTTCTAAAAATAAAAATAAAAAAAAGGACCGCGACCGACTGGACCGACTGTCTGTCTGCCTCTCTCTCTCTCTCTCTCTCTCTCTCTCTCTCTCTCTCTCTCTCTCTCCCTCCCCTCCCCTCCCCTCCCCTCCCCTCCCCACCCTTCCCTCTCCTCTACCTACTTATCCCCCTCCGTCTCCTCTACTACCTACTTACCTACCGGAGCTTCTTCTGACTTTCTTCGGACTTTTTTTCCGCGCGCATGCAGGAGATTCGTTTCGATACTAAGATGCTCCGCCCTCCACGTAAAGAACTACAAGGTGACTCAAAAAGAAAGAACAGATTTCAGCCGGCCGGAGTGGCCGTGCGGTTCTAGGCGCTACAGTCTGGAACCGCGAGACCGCTACGGTCGCAGGTTCGAATCCTGCCTTGGGCATGGATGTGTGTGATGTCCGTAGGTTAGTTAGCTTTAAGTAGTTCTAAGTTCTAGGGGACTGATGACCTCAGAAGTTAAGTCCCATAGTGCTCAGAGCCATTTTGAACAGATTTCAGTTGTTTATTACAGACAAACTACGAAAGATAGAAGCACATTGCGATGTCGCTGGATATAGGAGGGTTCAAAGTTCGATGTTCGCACAGACACTCTGTGTCCCATGCGTCTAGCCTCAACTACCATTCTGCGCTGGAAGTCTGTTAATTCCCGTCGTGGACTGCCCTTCTTTTTGTATACGGGGTAGTACCGCCATCTGTTCACGTTCATATCGCTAGGCCATAACTTTTGGCACCGCAGTTAATATTAACAGCTGAATACGTCTCGTGTTCCGAAGGTCAGTGAAAGTGATTTACGGGACTGGAATATGAGAGAGAGAGAGAGAGAGAGAGAGAGAGAGACTGGAAATATACCAGCAGTGGGCGGCTATCTCATCTACCGCTATCAGCGACCCCACCTGATGGGAGTGGCGGGGCTTTCACCTCGATGGCCGGCAGCGTCCACAGATTCCTTTTTAGATGTGCCTCCCGCTATCAGAGAATCGTCATCGCGTCAGAGTGCTCCGCGGCCCGTTATCAGCGCTCAGCTAATGGAGGCGGGAGCCGGCGGGAACACAGTCCATTACTGTCTCCACCTTGTCATTAGCGTGCCGACTTTTCTTTCAGTCACCTCCCGCCAGGGGATTAGCTCACGGCTGACCGGTTCGAAAACTGTCGCTGGATGAAATTACTGCGACCAGTCTTTCACTGTCAACGAAAGATCTTCCTGTAAAGCCAACTATAGCAGTATGGGCCCCTTGATCTGAGAGGCTCCGAGGGTAGGCTGAGCTACCTCATTCGAAAGGTTTTCTTTCTTTCGTTAGCTTTTGTGGTATCAACGAGACGGGGCGCAGCCACACTTTACAGTCGGCGTTAGGAACAGCATAGATGTTCAGTTTGGGAAAAAATGAATTCCCCATCATCGTTGTCTTGTTCTGCGGCTAGCTCCATCACCTGACATGAGATCAAAAGGCTGCGTCTTCTCGGGTTGTGCGATGAGCCTAGTTTACGAGACTCTTACTCACGTGAACATAGTTGCCGAATTGTTGCAGCCACAGAGGCAGTACCCCTACCTCCTAAGACCGTTGATCGTGGAAGACAATTTGTCGTATTCCGCTGTTATCTGTGTCGTGATCATGGTGGCCGACGTTTTGAAGAGTACCTCGTAAGTGAACACATTGTCCCCACCATTCATGGAGACTGATGCTAAACATTCTATTTCAAGCAGCTGCCTGTCTGAACTTGATATTTTGATATTAGAAATATGATTATTTGTCAGAAAATCAACTTCATCTTTGTATCTCACAAGGGCAGGCCACGACGTTGGGATCACAGATCTAGTTCAAACTTTGTACACCTTTAGTAGGCCATTAAAACAACGTAATGTGCAAGTAGTAAGGTGCACTACTTTAGCAGTTCCGAGAAGTTTTACGCGTCTGTTATGTGGCTTATGCCGGTATTACACTATCATATTTCTTTGACAAAGATTTGATCAAATATATGATCAAATATTCGTCAAATTTGTTTGACAAAGATATTTGACGCGACGCCGTGCGGTTCTAGGCGCTACAGTCTGGAGCCGAGCGACCGCTACGGTCACAGGTTCGAATCCTGCCTCGGGCATGGATGTGTGTGATGTCCTTAGGTTAGTTAGGTTTAATTATTTCTAAGTTCTAGGCGACTGATGACCTCAGAAGTTAAGTCGCATAGTGCTCAGAGCCATTTGAACCATATTTGACGGGGCGCTAAAAAGGGGTGTTACACTGTCATCATATTTTTCGTCAAAGTTCAAGACGGCTGACAACGACAACTTGGTATTATGCGCAGCAGTTGCAAGTAACACAATTGCACTGTGCGCGAATTTGATTGCACTGTGCGCGAATTTAGAGCGGGGGGGGGGGGGGGGGGGCGAGAAACGTTCCTTGGTGAAGCCGTGGGTTTTACGAGGTGACGATAAAAGCATTCAACAAAATTTGTGAGCTTCTAGTGGAGGACGTCAAGTCGTGCATAAATTACTTAAGGTATGCTCTGTAAAGTGTCTCGTCATATCACAAAGCACAATACTCACTTAAGAACTGCTATATCTGCAGAAGACAGGCTCACAGTAACGCTCCGAGTTCTTGCCACAGCAGAGAGTTACTGTAGCTTACAGTACAGCACTCGAATACCACAGTGCACATTAACTAAAACAATAGCAGAAACGTGTGAAAGTAAATAAATGCATTAAGGAACTATTTTTATTGTAGATCAAAGTAGTAATTACATTTTGTGTCCCACAACTACAAAATTAATAGAAATGTATGAAGCTGTGAGACGCTTTGCAATGTGAGGCATCCGGAGTACAAAAATAGATTAAGAAAATTGGAGAGCTCAGAATTATCGATACGTACTTTTGCTTTCTCGTGAGAGTACCTTGAGCAGAGGCCATTAATTTTCTTTCTTATGTCGTTAGCCATGCAACCCGGCCGTATCTCACGGCTAATGACCTCCGCATTTTTTTTTTTTTTTTTTTTGTAGCTCTCCAGTCTTCTTAATCTATTTTTGTACTCAAGGTACTGACGTTGTAAAGCGCTTCATACATTTCTATTAATTTTGTAGTTGACAGAACATACAAATTAAACTTCGCAGCCATGTTTACAAACACACTACTGGCGACAGAACGCTGCAGCGATGCAAGCGCTCCGAGTGGTAAAATTTCACATTGCAATTAACAGAAAACAAGCGAGGCCCTAGATTTGATCATATTTATTCGACGACAGGCTAGTTTTGACAAAGTTCCCTATTACACTATCAAATTTCTTTGACATAAATATTTCACATATCACTTTTTACAAAGAAATATGATAGAGTAATACCGACCTTATGTATCTGTGCATAGATGCCGGATGTTAAAGAGTTCGTGGTGATCAAGTTGATGCCGGCACGGTAGCTCAGCGTGTTCGCTCAGAGGGTTAGCTGCCCTCTGTAATATAAAAAAAGAACTGAGTGAACGGATCAAAGATGAACTTGAATGGATGCCATGAGATGTCCCCTCCGAACAAACGCAACGGGCCATAACGAACAAAATGAGATAAAAAAGTTATTAGTGTTAGAGCTGCGTAAGACGAGTGTGTATGAGGCGACGGTTCGACTCCCGCTCAGGCTTAATTTTTAATCTGTGCTATAGGAACAACGAGAAAATTTTCAAAATGTCAGCAAAGTGTGTTTTCCCTCAGGGACTCTGAACGTACACTGTAAACGCGGGAAAACTGCATTCATCCGATGTAGTACATGCAGTATCAATTTATGTTTTCCATGTCTGTATGACAAGTGTCATCCTAGAAAGTGTGATGTCGAGAGCACATCCGATGGTACATTACTCTTGTGGTCTGGCACATTGTGAGTTACTGCTTTACTGAATAACGTCATTCGCATTATTATTTATCGAGGTTTGACTCGGGCTCTCCAAGCCTGTCCCTCTTCCTTGAAAATTTAATGCAAATAGTAAATAGGCAAATAATATATGAAATTCGCTATAACTTTATGAAAATGCGGGTGTTTCTTTTTTTCATTAATTACCTCTCAATTGTCATATAAATTAAATAATGGGACCATTGATGCAAAAAATGTAGATTAAAAAATAAATGTTGGCGGGATTCGAACGGTCGCCTTTTCTACGAGCCTCTTGCAGAGCGCAATAGCTAACCGCATAACTATGGATGCTTGCAACCAGTCCTTTCACATAGATACGTCAGTAACATAACACACGCGTAAAACTTCTCTTGCGATTCTCTCGAAATTGCCCGAGTAGTGCACGTTACTGTTTGCACATTACGTTGTTTTAATGGCCTGCTAAAGGTGCACAAAGCTTTGAAGTGAATCCGCCACCGAACGTAGTGACCTACCCTTGTCAATTACTTGTGAAAGAAATTTTCGATCCTTTCTTATTACTCTAACAGAACTAGTGTTTCTTTCTCCTCTTCCTCTTCGAGCGTCGGTAATATGTTTGTATCGTTCTTGTTACTTATATTTTATGTTAAATTATAAGACTGTTTTAATTATTTCCTCTTTATTTTGGTAGCTGTGAGCTAGGGAGCATTGCGCTCACATTTAAATATATGGCCGAAAGTGTCAGCCTACAGGAATTGTGAAACGAACCCTGTTGTCCAGGACCGCGTACCACAAAGGGCGCAGATTCACCACGAGATGGGGAAACTCACAGGCGTCTATAGAGGCCTAAGAGCTGTACTGAGCGAGTGAGACAGACGAGAACCTACGTCGTAGGGAAAGCCAGTAGAAGCCGTTTGTGGCCGAGGAGACGTAGCAGTGTTGAATATGGCGGACCTAAGATCGGCCATAAAGGGAAACATTTATGAAAACTATTTAATTGTGTAGAAATGCAGGGAATGAACCACAGTAATTTTAATCTGCCATCCTCCATAAATTTTCATGGTGATCCCAATAAAACTTGAATATTTACCATATCTACAATAGTTTAGGATTTACTGTTAAAGTGAAATTAACAATTTTTTAACAAAGACCTGAATGCTAAAATCCGAACGCTGTGTTCGATCTTAACGATCGACATTTCATATAGAAGTGCATCATTAAAAAAACGTTGTAAATATCAACTCTGTAACTTTATTTGCTTAAAAGATATAGTAAATTTAAATTATCAGTATTTTCAGTTAAACATCAGATCATCATTTCCTCCACACAAAACACATTGAACGATGAGAGCATGACACCTTATTGCATCATTAGGTAATATAATATTTCTTGTAAAGATTTGTGCATAATAGTTACTTTTGTTCTTTATTTTTTAACAGAATGCACATTGGTGCAAGGCTGCTAAGTTAAGAAGGAAATTGTATTGGTTTTATGTAAAAGAATTTAACATTGGATATTATCGTTACTTTATTTAGAACGTGAAAGTAATCAAGCTTTGATTATTTAAATATGTTAAAATGTAAAATAATGTAGAATAAGCTGTAGCCAACCAGATGGACGGCTTCAGGAAAGGGAACTGCACTAGTCAGTTGAGCGAGGATATTGGGCGCGCGGGAAACGCAGCCAGGGACGGGCACAGGGAGTGCTGGTGCAGACTCGAAAGCGGGCAGTTCAGCTGGAGACACCAAAGAGCACAGTTCAGATTGAGACGCGAAAGCGGACGGTCGGTCTGTAGGCAGCTAGGAAGTGAAACGACTCACAAAATTTCGCGTTGTGTGTTATCGCGGGACTTGTCTCTGAGAGGTGAGCAGCCGCGCGCCTCGTGTGAACTCTTAACTTTTCGCGTAGGTAACTTGTATTTCGCGATGAGATTATGAATTATCGAACTGTGTCAAATTGATATGCGCTCGAGTGTAACAGTAGTTCTAAATACGACTACTTTCGCTATTAGTTTTCTTTCTGAATAAACATTATTCTAACCAAAACGCAACTGTGTGGCCTACATCATTTATGGGTCGTTAATTTAGTTCCCGATATTATTACTAATGTTATTATATGTTACATTAACTTTGTATTTCGTAAACGTGCCACGAGCCAGACAATTTAACCAAAGGGTCACAAGTGTCTAATTTAGGGCGTGTAATGCAACACGTGCGGTTCAACCCCTAGACGAGTTTGAGCCAAGAAATTTCGATGAAGAGGAACCGCATGTGAGCCCGAACATCTTTGGAATGTTAGCTCGCATAGCATACTACGAAACCCTGCGTTCCCGTACTAACGAAGTTGGTTTTTTATAATTCTTGGCCTGTAAACTAGTTGGAATTAGTCAGTTCCTGCAATTCGAAAACACTCATCAGTGATCCAGATGCCCCTATCTGGAAAACGTGGTACTGAAGCCGTCAAACCTAGACTATGGAGTCGTGGGAGAAAGTCGTTTCGCCGGATGTCTTGTTTACACTGTCTCGAACTTCTGACCGGCTTTACGTCCTAAGAGCGAAAAATGGAGGGATTCGCTGATCATTTGAGGCAGCAATATCGTGCTATTCCATTGGGCCTCACCGTTACTCTAGAACGCCATAATACTACCAATGATTATGTGACAATTTTTTCTCATGAGGTCTATCCCATGGTGCAATCTTCTCCAATTTAGGGTGGTTTGTCATATCTCCCCTGGCCACCATAGTCACGAGGTATCAGTATTATTGAGCCTTTGCAGTCTGATTTGGAGAGAAGGGCGCGTGATCTCTGTCCATCTCTATCATCGTCACCTGAACTTCCCACTATTGTGCAGGAATAATGATAAAAGATTCCCTTTAAAACCATACAGAACCTGTATTTACCCATTCAGAGACGACTGGAAGCTATTCTGAATGCCACGGTTTTCCTACAGCGTATTAGGCATGGCTCTGTGTTTGTGGTGTTTCCGTATTTTTGCCTACCCCCTGTATATCGACGGCACTGTGATAAAAGTGTACGTGTTTCGCCAGGGGGTTACTGCCTTTCTTCATGTTCTTTGTTTGTGCTGTTTGCATAACACATGCTTTCTCACTGTTGTGAAAGTATTTTCACAGAATCAAAAATGATTGGGGCAGCATGCGAATGAATTGTAATTACACTACACTGAAGTGACGAAAGTAACGGGATACCGATATGCGCGTATACAGATAGCGGCAGTATAGCGTCCACAAGGAGTAAAGGGCAGTGCATTGGCGTATCTGTCATTTGTACTCAGGTGATTCATGCGAAAAGGTTTCCGATCTGATTAAGGCCGCAGTACGAAAATTAATAGACGTTGAGCGCGGAATGGTAGTTGGAACTAGACGCATGGGACATTCCATTTCGGAAGTCGTTACGGAATTCTATATTCCGAGATGAACAGCGTCAAGAGTGTGCCGAGAATACCAAATCTCAGACGTTACCTCTCACCACGGACAACGCTGTGGGCTACGGCCTTCACTTAACGATCGAGAGCAGTGACATTTGCGTTGAGTTGTCGGTGCTAACAGACAAGAAACTCTGCGTGAAATAACCGCATAAATCGACGTGGGATGTACGAAGACCGTATCCGTCTGGACAGTGCGGAAAAGTTTTTAGTTTATGGTCTGAGACAGCAGACGACCGACGCGAGTGCCTTTGCTGAGAGCACGACATCCCCTGCAGCGCCTCTCCTGGGCTCGTGACCATATCCCTGGGACCCTAGGCGACTGGAAGACCGTGGCCTGGTTAGATGAGTCATGAGTCTCGATTCCAGTTGATACGACCTGATGGTTGGATTCGAGAGTGGCGCAAACCCCACGAACCCACGGAACCAAGTCGACAACAAGCACTGTGAAAGCTGGTGGTGGCTCCATATTAGTGTGGGCTGTTGTTGGGTTCTTTTTGGGGGGAGGAGACCAAACAGCGAGGTCATCGGTCTCATGGGATTGGGGAAGGAAGGGGACGGAAGTCGGCCGTGCCCTTTCAAGGGAACCATCCCGCCATTTGCCTGGAGCGATTTAGGGAAATCACGGAAAACCTAAATCAGGATGGCCGGACGCGGGATTGAACCGTCGTCCTCCCGAATGCGAGTCCAGTGTGCTAACCACTGCGCCACCTCGCTCGGTGTGTGGGCTGTGTTTACGTGGAATGGACTGAGTCCTCTGATCCAAATAAACCTATAAATGACTGGAAAAAGTTATGTTAGGCCACTGGAGGCCATTTGCAGCCTTTCATGGACTTTATGTTAGGAAGTAACGAATCATGTCACCGGTCCAATGTTGTTCGCGACTGGTTGAAAGCACATTCTGAACTATTCGAGCGAATGAACTGACCACTCACACTGAGACCGATCGAACATTTATAGGACACAGTCGAGAGGTCAGTTCCTGCATAAAATCCTGCACCGACAACACTTTCGCAATTATGAACGGGTATAGAGGCAGCATGCCTCAATATTTCTGCAGGCAACTTCCGACTTGTGAGTCCATGCCAGGTCGAGTTGCCGACCGCGGTGGTCGAGCGGTTCTAGGCGCTTCAATTCGGAACCGCGCGACTGCTACTGTCGCAGGTTCGAATCCTGCCTCGGGCATGGATGTGTGTGATGTCCTTACGTTAGTTAGGTTTAAGTAGTTCTAAGTTCTAGGCGACTGATGCACTCAGATGTTAAGTCCCATAGTGCTCAGAGCCATTTGAGCCAGGTCGAGTTGCTGCACTACCCTGGGCAACAGGAGGTTCGACACAATAATAGGAGATAATTCATGACTTTTGTCACCTCAGCGTGTTAGTTTGGAACGATTCACCGGAGACCACGGGTTCCTAGTACGAAAATACTCTGAAAGCATCCCTGAACCAACTATAAAATTTAGAGCTCGATTTCTCGTTGTATGATTAGCATGCAGCTTTAGGGATCAATTCCTTACATCGCCGGCCGCGGTGGTCTCGCGGTTCAGGCGCGCAGTCCGGAACCGTGCGACTGCTACGGTCGCAGGTTCGAATCCTGCCTCGGGCATGGATGTGTGTGATGTCCTTAGGTTAGTTAGGTTTAAGTAGTTCTAAGTTCTAGGGGACTGATGACCACAGCAGTTCAGTCCCATAGTGCTCAGAGCCATTTGAACCATTTGAACCAATTCCCTACATCAAAACATAAAAAAAAACTTGTAAACAAGGGCTCTAAAATAGGTATCTTAAAGAGCTGTGAGAAGAGATGTGTTTCACATTAGAGAAGATGAATAAATGTAATAATGCCCATAATATACACTCCTGGAAATGGAAAAAAGAACACATTGACACCGGCGTGTCAGACCCACCATACTTGCTCCGGACACTGCGAGAGGGCTGTACAAGCAATGATCACACGCACGGCACAGCGGACACACCAGGAACCGCGGTGTTGGCCGTCGAATGGCGCTAGCTGCGCAGCATTTGTGCACCGCCGCCGTCAGTGTCAGCCAGTTTGCCGTGGCATACGGAGCTCCATCGCAGTCTTTAACACTGGTAGCATGCCGCGACAGCGTGGACGTAAACCGTACGTGCAGTTGACGGACTTTGAGCGAGGGCGTATGGTGGGTATGCGGGAGGCCGGGTGGACGTACCGCCGAATTGCTCAACACGTGGGGCGTGAGGTCTCCACAGTACATCGATGTTGTCGCCAGTGGTCGGCGGAAGGTGCACGTGCCCGTCGACCTGGGACCGGACCGCAGCGACGCACGGATGCACGCCAAGACCGTAGGATCCTACGCAGTGCCGTAGGGGACCGCACCGCCACTTCCCAGCAAATTAGGGACACTGTTGCTCCTGGGGTATCGGCGAGGACCATTCGCAACCGTCTCCATGAAGCTGGGCTACGGTCCCGCACACCGTTAGGCCGTCTTCCGCTCACGCCCCAACATCGTGCAGCCCGCCTCCAGTGGTGTCGCGACAGGCGTGAATGGAGGGACGAATGGAGACGTGTCGTCTTCAGCGATGAGAGTCGCTTCTGCCTTGGTGCCAATGATGGTCGTATGCGTGTTTGGCGCCGTGCAGGTGAGCGCCAAATTCAGGACTGCATACGACCGAGGCACACAGGGCCAACACCCGGCATCATGGTGAGGGGAGCGATCTCCTACACTGGCCGTACACCACCGGTGATCGTCGAGGGGACACTGAATAGTGCGCGGTACATCCAAACCGTCATCGAACCCATCGTTCTACCATTCCTAGACCGGCAAGGGAACTTGCTGTTCCAACAGGACAATGCACGTCCACATGTATCCCGTGCCACCCAACGTGCTCTAGAAGGTGTAAGTCAACTACCCTGGCCAGCAAGATCTCCGGATCTGTCCCCCATTGAGCATGTTTGGGACTGGATGAAGCGTCGTCTCACGCGGTCTGCACGTCCAGCACGAACGCTGGTCCAACTGAGGCGCCAGGTGGAAATGGCATGGCAAGCCGTTCCACAGCACTACATCCAGCATCTCTACGATCGTCTCCATGGGAGAATAGCAGCCTGCGTTGCTGCGAAAGGTGGATATACACTGTACTAGTGCCGACATTGTGCATGCTCTGTTGCCTGTGTCTATGTGCCTGTGGTTCTGTCAGTGTGATCATGTGATGTATCTGACCCCAGGAATGTGTCAATAAAGTTTCCCCTTCCTGGGACAATGAATTCACGGTGTTCTTATTTCAATTTCCAGGAGTGTATATGTATATACACATTTATACATAATAAATATAATTAATATATAACAGATCTGTGCCAGAACTTTTTCCATTACTCGAAGTACTGACGCTTTCGTGGATCGTATTGCTCCTTCAGTGATTCCATGTTAAGTTATTCAGTGTTGTTCAGACGAAGTCCTTTGTTGCTTCTTTTCTGCTCCGACAACAGGAGAAAGCCAAAGTAGGTTAGATCGGGCGAGTATGGATGCTCATTTTCTCTGGCTGTTTGATTCACGCACTCGTCGAGTTTCAGTCCAGACACACCGTCTTCGCACTTTCTTATCATCCTCCACATTTGACGGACCTTCTCATCGCGATCGGTCCGCATGTCTCGCTCAGTTCACGGTGGATTTCAGCAGCAATACGTCATTTTGCGAGACAGGAAACTAATCATTCGCTGAATGTCTGAACTGGCGAAATTTTTTTTCATCCCTTCATAATGTTAATACCTCAACATGAAAATTGGAGTACCGAGTTTTAATATTAATTCTACGAGGATTCCAATGGTCCTTATATAATACGAAAGGTACTTTGCCATAGAGGTGCATAAAGAAAAAATGTATGTATGCCGCCGATAAGGGTGGTAAAAGGAAGTAGAAGCTTTCACAATCACAACACTGATGTTACATTCTCTATCACGCATTAAAATCTCCAGTACCTGAATAGCGAAAATTGAAGAGCTACCAACCTCTGCCCTGCGCACCGATCAGGTACTATGCTAGAAATGACGCACTAAAATAAACAGTTCGTGAAAACGCATTCTAGGGGCTCTCATGTTTACGTGGTTCATTTGCGGTTAAACATGCATACCGGGCAGCTACAATGCTACAACTGCTAGGTCGATGACGTTGTCATCAGTGAAAATCAACTTATCGTATAACGAAGTCTGTGAGTAAAGTTGCATATTGGCGTCATTATTTCACTTACTTTTCTCTAAGAGTTACTGTGTAGTCATTTGCTATAATTACCAGAAAATTTAAAGTAAGTTCCAAATTTTTTAATTTCTTGATTTTGAATAACTACGACTTTCGACTATCCCTGTTATGCGGAAAATGTATCTGCTTTCGGGTATGTCTAGAAGGAGAACGCAAGTTCGTCACAGTGAAAGAGGCAGAGCCAGACAGACACAATTTTTTGCGTACAGAAAGTAATAGCAATGTGGACACTCATAATGATAATGCATTTATTTTATGTAACGATTGTAATATTATTACCTGACCATCGAAAACTGACGTACGGTCTTTTAAAATTAATTGTGCAGGGAGGCCACTGAAACGTCTACAAATTGAAAGGAACTTTGCCGTAGGTGTGCACAAAAGAAAAAAATCATTTGTATACATAGCCATTAGGAGGAGTAAATGGAAATAGACAAACACACACAAACACATGAGAAAAGTTTTCCTCTGTCTCTGACATTGCTATCAACTTCTACCACGCATAACAATCAGGTGCTATGGTAGAAGCGGCACACGAAAGTGGCAACGTGTCGTGAAGTTGCATTCTAAGGACGACGTTCATGTTTAAATGTTGCAGAACAGCTAGAGTACCGCAACTGCTACGTCGTTGATTATATCAACAGTGGAAAACGAAACGTAGTAATGAAGCTACCGGGGGTAAGAAAAGTTGTTTATTAGCGTCGTTTTTTCACTTACTTTGGTCTAAGAGTAAAAGGAACTAACTCTGTGTTCGTCTACCGCTGTCACCACAAAATTTAGTGTGTTCCTAATTTTCAGTATCTTCATTTTAAGTAGCTACAACATCTCTTATTATAAGGAAACTGTTTGTTTCATGCTATGCCTCGAACAACATTAACGGGTTGGACTGAAAGACGAAGAGCTAGAGAGAGACAAGGGAAAGTTAATAGGAATAATGCAGATGTTGATAACGATAATTCTATCGTCGTTCTGAAAGACAAGATTTAAAAGTGCGATGAACATAATTCCAAATACTTTTGAGAACTGTAATTGAGGTTTGATGAATTTACAGTGCAGATTTTGTCTGAAATGACTCACGCGAAACAACAGCATTCACATTGTGTTGTCATAAGGGAAAAGGGAAAAGTTAATTTGCCGCCAGTATCACTAAATTTATTTTTCATCGCAGTGTATCAAAGACTCCCTTCAAACGGTCGAACAGTTAAAGACAAATCAAAGAATTATTTCAAGAATATACGTAGCTGCAATACAGTATTTACCGCGGATCAGTTGTGCGACTAAAATTTCAGACACTTTAATATACACTACTGGCCATTAAAATTGCTACACCGAGAAGAAATGCACATGATAAACGGGTATTCATTGGACAAATATATTATACTAGAACTGATACGTGATGACATTTTCACGCCATTTGAGAGCATAAATCATGAGAAATCAGTACCCATAACAACCACCTCTGGCCGCAATAACGGCCTTGATACGCCTGGGCATTGAGTCAAACACAGACTGGATGGCGTGCACAGGTACAGCTGCCCATGCAGCTTCAACACGTTACCATAGTTCATCAAGAGTAATGGCTGGCGTATTGTGACGGGCCAGTTGCTCGGCCGCCATTGACCACACGTTTTCAATTGGTGAGAGATCTGGAGAATATGCTGGCCAGGGCAGCAGTCGAACATTTTCTGTATCCAGAAAGTCCCGTACAGGACCTGTAACATGCGGTCGTGCATTATCCTGCTAAAATGTAGCGTTTCGCAGGGATCGAAAGAGGGGTAGAGCCACGGGTCGTAACACATCTGAAATGTAACTGTTCAAAGTGCCGTACGTGCGAACAAGAGGTGACCGAGACGTGTAACCAATGGCACCCCATTCCATCACGCCGGGTGATACGCGAGTATGGCGGTGACCAACACACGCTTCCAATGTGCGTTCACCACGATATCGCCAAACACGGATGCGACCACGATGATGCTGTAAACTGAACCTGGCTCATCCGAAATAATGACGTTTTGCCATTCGTGCACCCAGGTTCGTCGTTGAGTACACCACCACAGGCGCTCCTGTCTGTGATGCAGCGTCAAGGGTAACCACAGCCATGGTCTCAGAGCTGATAGTCCACGCTGCTGCAAACGTTGTCGAACTGTTCGTGCAGATGGTTGTTGTCTTGCAAACGTCCCCATCTGTTGACTCAGGGATCGAGACGTGGCTGCACGATCCGTTACAGCCATGCGGATAAGATGCCTGTCATCTCGACTGCTAGTGATACGAGGCCGTTGGGAACCAGCACGGCGTTCCGTATTACCCTCCTGAACCCACCGATTCTATATTCTGCTCACAGTCATTGGATGTCGACCAACGCGAGCAGCAATGTCGCGATACGATAAACCGCAATCGCGATAGGCTACAATCCGACCTTTATCAAAGCCGGAAGCGTGATGGTATGCATTTTTACTCCTTACACGAGGCATCACAACAACGTTTCACCAGGCAACACCAGTCAACTGCTGTTTGTGTATGAGAAATCGGTTGGAAACTTTCCTCATGTCAGCACGTTGTAGGTGTCGTCACCGGCGCCAACCTTGTGTGAATGCTCTGAAAAGCTAATCATTTGCATATCACAGTATCTTCTTCCTGTCGGTTAAATTTCGTGTCTGTGGCACGTCATCTTCGTGGTGTAGCAATTTTTGCTAACACGGAACGAGTCCACTGACGAATTTCGACCACAGGCGATGCTAGTTTAATTTAACACAGTGTAACAGTGAGTTGGAAGTTGCGTTCCAAACAGACCAGGTAGCGCTACTACACATCAGATAACCAATCAGTGTTGCTAGTCCAGGGTTATTGCACGATCGGTTGGTAATTTTGAAACGTAGCTTGAAGACACCGCCATATCTGTTTTGAGCCGTACGGCGGACTTGGAGGACGCTACTGGCCGGTCCGATATCTGAACGGAGAAACGCATTTACGTTTCCGTGGTGGCCCAAAGACGTGATGTGATTTCCGTATCGGGCACGGAAGCGCCGTCCCGTGGCGAATGCGTCGCACGTACCCCGTGCAGAATTATTTCCTCGCCCCCGACGCCGGCTCGCGTAACAGCTGCAGGGCAAAACTTGGTCACACCAGCGCTGCGCATGTCAAGTACCAGCGACATACCCGAAACGAATCTTTAACCCTTTCGCGGGCGCATTTTTTGTAACAACGAAGATAATTTTTTTGCTATCGTATTACAAATGTCATCAAGTGACTATATTTTTTGATAATTTTATTTTTGTGACTTAGGACCAACTACTATGGTGGTACATATACCACAACAGCATCTCTGTGAGGTATTAAAACCATGGTAGTAAATCGATCTCCCTCTTCCCTTTTTTTTAGCTGTTGCCATTACACTCAAAAAATAATGAACAGTGTTTTCTATTTTTATTTTATGTTTTATTTTACTTTATTTAAAATATCCATATTCAAGTTTACTTTCCACAATGTAGAAACAATCCTACAAGCCTAAAAACTTTATCACGCAATAAAAGTACGATCCGATACAGGTCACAATAATGTATATTGCAGAAGCGAAGCAACGTGTTCCGACAACTGTAGTGATCCCATGACAAACAGAAACTGATAGTTGTAGCAGTTTTCATACACGTGGTGCAACGTACTACCACAAGATGTCAGGCATGGAAAGCGGTAGTAAGACGTATTCCCAAAAGCTTTTGGATACCCGTAAGTTGGTGGTTAGTATGCTTCCCAAGAACCACAAATGACAGATTAATTTTGTGGTAGTCATCCCTCCCAAGCCCTTTCCAGAAACTAGTTTGGTGCTAACCATACTTCCCAAGAACCATTAAAACACCATTGTCTGGTGGGATATATGCTTCCCACAGCCCGGAAGGCTATATTTCACAACAAACAGAAACTACAAAATGGTTCAAATGCCTCTGAGCACTATGGGACTTAACTTCTAAGGTCATCAGTCCCCTAGAACTTAAAACTACTTACACCTAACTAACCTAAGGACATCAAATACATACATGCCCGAGGCAGGATTCGAACCTGCGACCGTAGCGGTCACGCGGTTCCAGACTGTAGCGCCTAGAAACGCTCGGTCACCCCGGCCGGCCCAGAAACTACAGCTGGTGTAGCGAACTGCCACTGCCGGCCGGAGTGGCCGTGCGGTTCTAGGCGCTACAGTCTGGAACCGCGTGACCGCTACGGTCGCAGGTTCGAATCCTGCCTTGGGTATGGATGTGTGTGATGTCCTTAGGTTAGTTAGGTTTAAGTAGTTCTGAGTTCTATGGGACTGATGACCTCAGATGTTAAGTCCCATAGTGCTCAGAGCCATTTGAACTGCCACTAGGTGCCAGAATCCCCCATAGCTCGCGAAAGGGTTAAAATTATGACGGAACAAAAGTAGAAATTAGAACACCGTTAGGGAGGTGTCTGCAAACCATTAGCTTCCCTTGCCCTAATGTCTGAGCCGTCTTGTCACGGTCCGTGCGGCTCCCTAGTCGGAGGTTCGAGTCCTTCCTCGGGCATGGGTGTGTGTGTGTTGTCCATAGCGTAAGTTAGTTTAAGTTAGATTAAGTAGTGTGTACGCTTAGGGACCCATGACCTCAGCAGTTTGGTTCCATAAGACCTTACCACAAATTTCCAAATCAGTAGGGGAGAGTACCTGGAGGGTAGTGTAGCCAGGAAAACATGATGTTTCCCGGTTGGTGTTTCAGTCTGGTTACTGATTTTAGAATAGCATAAGGAATGATCATCAGAAACTTCCGTTAGTTTATACGGTTTTTGTCGTGAGATTTGAGGTTGTGTGTTTTTTGTTTTAAATTGACATATTGCGAACTGGGAGGTCGCGACTTTGTAAATGTTTCTACAATAATTTATTACGTCACCATCGCTCAGATATATAAAAAAAATTCATATTATCGGTTTCGGCAAAAACCTCGTACATACCTATAAACAAATATAGTTACGCACATTGAACGTCATGAAGTCATTTAACACTTCATTGAACGTGACGATATGATGTACAATCACTGAAATGTTAAATGACTTCATGATGTTCAATGTGCCTAACTATATTTGTTTACATATATGCACGAAGATGGCAGTTACTTGTCGAAACCGGTAATGTGAAATTTCCTTACATATCTAAGCGATCGTGACGTAAAAATTATTATACGGGTGTATTTCGTGCATCACTTGTAAATATTTTGAGTTACATACGTCTTACTGCTGCGTAATATATTAAAGCTATTTGGAAAATGACCAGTAGCTTCTATTTTTTTAAAAAAATGGTTCAAATGGCTCTGAGTACTATGGGACTTAACATCTGAGGTCATCAGTCCCCTAGAACGTAAACTACTTTAACCTAAATAACCCAAGGACATCACACACATCCATGCCCGAGGCAGGATTCGAACCTGCGACCGTAGCGGTCACGCGATTCCAGACTGAAGCGCCTAGAAACACTCGGGCACATCGGCCGGCCTGCTATTAAAAAAAAAAGTATTTAATTTAGTATTGGTTATTGATATAACATACGTCTAATTTTATTTCAATTACTAGTTAGTGGCATATAGTGGAATAAAAATGTTACAGATGACTATTAAATACAATACTGACAAGATTTTCCTCGACTGTAACACTTTTAAACTTCAGTACAGTATTTGTTCCTAGGTACATTACCATATTGTACCTTGGAACATCATTTTACATTTGGAAAAATCATACTTGTCCGGAGTAATTTTTGTAATTTCAGGAAAAAAACTGCAGCACACAGAAAGTGAATGCTATCACTTCAAAATGGTTGTGGTAATATATTAAACAGGGCTTGCTTGGGGTGAAAGCCTGGAAAGTGTACCCGTCTATAATTTAGACTCAGCCACGTATAACGCAAAAGCACTAATTTAACACATTTCGAAAGTGTATGCCTTCATCATCAGACATGTCTACCCCCAAGAGTCTTCGTACATGGAATACACTTAGAAGCATTGATCCACGCAAAGCCCCTACATCAAGTCAATATAAATTTTGTGGTCACGTTCCTTGTAACAGTGTCTTCACAAGATGTAGCGTATCAGCGTCTTTATGTCAGCAAAAATAAATCAGTGTATACGGAGCGTGAACGTTGATAACAACCCACTGTTTTAAATTCCTGTGCGCATCTGCTACCCCACCAGTAAAGCCCATCCTGACGTTAGCACATAATGCAACATAAGCGAGCACCTCTCGCACGTTACCGAGGTAACAGAATTTCCCACCATGTTAGAGGCTTCAAATATTTACATCATTTCTTTAGTAATGACAAGATAGTCATCACAGACAAAAAATGGTTCAAATGACTCTGAGCACTATGGGACTTAACATCTGAGGTCATCAGTCCCCTAGAACATAGAAGTACTTAAACCTAACTAACCTAAGGACATCACACACATCCATGCCCGAGGCAGGATTCGAACCTGCGACTGTAGCAGTCGCGCGGTTCCAGACTGTAGCGCCTAGAACCGCTCGGCCACTCCGGGCGGCTACCATCACACACAACTGGCCCTAAAAGTACTCATATCGCTAATATCACGTGCCTTTAAGGTAGCTCAAACAGATGTCGGCACATTATAACAAGTTATTCGCATTGCCTGTCATCTTTTTATTTGACGTATTAGCACTGTTAGCGCTTTGCAACGTAACCTTTTATTCTTCCAGCAGATCCACTTCCCTGCCTTCATTTTGCATCTGCACGATTGTAAGATCCTACGTTCGAACTAAAGGTGCTCAGTTTCATGTATGTGCATAGCTACAGCTGACGTTTCGCAGTTATTAAGCCAGAATGCATCCCTGTGTCTCATTCTGAAGGACTTTTTTGTTTGACCAATATAGTTAGTTGTGATTACGAGATCTTTTTCTTTCATAATATACTCACGATATTTTCTGGGTACCAGATTGCTTCGGCTAACTCTCTACCAATATTCAGACCCGACATCCTACCCTCTTTGTTCATCGGAATTTTGAACGTTCTATGTTGAGAAATATAGACTGTGCGATACTCTTTTCGCAGTCATCAGTCGTAATATCTAAGCGCTGCGGGCAGACGAAATCACGTTGATGCGTTGTGTCTAGAGTTTCCCCACAAGGTTTTCATACAGTATCACACGGCACCTTCTAAAAGTAATACATACTTTATTCTGGAATATGTAACCTGCGTTGCGACTGAATCGAAAGTTTGTGCTCCAGTCTGTTCCGTGATCCATTTGTTCGTTCTACTGTGTGCCATAATAAGTCTCATCCTACCTGTGTCATTGCTCACTGAGCTCTAGAAGAGCGTAGCGTTCCAAAGCATTGGAAAAGGGCGTCGAACAGATGTGCAGAACTATAGACATATATCTCTAACGTCGATCAGTTGTAGAATTTTGGAACACATATTATGTTCGAGTATAATGACTTTTCTGGAGACTAGAAATCTACTCTGTAGGAATCAGCATGGGTTTCGAAAAAGACGGTCGTGTGAAACCCAGCTCGCGCTATTCGTCCACGAGACTCAGAGGGCCATAGACACGGGATCCCAGGTAGATGCCGTGTTTCTTGACGTCCGCAAGGCGTTCGATACAGTTCCCCACAGTCGTTTAATGAAAAAAGTAAAAGCATATGGAGTATCAGACCAATTGTGTGATTGGATTGAAGAGTTCCTAGATAACAGAACGCAGCATGTCATTCTCATTGGAGAGAAGTCTTCCGAAGTAGGAGTGATTTCAGGTGTGCCGCAGGTGAGTGTCGTAGGACCGTTGCTATTCATAATATACATAAATGACCTTGTGGATGACATCGGAAGTTCACTGAGGCTTTTTGCGGATGATACTGTGGTATATCGAGAGGTTGTAACAATGGAAAATTTTACTGAAATGCAGGAATATCTGCAGCGAATTGACGTATGGTGCAGGGAATGGCAACTGAATCTCAGTGTAGACAAGTGTAATCTGCTGCGAATACATAGAAAGAAAGATCCTTTTATCATTTAGCTACAGTATAGCAGGACAGCAACTGGAAGCAGTTAATTCCATAAATTATCTGGGAGTACGCATTAGGAGTGATTTAAAATGGAAGGATCACATAAAGTTGATCGTCGGTAAAGCAGATGCCAGACTGAGATTCATTGGAAGAATCCTAAGGAAATGCAATCCGAAAACAAAGGAAGTAGGTTACAGTACACTTGTTCGCCCACTGCTTGAATACTGCTCAGCAGTGTGGGATCCGTACCAGATAGGGTTGATGGAAGAGATAGAGAAGATCCAACGGAGAGCAGCGCGCTTCGTTACAGGATCATTTAGTAATCGCGAAAGCGTTACGGAGATGATAGATAAACTCCAGTGGAAGACTCTGCAGGAGAGAAGCTCAATAGCTTGGTACGGGCTTTTGATGAAGTTTCGAGAACATACCTTCACCGAAGAGTCAAGCAGTATATTGCTCCCTCCTACGTATATCTCGCGAAGAGACCATGAGGATAAAATCAGAGAGATTAGAGCCCACACAGAAGCATACCGACAATCCTTCTTTCCACGAACAATACGAGACTGGAATAGAAGGGAGAACCGATAGAGGTACGCAAGGTACCCTCCGCCACACACCGTCAGGTGGCTTGCGGAGTATGAATGTAGATGTAGATGTAGATTTTCGTATTAAGAAGTCCATGTCTCGCTGTCATAAGTCAACATTGAAAATACGTACAAATTGTAAACTTTCGTTTTTAGACACACCAGAAACTAGATTTTGAAAATTCTGTTCCGTTACTAAAATCAATGTGCGTAATTTGTTCTCTCTTGTATTTGCTATCCATCTACTCACAGTCTTTGATTGTCCTAAATATGTAGCTTCACCAATCTGTTATGCGGCGTCATTGTTAATTTATACCGTTTTCTTTCTAGTTTGATGTTTATCCATTATTTTACTCCTACTGTAATTCCGAGGTCTGTTTTAAGAGACGTTCTGCTAAGTTCTTCCATTTGTCGCTGATCTGCTCTGGAAGCAAACAGTAGAATGCCATCATCAAAACGAATGTGATTTGGAAGTATTCCATTAGCACGTTTTCCTTCTTCTCTTTTCCCGGTTTAGATGTCTCAAACCTTCTTTTATAGCTGCTGAAAGTAATTTTGATGATAATTATGGAATATCCTTGCTTGGCTCCTCTTTTACTTCTGAATTTTCTACTACCCTGATGAAAATATAAGTTGCAACAGTGATCCGTATTCTTTCATATACGAGGATACGTCAAAAAGTATCTATACATTATTTTTTAATTTATTGCAACAGTAGTATGAAATTTACAATGGATAATTTTCAATCCTGGTTTTATATGCGTTCGGTCGTACAAGCTTTCTGATACAACACCTCTTCGTCGGGTGCGATTCGACGGCCTTATAAACCAACATTAAGTGGACAACATGTGCTCTTCGTTCAGTTGTGACAACTTTACGAAAGTTGAGCCTGTTACGCATGCAGAAGCATGAATAACGTACATTTGGTTTTCCACTTCGTCACTCGCCGCTTGTTCAAAATCAGCTCACGGATTTGCTCAGTGTTGGCCAAGCAGCGGATGGGGCAATACGACTTGTTCGGGCGCTTTTACAGTGTTCAGTCAGTCCTTTGGTGAAGCTTCGTCGTGGCAAAAGATTGTCCCCATATTGTGCTAAAGTCGTCTGTGGGTCTAAGCTCTTGGTACACAACTTCAGACCAAATGGAAATGAAATGAATGGATGGCGTCGTTGGCCGAGAGGCCTCTATTCTGGAAAGTTCGGCCGCCAAGTGCAAGTCTAATTTCAGTCGACGCCACATTGGGAAACTTGCGTGCCTGTGGTAAGGATGAGATGATGATGTGGACAGCACAACACCCAGTTCACGAGCGGAGAAAATCTCCAACCTGGCTGGGAATCGAACCCGGGCCCACTCGCATGAGAGGTGAGCACGTTACCGCCCAGAAAAACATATTACACAACGCTGCTGTTCGTTGGTGCGAACGGTCGTGTTTAGCTCGCCAGAGCGCAAAGCGAACTGATGTGACAAAACTGAAACCTGCTTCAGGGGAAGAAAATGGTGCCATGTAGTAGCTAGCGAGCACTCTTCCGTACTGCCAACCGATCAGAACGAAAATCAGATCATTATTCACTTACCCACGTACTAACATATATTGGACGTATGCCCAGATTCGCGTGGCTTTTAGTACATATTTTGTTAAAACTGTTTAAAAAGTATTCTCGAAATTAAAGAGTCAGTTTATGAATGCCAGACAAAGCGATAATTCATATTTTTGCATGAGGATCTTTGGTAGTTTGGTTGGTTGATTTGGGGGCGGCGAACAAACAGGGAGGTCATCAATCACATCGGATTAGGGAAGGAAGTCGGCCGTGCCCATCCAAAGGAACCATCCCGATATTTGCCTCAAGCGATTTAGGGAAATCACGGAAAACCTAAATCAGGATGGCCGGACGCGGGTTTGAACCGTCGTCCTCCCGAAGTCCAGTGTGCTAACCACTGCGCCGCCACGCTCATGCGGTTTGTGTAACTTCGTTCACGGCTGGCAAATGGTCTGTTTTGCTGTTCCCATTTCTATAATCAGATTCCTCCTACGCTTGATTAAAATTCCTTTTTTTTTCTTCGTTGACATTTTATAAATAGTTCTGCAAATTCTTTTAATATTACTTTCCCCTCGAGCTTTAATGATCTTTAATGACACTTCATCACCTCCATACGCCTTTCCTTTATCCGCAACTCGAATGGTTTTCTATATATCCGGCATTACTCTCAGAACGTCATTAGTTTCACTGTGAACATTGTGTGTCTTTGAAACGCTTGAAGTGTTGATGATGATGATGATGTTTGGTTTGCGCCCGTATGAAGTCCCAATTTTTACACAGTCTAGTTTTTACAGGCTCCACTGTCCCTGCCACTGTCACGAATGATGATGATGAAATGATGAGGACAACACAAACACCCAGTCCCCAGTCAGAGAAAATCTCCAACCCAGCCGGGAATTGAACGTAGGATTCCGTGATCTAGAGGCAGCAACGCTAGCCACTAGACCACGAGCTGCGGACTCTCTCGAACTGTGAAATCATTTATAGATATCTTGGAATGTTAGTACAATTTTGTCCCCGTGGTTAGTTGCTGTGACATCGGCCGTAACTTTTAATATTTGTTTCGTTCTCCTTATGGTCTTTGCGAAATCCACCTGGTGCCAGAAGTTTTACGGGATCTCCACGAGGTAACTGAGTGGACAGCCCGGGCGAACAGCAGCGAGACGAAGCGACAGCGTCACGTCACGTTTTTTGGCTTTCGGCAGAGCCGGACAGGCGCGGCAACCTGTTGCAGGAGGAGTCGGCACACGTTCCTCCTTTCGACAGGTCTTCTCTATCAATACACTCCTCACCATACGTCACAATGCGAGCAGAGAGTAACCTCACCGGACGCCTGCCCGGTTAACCGTGCGGTCTAACGCGCTGCTTTCCGGGCGGGAAGGCTTGTCGGACACAGGCACGGATCCGCCTGGCCGATTAGTGTCGAGGTCCGGTGTGCCGGCCGGTCTGTGGATGGCTTTTACGGCGGTTTTCCATCTGCTCGGCGAATGCGGTCTGGTTCCCCTTATTACGCCTCAGACTATGTCGGCGGTTGCTGCGCAAACGCTATCTCCACGTACGCATACACCATAATTATTCTACCACGCAAACATTGGGGTTACACTCTTCTGGTGTGAGACGTTCCCGGGGGGGGGGGGGGGGGGGGGGAGGGGGGGGGGGGAGGGGGGGCGGGGGGGGGGAGGGGAGGAGAACAGCACAATAACCCTGGGTTCGGTGTGTGGCGGCGATGGGGGGTGAGTGGACTGCTGTAGCCTGATGTGGGGTTGTGAACCACTGAGGGCTACGGCGAGGACGAAGCCTCTCCGTCGTTCCTAGGTCTCCAGTTCATTACATTACAATACAAGCTCACCGGAGAAATAGCCACCGCGTTTAAAAGAGCTCACTGGCGCTTTCGAGCATCAGATGGCGCAGAAGCGATAAAAAGTGGTCATGTGACCCTACACCGCTGACTGAAGTAATGAACGTGAAGTAGTGTGTATGTGCCGGTCGGTTGTTTTGAATCCCCACAGTAAGATGGACGGACGTAGAGACATGACAGAATGGCTATTTTCCTGTGTTAAAAATATGTTTCGGATTGTTGTTATTCGGAGTGATTATAAGATTCAAATCTGCATTTACGGTCAATATTCTCACAAAATATCTTATTTTTATGCAATTAAAGTTTAAAAATCATTAAACATCAAGATTTGTTCACGTGATCGAAAACGTTCTGTTATTGGCTGACGCTCTGGTGACGTCACAGACGAGGAGTATGACGAAGCTACACGTATGTTACAGGAGTGTTAGCCGTAGTTACTAGGCCTTTACGTACTTTTTCTGCAAATAATATGGCTATTTAGTGATGGAAAACACGTCTAAAACATTTAAGTAGGAATAGAAAGGAATTTTGTGAACGCTGATAATGGGAACCTTACGAAAATCGATGCCTTTATGCTACACTCATCTGGAGCAGCGATATGCGCAAGGGCGGACATTTTTTCCCTGCTCCCTGCGACATCATTAAACCCGCTCAAAACAAAGGAATACTTGCAAAGAAGTCCGTATCTTATATCCTCACTGTCGTCTACCACTCGTGAGATAGGCCCCAAAGCACAATAAAATTATTGTTGGCAAATCCTAGTGCTGATTTCCGCTAAAGAAGATACTCAGCAGAGATTCGGCCAGAAGTATGGGCGCTGTGGCGGAAGGGATAGCGTATGTAACTACGAAGAAGAAGAATGCAGGTTCCAGTCCTGCAAAGGTCACGAATTTTGGAAAGTTTTACACGAAATATGAATAGGGCGTTAGCAAGAACTCATTGTAGCAGTTGGTTTGATGGTGGGACGTATTATATACAGCTTCGCATTAATCTTAGTCTGAGAAATGGAAAACTGAGGATAAATGCTCCTAGTTTACTTACAAACAATTACCTTTTGTTGGAAAGCATTGTTAGTGTTGAAGATTATCACCAGACTCCCGCAGTACAGCGAGGTGTAGGACGATGAAGTTTTGTGTGCAGAGGGAGAGATATAAAGCATGTGCAACATGCAGGTAACACACCGTAAGGGCTGCGCTGTTTGTGAGTGTAAATTAGCGTCAGTGCCTGAAGCAAACTTGATTTCATCTTATACAATAAGAACTGTAGCTGGACAGCACGAAGGTGCAAAAAAAAAAAAGTTGTTTCCAATAAAATAGAAAGTGTGTGGTCACATTAAATAAAATATCTTTTTGAACATGACGTGTGTGAAACAACTATTACGCATGTAAACGCCAAGGAAAACACAGTAATATTCTGTTTCTAATCGGTGCGGTGAAGTTTTGTCATTGTGATTTGGTTTTCGTATGACAGTACTGTCGATTTGTTTTTTAATTAAGTTAAAATATTGTCATCCTTAAATATTCGACATTTCGCCGCGCTACGAACCAAGCTACCAATGATATGTAAAGAAACAGCCATAATTATAATTCTTAGGAAGAGTTTAATTTTATCAACTGACGCTATCCTTCTTTGTAACAGTGGGAAAGCGTATCTCGCAGGTAAATTAATGTTGACTTCAGAGTACAAGACATTTTAAATTAAGTACGGTAAGGGAACTCGGGGATCGACGTGGTGGCATTTTGCCGGTACAATGCAACCAATTTTTTACGCACGTTCTCTTTATCTGAAACACTTACAAGCAATTTTTCAAGAGTTTTATGGGTGTATTTCTACAGTGTGGTACTACATACCATTTGTAATCCATTTTCCGAATCGTAAATTCCAAAACAAGACATCACTGTGAATTACCTCTATGACAGTAGGAGAAGCGAGCTAGCCAGTGACGTCACAGACATCACATGACTCGCATGGAGCGTCTTACTCGGCTTTCAAATTATTTGAATTTTCAAATGGTTCAAATGGCTCTGAGCACTATGGGACTCAACTGCTGTGGTCACCAGTCCCCTAGAACTTAGAACTACTTAAACCTAACTAACCTAAGGACATCACACACATCCATGCCCGAGGCAGGATTCGAACCTGCGACCGTAGCAGTCGCACGGTTCCTGACTGCGCGCCTAGGACCGCGAGACCACCGCGGCCGGCTATTTGAATTTTATTTCCGTTTTTGTAGAAGTACTAAAATTCAAGAAAGAAAAATCTTGTTATGAGCATAGAATGACATAATTAAATATTTAAGACGATTTATAGAAAACAGTAAAATTCCGTACTGCAGAAAGGTGTCGTATTTGGACGTGCCCAGGATAACACCGTGAATCAAGTTGCATCAAGTTGCCCGATTTGTTGACGTATGAACGCGGACTTTCCAACGCGTCTGCAAGGAAAGGTATACCACTCGCAGTCATATAGCAAGGCGGAACAACAATGCTCGTAAAAATATCTTGAACGACAGGGACCGAAAATGAGTGACAAGCCTTGCCAATGGCCGAGCGAACCTTGCGAGAGCAACCTTTTGCAATGAACATTTAGATTCACGTACCTCGCATAACACCATCGCTTATAGCTGGACGTAAAAGTGCACGTCTTCAGTGGACCAGAGAGTACAGAAGCTGGACGTTAGCTGATTGGAGGCGCGTAGCTCTGTCCTACGAGTTGCAGTTTTGCCTCTTTCCAACGACGGAAGGTGGCCTGTAACCGGCAGTCTGTGGAGAATGTTGATCATGCCAGAGGTGGTTTTCGGGGTCTTTTCGGTACCGTGTGTATGTAAATATGCTACGACTCCGCAACTACACTGTCCAGTCATATTAACAATTGCGTACCAATAAATTGGGGGGGGGGGTCAGTGACAGACACCAACGAAATTTCTGGACTACAACTCCCGTTTTTTGACTATGTTATTGAATACATACATGGCATTTATTGTAATGATTATTGCTACAGTTGTGAATAAGAAGAGCTTTTGGTTTAGATTCATCGCCGAGTTAAAGCGATTGTTATGACTGAATGTGCAGTAGCGCAACAGTCACCTTTAGTCAACCGGTAAACATTGTGGTGATTGGAAGCTTAAATTTCCCATGGCACATTGATAGAATGCGTACAAAGATTCAACCGACAGATGAAGAAATAAGAAATACGCTTGAAAACTCAGACAATGAATTTAATGGGGAATTACCCGAAAGTTCAAGCAGCGCAACTGAAGATGTAGTTGTGGAACCCCCACATCAAGTAGTTTCTGACAGCAGCGAATCGGATGAAAATGAACAGAGTGAGTATAGATATTTGTTACTGTTTGCAGATATTATCGAGTATATTAGGATATATTGATGCCGAAGCCATGTTCTAAGAGAAGTCTCTCAATGCTGGGCTTGACAGGAGAGAAATGAAACTTTTGGTTGGACTATTGACAGGCCATGGAAATTTCAAAAAACACCAACATACAATAGGGGTAATAGAAGAAGACCCCAAATCAAATGTAGGATGTGTGGTGTGGGCGAAGAAACCGCATCACATTTGATCTTCGAATGCGATGCATTGGGGATTAAAAGACACAGAATATTCGGATCAACCAGATCTACGTTATCAGCCAGGTGCTTTCGTGAACACCCTATGACTCTACGTTGAGGCACATCGTACGCGACTTTCACTTCTGAGGGTACCTGCCCATTAAGAGCGACATAATGGAATGTAATCGCAAGGCAGTCTTCATTCCAGTTTCACACCTCTTCAGATATTCCGTTCGCACGTCCTTTGTTACTAGGAGATTGAGAGGAACTGTATCGAAGCTTTTCTGGGAGAGAATGCGTCACCCTAAGCTCGACTGTCTACTGCTGTCTGGATTCTATCAAACAACAGAGCGAGCTGCTTTTCACAGCTGCTCGCGGATACCGTGTTCATATTAAACAAACTGCCGGAAAAAATTAATACGCCTAGAAAGATTTTGTCGATTTTGATCTAATGATAGCATATGCCACCTGTGATGTATCGTAATGGTTTCAACGTTGTCCGCCAAAAGATTGCGTAGCGGCATAGCTACCAGAGCGCCATCTGTGTCTACCCTTCAACAGCGAATGCTCACAGCCAGAAGTCTCATTGTGGTGCAAACGTGTGAAGCACGCAGACAACCGTGCTGAGACGTACTCGTGGTTCCTACAGCCAACAGAGAGAGTTTGAAAGGGGTCGAATTGTGGTCTTCCGAGTGGCAGGATGGTCCTTTCCCAGAATTGCCACACAAGTTGGGCGTGCTGCGTTAATTGTGCAACGATACCGGTATCAGTGGTCACGTGAACATTCACGCACCCGCAGACGAGGTCCTGGATGTGCTTGCAAAACAGACGCCCGCCGTGGTCGTTGAACTGTAAGGACAGCAGTGGCAGTTGTACAGCTACCACAGCGCAGGTAAGAGGGCTCGTGAGCCCATACGTGTCAACACGAACTGGCGCGAATCCGTCATTAGCTGTGGGAGAACGGGCACGCACGCCTCTAGCCTGTCTTCCACTCACGCCACAGCATCGACGTAAACCTTGGTCTTCGGCAAGTGATGGTCGTTCGCACGTACGATGTGGACCTGCCTAGCGCTGTCTCATAGAGTGCATTCGTCCAAGACACACTGGCCGCACCCCAGGCCTTATGGTCTGGACACGCTAAACTACAACTCTCGTTCACCTTTGGTGTTCCTGGAAGGGGCGCTAACCGGCGCTCGGTATGTGCGCCGTTCTTGCAACAGCAAATGGCTCTGAGCACTATTGGATTTAACTTCTGACGTCATCAGTGTCCTAGAACTTAGAACTACTTAAACCTAACTAACCTGAGGACATCACACACACCCATGCCCGAGGCAGGATTCGAACTCGCGACCGTACCGGTCGCGCGGTTCCAGACTGTAGCGCCTAGAACCGCTCGGCCACTCCGGCCGGCCTTACAACAGCAAGAAAAAGGATAATTCCAAAAGGATAATGCTCGCCCACACTGCCAGTGAATCTCAACGTGCTCTACAAGACGTGCAGCAACTTCCCTGGCCAGCACGATGTCCGCACTTGTCTCCAATCAAGCAAGTGTGGGATGTGATGGGATGAGAAGTGATTCGTGTGACTCGTCAACCAACAACGCATACAGAACTACGTGAACAGGTTGAGCAGGCGTGGCGTAACGTATCCCAGAACAGTATTCGCCATCCGTACGATCGACTGGGTGCCAGAATCAGCGTCTGCATTGCTGCCCGCGGAGGCTACACCAGTGTTTCAGTGTGGGTTGAAAACTGGTACCTCAGAACCGATTCTGCTATTGATCTGTAAATGTAATCATTCCATGTACTCGGTATGTACTGTTGCAACAATAAACCTCGAGTGAACTGGAAAACTCTAAAAAGCTGCTCTAATTTCATTTTTCGGCAGTGCATAATAGTTAGTCTATCAGCCAGGGCGCCATATCCTTGCCTTCAATCGGTTTTTGCATTCACCTTTCGGTGCAGAGTGAAAATCTCATTCTGGAAACGTCCCCCAGGCTGTCGCTAAGCCATGTCTCCACAATATTCTTTCTTTCAGGAGTGCTAGTTCTGCAAGGTTCGCAGGAGAGCTTCTGTAACTTTTGGAAAGTACGAGACGAGATACTGGCAGAAGTAAAGCTGTGAGGATGGGGCGTGAGTCGTGCTTGGGTAGCTCAGTTCGTAGAGCACTTGCCTGTTAAAGGCAAAGGTCGCGAGTTCGAGTCTCGGTCCGGTACACAGTTTTAATCTGCCAGGAAGTTTCGGCTCTTCTTTTTATTTGAAGTTCATGCATGTATTTTTTATGTTTTCAGAATGCATAAATGTCAGACGAATAGTCATCCAGAAACTTTATATTTGATTTGAAACGGATTTGAATAAAAACAATAGTTGAATATACTAATACAAACATACTTCGAAATAACGCACAAATTTTTACCTTCTGATGTAGAAGAATTCAGTCATGGTTCTTATTTCCGTGCCAATTTATCTTCTTGGAAGCCTGTCACAGGGACATGTGTAACTTTGGCCTTTGAAGGCATGGTCGGGTCGGCATGCATATAACGGTTTGTGAGGAAGAAACTGTGTAACCGTGCTTGTAAATCGTCTATGGACAGTTATTAGTTGTCTGGATTATGCACAAGAAAGTTTGATTTCAGTGTTATTATGTAGAGGCTTGTCTCACTAGGGGTAAGATAGATACTGCCTACAGGAAAATTAGAGACCTTTGGAGAGAAGAGAACCACTTGTATGAATATCAAGAGCTCAGATGGCAACCCAGTTCTAAGCAAAGAAGGGAAGGCAGAAAGGTGGAAGGAGTATATAGAGGGTTTATACAAGGGCGATGTACTTGAGGACAATATTATGGAAATGGAAGAGGATGTAGATGAAGATGAAATGGGAGATACGATACTGCGTGAAGAGTTTGACAGAGCACTGAAAGACCTGAGTCGAAACAAGGCCCCCGGAGTAGACAATATTCCATTGGAACTACTGACGGCCGTGGGAGAGCCAGTCCTGACAAAACTCTACCATCTGGTGAGCAAGATGTATGAAACAGGCGAAATACCCTCAGACTTCAAGAAGAATATAATAATTCCAATCCCAAAGAAAGCAGGTGTTGACAGATGTGAAAATTACCGAACTATCAGCTTAAAATACTAACACGAATTCTTTACAGACGAATGGAAAAACTAGTAGAAGCCAACCTCGGGGAAGATCAGTTTGGATTCCGTAGAAACACTGGAACACGTGAGGCAATACTGACCTTACGACTTATCTTAGAAGAAAGATTAAGGAAAGGCAAACCTACGTTTCTAGCATTTGTAGACTTAGAGAAAGCTTTTGACAATGTTGACTGGAATACTCTCTTTCAAATTCTGAAGGTGGCAGGGGTAAAACACAGGGAGCGAAAGGCTATTTACAATTTGTACAGAAACCAGATGGCAGTTATAAGAGTCGAGGGGCATGAAAGGGAAGCAGTGGTTGGGAAAGGTGTGAGACAGGGTTGTAGCCTCTCCCCGATGTTATTCAATCTGTATATTGAGGAAGCAGTAAAGGAAACAAAAGAAAAATTCGGAGTAGGTATTAAAATTCATGGAGAAGAAGTAAAAACTTTGAGGTTCGCCGATGACATTGTAATTCTGTCAGAGACAGCAAAGGACTTGGAAGAGCAGTTGAACGGAATGGACAGTGTCTTGAAAGGAGGATTTAAGATGAACATCAACAAAAGCAAAACGAGGATAATGGAATGTAGTCAAATTAAATCGGGTGATGCTGAGGGGATTAGATTGGGAAATGAGACACTTAAAGTAGTAAAGGAGTTTTGCTATTTAGGGAGTAAAATAACTGATGATGGTCGAAGTAGAGAGCATATAAAATGTAGACTGGCAATGGCAAGGACATCGTTTCTGAAGAAGAGAAATTTGTTAACATCGAGTTTAGATTTAAGTGTCAGGAAGTCGTTTCTGAAAGTATTTGTATGGAGTGTAGCCATGTATGGAAGTGAAACATGGACGATAACCAGTTTGGACAAGAAGAGAATAGAAGCTTTCGAAATGTGGTGCTACAGAAGAATGCTGAAGATAAGGTGGGTAGATCACGTAACTAATGAGGAGGTATTGAATGGGATTGGGGAGAAGAGAAGTTTGTGGCACAACTTGACTAGAAGAAGGGATCGGTTGGTAGGACATGTTTTGAGGCATCAAGGGATCACAAATTTAGCATTGGAGGGCAGCGTGGAGGGTAAAAATCGTAGAGGGTGACCAAGAGATCAATACACTAAGCAGATTCAGAAGGATGTAGGTTGCAGTAGGTACTGGGAGATGAAGAAGCTTGCACAGGATAGAGTAGCATGGAGAGCTGCATCAAACCAGTCTCAGGACTGAAGACCACAACAACAACAACAACATGATAAAAATGGAATGTATCGTCTACGTCAAAAGTAAACGAAGAGATTATTCTCGGATTGAATAAACAGCCGAAAAGGAAGCTTGCGTTTCATTCAAGCAGCTGATAAAAGTCCGGACCAAATCAACAGGAGAAATCATTCTCGAGACGACGTTGCCGAATTTAAGCATCTGCTCTCATAATTAAATGTACTCCTCTCCAAATTATTTCGAAGTACGACATAGATGCTGCTCTAAAATGCCTTCATTAAATAACTGCCTCAGTAATATCATTGTGGGGACCGAGTACATTTCAAGCAGTAACAAGCAGTAACTGGTATGGAATGAGAAAACAAGTGGATTGTTACCAGACACTGTTTGTTTATTTCTACAACGCGTTTCGAAGGTATAAACCTCCATCATAAGGTGCATTTGTGTATTTAATATGGCATGTATAATTTGGTTTACGACTTTCGGCTAACCTGTGCCACTGTTTCCAGTGGCCACAGGCTACTTTCATTGTCATTTTACGTCACATGAACACTGAGGGAACAAAGATGGGGTTTACAAACTAATAAATGCAAATTCGTTTTTAGACACCATTTTTGTTCCCTGTGTGGAGATAATGCCCCAGGCTACTCAAAGTCGTAACACAACACACAAATCCACATGAAGGAAGTTTCAACCTTCCAGCCAGCCGTTGTGGCCGAGCGGTTCTAGGCGCTTCAGTCCGGAACCGCGCTGCTGCTGCGGTCGCAGGTTCGAATCCTACCTCGGGCTTGGATGTGTGTGATGTCCTTAGGTTAGTTAGGTTTAAGTAGTTCTAAGTATAGGGGACTAACGACCTCAGATGTTAAGACCCATAGTGCTTGGAGCCATTTTCGAAACCTTCCAAACGCGTTATGGAAGTAAATAAGCAGTAAATGGTAACAATAAACTTGTTTTTTCATTATATATTAATAACAGGCACGGTAAAGTCTAACTAAAAATGTTAGTAGGAAATGAATTGTGATTTAATTCGAGTGAATCAGTTTCATAGACAAAAATTTATTATTTGAGCGTTCATTTTATGATTTTCCATTTCGGTCTATTATGATACGCAAACATAACGACAACCGATTTCGATTCATTGACTTTACAGAGTACTTACGTTGGCAGATATCTGCTTCGAAATCATTGAACGCTTTTGGCATAACTTCCATTGCGCTTGTTTTGTCGTTGTTCAACTGTTGTTTGACTGCAAGTATTCAGCGTCATTTGAACCTCCTAGTAAACTCTTTCTGCTTTCGCAGAAGCTTCCTAAATTTGTTATTGAGCCATGGTGGACCCTCCTCGTCCTTCCCCATTTCCACAGAATAAACTCGTTTAGCACGTGGCCTGCAGTGCTTCCCGGATGTGCGGTAATGTCTCAAAATATCGATGTGACGGACGTAAAAAGAAACGGTAGCAGCTAATTGCGACTGCGCTTCACAGTTGGCCGTACATTTCTTGCTACCTAACTCCCGCGTTGCGTCGCCAAGTGCCCCGCGCACAGTGCATTAGAGTTTGCCGTCTAATTTCGGGCTGTGCCGAAGTTCCCGTTCAGTGGAGGACGCGCAGCAGCGATCGCCAAACTTGCGTCGTGTGCTGACAAGAGCCGCAGGCGTCATACCGTAGCGTCAGCTGTGGGTCGCGCGGAATTTGCCAGACAAGCGGAACGCAAAGCAGGATCCACTGAACAGCGCGAACGGCGTTTGACAAGCACATACATTCAGATATATTCACACGTCGATACATCAGCAATATCGATACATTCCTCCCATATCGGGCTCTTATATTATCTACATACTTTTACTGCGTCTTGAATGTATTTAATCACTTTTCCATACATCTTGTTAAATAAATTTAATCAAACGAAGATTCATTAATTATTTCAAGATAAAATTATAATACATGACACCTAAGCTAAACTACGAGACATGTTTTTTAAGTAGGTACCGTTTTGAAATTAAAAAAAGACGTACTAAGATATCTCAATAACTTTATTTTTACAAGAAAGCCTGTACCTTCAAAAATGGCTCTGAGCACTATGAGACTTAACATCTGTGGTCATCAGTCCCCTAGAACTTAGAACTACTTAAACCTAACTAACCTAAGGACATCACACACATCTGTGCCCGAGGCAGGATTCGAACCTGCGACCGTAGCGGTCACGCGGTTCCAGACTGAAGCGCCTAGAACCACACGGCCACGCCGGCCGTCGCCTGTACTTTAATCTACTTTTCTACATCATTTCGCAGCGCGGGATTAGCCGAGCGGTCTCAGGCGCTGCAGCCGTGGACTGTGCGGCTGGTCCCGGCGGAGGTTCAAGTCCTCCCTCGGGCATTGGTGTGTGTGTTTGTCCTTAGGATAATTTAGATTAAGTAGTGTGTAAGCTTAGGGACTGATGACCTTAGTAGTTAAGTCCCATAAGATTTCACACACATTTGAACATTTTACATCATTTCCGTCAATATTGAGGCACTTGTCATAACGTTGTTCCAGTTCTTGAATACCCTCCTCATAGAAGTCTGCCGCCTGACTTGTTAACCACCGCACCACCACTTTTTTGGCTTCGTCATCGTCTTGAAGACGCCGACCGCCCAGGTGTTTCTTCAAGTGCAGGAACAGATGGTACTCACTGGGCGCAAGATCGGGGCTGTACAGAGGTCAGATTCACGCAGAAAAGTGAAGTTTAAGCAAACAATTTCGGCCCGGAAAATCATGTGCACAGTTTTTTGGGACAGAAAAGGAGTATTGCTTGTGGAATTTCTGCCCCGTAATGAGACAATCAATTCAGCAGCTTACTGTAAGACATTGCACAATCTGCGCCGTTCAATTCAAAACAAATGACGTGGCAAGTTGAGCAACGGCATCGTTTTGCTGCAAGACAATGCTCGTCCGCATGTGGCGAATCAGACCAAAGATCTCATCACATCTTTTCGATGGGAAACTCTAGATCATCCTCCGCACAGCCCCGATCTTACGCCCAGTGACTACCATCTGTTCCTGCACTTGAAGAAACACCTTGTCGGTCAGGGTCTGAACAAGTCAGGCGGCAGACTTCTATGAGGAGGGTAATCAAAAACTGGTACAACGTTATGACAAGTGCCTCAATATTGATGGAAATTATGTACAAAAGTGGATTATGGTACAGGCTTTCATGTAAAAATAAAATTATTGATATATCTTAGCACGTGTTTTTTTAATTACAAAACGGTACTTACTTAAAAAACACGCCTCGTATATGGTAAGTAGGTCTGCTTGACGTATTTGTAAAAGAAAGCATTTGACTTTCTAGCTGTCCATATGTTTCATACATACAGGGTGACAATTATTGAACTACATGAAATAAAATCGTCATAACTTCTGAACGTTTTGCGTTAGGACGTTGAAACTGCACCGTCGGCCGCGGGGCATGATGGTAATTAGTAATGTTTGGTTGAGTGACGAAGCCCATTTTCATGGCTCTGAGCACTATGGGACTTAACATCTGAGGTCATCAGTCCCCTAGAACTAAGGACATCACACACATGCATGCCCGAGGCAGGATTCGAACCTGCGACCGTAGCGGTCGCGCGGTTCCAGACTGAAGCGCCTAGAACCGCTCGGCCACACCGGCCGGCAAGCCCATTTTCAGTTGGATGGATTCGTCAATAAGCAAAATTGGCGCATTTGGGGGACTGAGAATCCGCATTTCACGATCGAGAAGTCTCTTCACCCTCGGCGGGTAACTGTGTGGTGTGCAATGTCCAGCCAGGGAATAATCGGTTCGATGTTCCTTGATGGCACGGTACGTGAAGGTTTTGGAAGACGATTTCATCCCCATTATTCAAAGTGACCTTGATTTCGACATGATGTGGTTCATGCAAGACGGAGCTCGACCCTATCGAAGCAGGAGAGTGTTTGATGTCCTGGAGCAGCACTCTGGGGATCGCATTCCGGCTCTGGGATACCCAGAGGCCACTGGCATGGCCCTCGATTCGCCGCCATATTCTCCGGTTCTGAACTCGCGCGACTCCTTTTTGTGGGGCTATATTAAAGAAAAGGTGTACAGCAATAACTCCAAAACCACTGCTGAGCTGAAAACAGCCGTTCAGGGGGTCATCGACAGCATCGATGTTCCGCCAATGATGGCACGCATGTTGAACATGTCATAACCTAAATCCGAATATCTGTAGTGACGTTTACATGTTAAATAAATTGTGTTCGCGCTGAGTCTGTAACTAATTTACGTTTTTCTTAATATACTTCAGTAATTGTCACCCTGTATCAGGCATATTCAGGTACATGTAAGATGAACGACTTGCTTAGTTCCCGATGTATCTGAAAGTGCCCAGTCTGTGAATCGCCGTTCTATCTGAACTCATCTAGTCGATGATTCCCGTTACTTTTCTGAAACCAGGCACATGTTCATTTCCGCTGTTCAATCAAATATGCCTAATGTAATAACAATGGGCAATTATACATTTGAGAGAGTTGAACATTTCAAGTATCTGGGCTCAACAGTTACACATCTAAATAATACCTCCTTTGAAATTAAGCAGAGATTAATACTGGCCAACAGAGCCTATTTTGCCCTAACAAGACTTCTGTCCTCAAGGCTCCTGACTCGTACCACGAAATTAACTATGTATAAATCACTTATACGACCAGTGCTTACACATGCCTCTGAAGCCTGGACATTAACAGCTAAAGATATTGAAACACTGGATGCATTTGAAAGAAAGGTGCTTAGACGAATTATCGGCCCAATCTGTGAAAGAGGAAGATGGAAGAGGAGATACAACCATGAGTTGTACACCATATACAAAGACCAACCCATCAGAAGGATAGTGAAATCATCCAGACTGAGGTGAGCGGGACATGTGGCTTACATGAATGGTACAGAAGTACCAAAAAGAATATTACAAGGAAAGCCAGGAGGGAAAAGAGGACGTGGTCGACCAAGAGCCAGATGGGGAGATGGAGTAATCGAAGATCTTAGAAAGATGGGCTATAGAAACTGGAGAGTATTGGCGAAGGACCGAGAGAGATGGAAGGAAACTGTATAAGAGGCCAAGGCTCATCATGAGCTGTAGAGCCAAGAAAGAAGAAGAAGAATCAAATCCCTCTGCCGTCGTCTGTGTGAACTGTTGGCTTGCAGTTCGTGAAGCGGCACATTGCATCTTTCTTTGATTCGTTACTGAGGTGGTGTAAATTACTAACCTAGTGCGATGAGTCACAAATCATAAAAGCGATGTGTGGAGACAACAAAACACGACGGAACTGACACACTGCGAAGAAATGCTTCAGATAAATCGTCGCCCCAAAAGTACTGGCTCTGAGTACAAACAAGAACGTGAAGAACACGACAGCACCTCTGGCGCGTAGTGCTAAGCTCTTCCCCGTAGAAATATGCCTCTAGTTGTGAACTTCTGCAGCTGTCAGTCACATAGGGAATCATTCAGAGACAACAATGTTGTAAGGTTGTCAGGGAAGGTTCGTAATCCCTATCTAAAATAATGTAAAATGTATTCATACGAAAGGCACCTCTTATCAGAATTTGTTGGGAATAAAAATTTGTAAAAAATTTGGCTTATAGGTTGCACGTTTCTTACCACTTTAACAGAAAGATCTCCAAAAATATTGATTAGTTTTAAGATAATAACTATTTTTGTAAAAAGTGGACATCATAAGGCTCTAACTTCTTTGAGATTTACAAAATAGGGAACCCCCGCGTTAAAACACGCGCAATACTCAGATTATTGTATCTGTAATTTCGAACAAAGTCTGGCGAGTAGAAACTGAGAAAAAGTGCACTTTATTCTTAAAAAGTACAACTTTTGGGGAACAGCTATTAAAAAGTATTCCAGCTCCATAAGATGAATTTTCTGCATTTTCTTTCATCTCATCTTGCAATGTCCTTTTTCCTGCACGTCTGCGTTGTCGTGCCCTTGTCTCAAGGTCTCTAATAGCTCTCTCTGGTGCCCTAACCCTTTTTTACCTACGTTTTACATTTTTTCATTATAAATGACCAACAGTTTGTAGCAATCCTTTCGGGTCTTCGCACCTTGCAACATTTCCTTCATTGAGCATCGCCACTGCGTCGACGACACCAAAATGCAGTGTACTAACTGACGCAAGCACTGTCTTGGGAATTCTGGCCCAGATTATGTTTCCAGAATGAAATTTTCACTCTGCAGTGGAGTATGCGTTGACACTGTCTTGGGAATTCTGGCCCAGATTATGTTTCCAGAATGAAATTTTCACTCTGCAGCGGAGTATGCGTTGACATGAAACTTCCTGGCAGATTAAAACTGTGTGACGGACCGAGACTCGAACTCGGGAACTTTGCCTTATGCGGGCAAATGCTCTACCATCTGTGCTACCCGAGCACGATTCACGACCAGCTTTACTTCCGCCAGTACCTCGCGAAAGGCAAAGGTCCCGAGTTCGAGTCTCAGTCCGGCAAATAGTTTTTATATGCCAGGAAGTTCCAGATTATGTTGTTGGTGGAGTCGTTAGGACCATGAAGACATTTCTTCAATAGTCTTACATCTGACAAAACTCTGAAAGTTTCTTTCTGACCTCCACCATGGCAAGAACTATAGCTGGTTTGCGAATAAATTTTTCACTATTTTGCTGTGGTCTGTTGTATTTGCACCGTGAATGAATTTTTGCAGGGCATAGACCACGAATGGGTTTATCTACTGTTGAAGGGAGGTAAAACAAAACTGCCAATGCAGATTTTCTCATACAGTATCTTCTACACTACTAATATTTTGCCGGATGGCCATGCCATAATAATTTTGGATTTTATCTATGATGGATTCTGTGAGTCTTTTCTTAGAATCTAATCCTCTCCCATCTTCCAGTTTTTGTAGTTTTTATTCGTCGCAGTCTTGTACCTGTTCGATTTTGTACATGATCTACGCACTCCAGTTTAGTAATAGTTACAATTTTCTCCATGTGGCTTCTCTTCCTCACCCACTTTGAAAGCGTTTGAATCCCCGTCTCCTAAATAACTGTCGAATCTTACCTTCTTCGACGGTTCAGATTCTTGGAAAAGGGTCACGCTGACTTAGTGTTTTGCTTAAATGAATGAATAAACTAGAAATAAGGAATAATATAAACGTATTATAGATCACAGGAAAGGGGAGATTCCGTAGACTAAGATCAATGAGAAAGAACATTGAAATTTTCAAGATTTCAACCGGTACGGAACCCCGTAACGGGACAGTACTTTAGAGTTGTGATTTCTGGCAACATCTTCATTGAAAAAAGAACAGTCTGTGTGCCAATCTATTCCGAAAGTTCCTTTTCATCAGAAGTATCAGAAATATGCATATTTCACTTGTCAATGTGAATCACGATAAATAGTGTGCATTTCACTTCTGCAACAAAGAAAAAACTGGTCTTGTGCAGAAACAAAAAAGTCTTTCAAAAGTGAGTTGTACGCTATTTTTAACACACCTAGTCTTCAGTTGATATTTATTTTTTGTTAATATTCACTTGACGCATTTTTGTTCAATATCGCTTTTTGAGACAACAGTGAAGGAAGATATTAAGTGAAACTAAGAAAATGTTTATAATGTTGCTGATTTCCTCATACGATTTGTAGTTTAGAAGAACTGTTTTGTCTTTGATATAGGTATTAATATAGGTTTAGTTCAATTTACCAGCTCTACAAAGTTCCTCTACTTTAAAAACAATGAAAAATCATAGTTTTACTATAAAATTTAACATATTTCTTTCAAAATATATGTGTAAATCAAAGCGGAAGACGACCCGTATACCAGGTTTAATAATGTGTTATAATTTCAAACAAAACAAGTTTTTGAAAATTACAATCCCGACACATCAAAATATCAATATTTTGCATCCTATCATCACAGGATCAAAATCATTCTGTCGATTTATTGAAAATCCGGTGTATCGATAATCAGAAAAATTTGCCGTCTCTCTTGATATGCCCCGTCACGGGACCTTGTACTTCACAGAAATGTACATCCCGGGACTGACAGGCCTGATTAACACTTGTTGAAACATGCTCTTCAGCAGAACCATCCGAAAATGCCAGGCAGTTTATTAAAACACTGTTCCCATCTTCTGAGCTGTATATTACTTGGTATCCTTTCAATTTTTCGTTCCAAATTATTACTATCTTTTTCTCATTGGCAGTTGAAGAGGATTGGAGATAAACCATTAACTTGCCTTAAGCCCAATTATAAAGGGCTTAGACATTTGACTCAAGAACTCTCCTTGTGCCTGACTCCCTTTCACATATTAGTTTGACACTATGGATTTAATACTAAGTTTGCGTCAACATAGTCACATATTTTCTGGAAATTCACAAATGCACCAACGAGTTTTTAGTATTCAGTTATCCGTGACAGGTTAATGACGTCGCATTAAATGGCTTTATGCGGTGTGACTCGGTGGTTGAGTCTGGAGTTCAACACCCAGTCAGGTCAAGAACTTTTTTTCTGCCTCTTGCCGCTTCTGTCACCTCTGGCAACGATTTTTATGAGTCAGAAGGCCAGACTACTCCTTAGTTCTGACTGCACTTAGAATACAGGTCCCCTTAAAATTGAGTCGAAGGTTGGAGGATGGGAAGAGCATACCACATGCAGTGTACAAACCGAACAGACTTTCTCGTTGGAGACGGATGTATCTTGGTCCTGAACGTATGGTCAACCGTGCGAATTATCGGTCAAGTAAGCCAAGGTACGCTACAGTGGACTGCTAAGTTTGGTTGTATTTCTGAAGAAACCACGAGACCATAAACACTCCACCGATAAGCTGAGGCACATACGCAAGATCTTCAGCAACAACGGTTACATTATGTAAGTTACCAAATAAATGATTTCAAGTAAGAATCGCAATAAGACCACCGATCAGGAGCAGAGAAAGAGGTTTGTGGTTCTGTTTCAGGTAACATAAACAGCCTACCGAAGAAAATCTACATCTACTTGACTACTCCTCAAATCACACTTAAGTGCCTGGCAGAGGGTTCATCGAACTACCATCACAACAATTCCCTATTATTCCACTCTCGAATTGCGCGCGCGCAAAAAAAAAAGAACATCTATATCCTTCCGTGAGTGCTCCGATTTCCCTTACTATATTATGACGATCGTTTGTTCCTGTGTAGATCGGCGTCAACAAAATATTTTCGCATTCGGAGGAGAAAGTTGGTGATTGCAATTTCGTGATAAGTTCCCGTCGTAACGAGAAACCCCTTTGTTTTAATGATGTCCACTCCAAACTCTGTATCATGGCAGTGACACTCTCTCCCCTATTTCTCCATAATATAGAACGTAAACTTTCTCGATCTACTCCGTTATCCCTGTCTGGTAAGGATCCCACATCGGACAGAGTAGCTTAGGCAGTCTCTTTAGCAGATCCGTTGCATCTTCGAAGTGTTCCGTCAATAAAACGCAGTCTTTGGTTTTCAGTGTGTTCTTTCCAGTGTAAGTTGTTCGTAAATGTAGTTCCCAGGTATGTAGTTGAATTTATAGCCTTTAGAATTAATTGCTTTATCGTGTAACTGAAGTTTAACGGATTCCTTTTAGAACTCATGTGAATGACCTCACACCTTTAGTTATTTAGGGCCAATTGCCAAATTTCACACCGTACAGATATCTTGTCTAAATCGTCCTGCAATTTCTTTTCATCTTCTGATCACTTTAGTAGACAGTAAACAACAGCATCATCTGCAGACAACCTAAGACGGTTGCTCAGATCGTCTCCTAAACAATTTATATAAACAAGGACCGGAGAGAGCCGCAATTTGATTACAAGCCTCTTCTGAAATATCCTATTAAAAGCCTTCTGGAAGTCTAGAGATACGGGATCAATTTGAAATCCCTTGCCGATAGCACTCAACACTTCGTTTGAGTAAAGAACTAGTTGTTTCACAACAACGATGTTTTGTAAATTCGTGTTGGCTGTGTGTCAATAGATCGTTCTCTTTGAGTAACTCATAATGTTCGAACACAATGTATGTTCCAAAATCCTGCTGCATATTGACGTTAAGGATACGATTCTGTAATTTAGTGGATTGCTCCTACTTCCTTTCTTGAATGTTGGTGTGACCTTTGCAACTTTCCAGTCTTTGGGTACGCACCTTTCATCGAGCGGTTGTGTATGATCGTTAAGTATGGCGCTATTGCATCAGCACACCCTGAAAGGAACCTAACTGGTAGACAATCTGGACCGGAAGACTTGCGTTTATTAAAGAATTTTTAGTTGTTGCACTATCTCGAGTATATCTGCTTCTAAGTTACTCGTGTTGGCAGCTGTTCTTGATTAGAACTCTGGAATATTAACTTTGTCTTCATTGGTGAAGGAATTTGGGAGTCAGTAACGATCTTCGAGTCTTCGTAAAAAATCTAGCTATTACTGAGACCAGTTAAAGCAGCGACAGGTCTAAGACCACCCGGGGCTCTACAAGATACCAATGCGATTGTGGCCAGTCTTATGTCGGACTAACAATGGGCACTGTAGAACAACGCTGGAAGAAACATGAGAGGTTTTATCACCTACGCTACCCCGAAAAATATCTTTATATTTGAACCAATTCCCCACAAACTTTTTCACGTCCTCGTTGTCCTGGAACCTCTTCCCATGTAATGCCTCCTTCAGTGCACCAAACAAATGGAAATCACTGGGTGCTAAATCAGTACTGTAAGGGGGATGTGGCAATATTTCCCGGCCAATTTTTTCGATGGTTCCAGGGCTTAGTTGAGCAATATGAGGACGTACGTTGTCTTGCTGCAGAATCACACCTCTCCTCTGAGATCCACGACATTCTCTCTCATGGCTGGCTTCACCTTGTTTAAAAGCAAATCCCGAGTAGTATTGGCTGTTCATTGTACGCTGCTCTTCGAGATAATCACAAAAAACTGGACCTTCAGCATCCCAAAACATCGCCAACATGACTTTTCCTGCTGAATTTTTTTTCACAGCTGAGAAGGTGTGCTTCCACTCCATGTTTTGTCTTTTTGATTCTGGCTCGCCGGAGGTTCGAGTCCACCCTCGGGCATGGGTGTGTGTGTGTTGTTCTTAGCATAGGTTAGTTTAAGTTAGTTTAAGTAGTGTGTAGGTCTAGGGAGCGATGACCTCTGCAGTTGGTCCCTTAAGAACTCACACACAATTGAACATTTGATTCTGGCTCATAATAGTGAACCCAAGTTTCATCACAAGTTAAAATTTTGTTGAGGAAGTGCTCGCCTTCTCTTTCATAACTTTCCTTTAGTACAGTGCACACTCTCAGCCTTGTTTCCTTGTGTACCTGCGTCAACTCCTTTGGGACCCATCTTGCACATGTTTTGCGGTACTTCAGCTTGTTGCAGATAGTTATGAACTGCACCGGTTCTAACATCAACCTTATCAACTCCCATTTCCACAGTCACACGGCGGTCGGCACGAATAATGGCATCAATTCGACTTTCAAGTGAGGGAGTTGAAACTGCAATTGGTCGGCCAGAACGGTGTTCGTCAGTCACTGAGTCGCGACCACTTTTGAACTGCTTTACCCACTTGTAAAAATTTGCACGATTCATACAACCTTCACCATAAACTTTAGTCACTCTACAGTATATTTTCACTGGTTTCTCGCCTTCAGCAAGTAAAAAACGTATAACAGAACGTTGTTCAACTAACGTGGACGTTTCAAGCGGACTCGCCATCTTGAAATGTATTTTTGATCTTATAAACAAAACAATATTGATACATCAGCTGATCAGAACTCATCCCAGTGATGCCAACTTAAAGTCATAAAAGTACCAAACTTGCCCTACCAGCAGTTTTTTCCCCACATCAATTTGTCTCTTTAATTATTGAATGACCCTCGTACATGCGCATTTGCATGGTGTTGAAATTGAGTAATAGTACTGACATTTTTCTAGCAGAAGAGCCTGATCAATTTCTTCCAACCGATGGCTGTGGTCACGGCGTGAAGAAAACAGACGATTATTATTTCGCTCTGGTTTCACTGCGACTACTGGAAAAAGTACTTGCTGTGTGGACTGCAGACACTGTGTACATTTTAGGCATAACCTATATGTGGCATGTACTTGGAGATATTTTTATTTAATTTGCTATTTTCCAGAGTATATGAAGTTAATGTTTTGTTTTGTACTTTTTTTCCAGGTAAGTTTCTCTTTGGCACGCCCGAATTGTACGGTGGTCCCCGAGAACTCGTAGCGGAGAAGTGTCAAGACCTGGACTTCTTTTGCACAGCCACGCTGGTCGCGACTCCACAACACCGCGTTACCGTAACGTATCAAATAATTCTTACAGCTAATACTCGTAATTGTTTGAAAACACACACACACACAGGCCAATAACAACAAAATAAATGGAAATCGTGCTTTACTTTAACCTCGTACGGTTTTGCAATGGCTTCATGTTAGCGAAGCTGCTAAATTTCAGGCGAAATCTTTTATTAGCCGTAACCCCGTAACTAAACATTTGCGTTTATATGAACTTTTTTCTTTAGTTTTACTTGTAGAATAACATATTAAAATATTTGATTATCTTCATGAATCACCCTGTATAAACTAGTGGCAATGTGGGGGGAAATGCTGACTATTAAGGCGTAACTACAGATAGAGAGAGAGAGAGAGAGGGAGGTGATAAAAGGAGTTAGAATGTTCTATAGTAAAAAGAGTACGAATATGTTGGAACGCCAAAATTTTTTTGTGAGAAAGGCAGGATGAGGATTGAGACAGCTGGCTCCTCACTTTTCTATCAACGTGTTTTAAAGATGAACGTGTTAGCCTTTTTGTGCTCTGACAGGAGCTTTTTTCCGCTGGATTATTAATGTTTGTGTTAGTCTCCCATTGAAAGGAATTGTCGATAATCCATTTAAAACGATATAATTTTAAAACGAGGCTACTAGTGTACGTAACTCTTTGTCGATAAAAACTAAACTTACGTCAGCCCTGAAAGTAATTATGATTACCTCTGGTGTACCTATGCCAAAATATGACATTTTTCGCAAGAAGTTGTTGAACCCACTCGTTTTAGTAAAAAACTCTTTCACGTGACGTGAAGTACCTTATTTGAAGCTTACTCCTCTCTAAACCAAAAATTCATCGTCTTTCAGAGCGAATTCAACGAATATTCTAAAGCGCCGTATGTATGAATCTCATAGACGCCACGCATATAAAATCAGGCGTGTAATAGCCTGCACAAAGCTTTGAATGGAATGGGAAGGAACTTTATAAATGGTACAGCACTTCATAGGACGTCGAGGAATATAAATTTCGATCTATGCCCCTATGTATGACTGAACATATCATAATGCTACGCCGCTTTTATGTGAGAATCGTATCTGTCTGCTATCTTTAAAATTTCGTTTCTTGTTAGCTGCTCATATCTAAGCTCAGCTTCTTTATTTATTTATTATTATTATTATTATTGTTATGAGATATTGGACCCTACCTTTCTATCTTCGGAGTTTTCAAGCAAGTCTCATTGTTTTCTGTGGATTCTTTTTCTTCCTTCAATCCACTTTGTCCCTGGCCTGGTGGTGAATTCATTCTCTGGCAGCATTTCCCATTTGCTAATTTTTTGTCTGTATGCGTTTCTGCTGAAAATGTCTGATTGACTTACATGAGCCTTTTCTAAATCCTTCTTAACATGCTGGATATAGGATAAGGTTTTAAGTTGTTCTCTGTACGTCGTGCTAGGAATCTTTGGATGTGCCCATAAAATGTCAGAATTTTAGTTTTTTTTCTGACGCCTGCCGGGAGCTTCGTTAGTTATTGGGGTAGTAGTTTGCATCCATCTTCTGTTCTTTTGGGTCCGAGAATTTTTTTTTACGTTCCTCTTTTAGGATGTCTTCAAGATCACCTTTTCTGTGGAGTGTAAGCGTTTAGCTAGCGTAGCTTAATAACTGTGGTATAGTTCCGGATTTTAGTGTGTACTGACTTACATTTTTTGATGTAAATTTTACCGCAAGCTTTCCTAAGTTTTTGTATCCGAATTTTCTGTACCATTTTCTCTCCCTCTGTAGGTTGAAGGATTTTCTCTAAATACATGAAGTACGCAACTAGATGAATTTGTTCATGTTTAGTGATCAGTTTTCGAGAAGGACGTTTTAAACAGATGAACTTGTTTTTTTTTCTTTTTTTTTTTTTTAAGGATATCCGTAGGATAAATCTTCCTTGAATATTTTTTGTCTCCTTAATTACTGTCGTCTCATCCTCTACTAGTATTGCCAGGTCAGTTGCAAAAGCTAGACAAGAAATTTGGATGTAACTTTCAGGTCTCTTAAGTCGAATGGGTTTCCAACAGTTTTCGTTTTCAGTTTATTCATTTATATTACGTTCATACACTGCATGATTTATGGTGGGGGAGTTGAAGGGCAGGGCCCTCGGTTTTTTTTATGTTACGAACGCAATGATGCAAGAACGATTGTCTGTGCGCCCCTACTCTAGTTCTTATTTATTTTATTTACCCGCTGCGTTCCGCGTAGTACGTTCTTAGAGGAGAGTAGCATACACTCTGAATCCACTGCTAGAATTTTAAGAATAGCCCTAATGTTCTGTATAACTCCTTTCTCGTTCTGTTCATTTGTACAAGATTTTGGTTTCGATCGAATGACCCAGCAACAAATAAAGCAGCCCTTCTGTGAACCATACCATCAGCACTTCAGCTTCCTATCAAGAAAACTTCGCAGAGATGGCTAAGCGCATTTGTGGAACTTTGGAGTTACTTTGAAACGGAGAAATCCAACTACGGTTGGTAGGACATGTTCTGAGGCATCAAGGGATCACCAATTTAGTATTGGAGGGCAGCGTGGAGGGTAAAAATCGTAGAGGGAGACCAAGAGATGAAGACACTAAGCAGACTCAGAAGGATGTAGGTTGCAGTAGGTACTGGGAGATGAAGAAGCTTGCACAGGATGGAGTAGCATGGAGAGCTGCATCAAACCAGTCTCAGGACTGAAGACCACAACAACAACAACAAGACTTAGTTGTAGACACGTATTTTCACCAATATGACAGTGGAGTGTCGTAATCTCTATTGAGAGATGAATTCCTGATTAAGCTATATTTCGGAATGTTATTTGATCATACATACAAGTTGCAGACCAGACTCATATACAGTAGAAAGCAAAACGAAGTTGAGGCTGTTTCTACTCTTGTCAGGTGATAAGTGTGGCATCAGAAAACGTAAAGTCACTAGAGAGGTAGTACAGACGGTAAGCGTGATACTTGATTCAGGACTTCAAAAAGACCTAGACACTTGCCTAGAATTTACTGACTTACCAAAACCGTTCGGTCATGTAAAGTGATGCAAGATTTTTGAAAGGCTCAGCAATAGAAGTATAAGCTACAGAAAAAGACTGGTAATATGCGGTATTTACAAGAACGAATAGGGAACAATTTTAGACCATGAGAGAAGTGCATGGACTAAAAACGGTGTAAGGTGAGCATGTAGTTTTTCTCCCCTGCTGCCGTCTCTGTACATCGAGGTTCAATGGTTCAAATGGCTCTGAGCACTATGGGACTTAACATCTGAGGTCATCAGTCCCCTAGTCTCCATCTTTATTCTTCATATCTACATATTTATTTTTCAGCATAGCCATCTCCTATCGAGAGACCAGTTTGTTGATACCGTCACTGTAGAATGTTTATTGATGGAGCCACAACCTCACCTCTGCTTGCACCGCTTCCTCAATATCGAAGTGAAGTCTTCAAAGGCGTTCTTTAATTTTTGAGAATAGGTGAAAATCGGCTGGGGCCAAGTCGGAATTGTTGGAGGATGACGGATGACAGTGAACCCAAGGCGTCGGGTTTTCGTCGATGTCTCAGCGCTCGTGTATGTTCTGGAATTGTTACGCTCAAGAGGAGGGTGCTCCTTGTAATTCGAAATTCAGTTACTCCAAGCTGTTTCTCACGCAGACTTCGTTGCATGTTACTCGCTACAACTCGGAGCCCTCTAGCGGCAGAGGGTGGAAAAATGTAAACAGTGATAACACTCACTGATGACATTGTTATTCTCTATGAAAGTGAGGAAGAAGTAAAAGACATGTTGAACGGAATGTCTGCCAGACACAGAAATGAATAGAGGGCAAATAAATGGTAGACAAGCGGAAAAACGAATTCGGGAAAACCTTAACATCAAAATCGGGGTCACGTATATAGGACTGAACGAATTCTGCACCTTGCATACAAAATCAAGCAAAAAATATAGCGGCGGACAGAGATTAAAATATGTTTCACAAGTAAATGCGGATGTCGCATGCCGATGTTACTGTGAATTGAAGATATTGGTACATGAGAGGAGACTGTGCAGCATCGCATCGAATCATTCGAAAGGTTGACAACTCGAAAATACGCATTACATTTACCTTTTCTTTAAAAGACATCATGTCGCCTTTGGTTGCAAACACTGTTTGTTCATAAAAGCCACTACCGCAATTTTGGTCGTGTGATCATTATCAAGTAAAGTTCTGGGAGACCTCTGCTTCAGTACTTCTCTTCATAATGGCCACATGGTCAAAATTGCAAGTGTGGATTACACAAAAACCACAAGATTTTACAATTAAAGGTGACCATGACATCGTTTTAAATTTAACAAAAGTCTTTGAAGCCCATGGACTAAAAGTTATCTTTTTCTATCTCACGTTCATGTTTGTTAATGTATTAATTTAGCCTACTAGAAAGAAGCGTGTTTACGTGTGTCATAGTTTTGAACTGACCTGAAGCGGTCATCGTTGCAAAATGGAAACAGGGAGTGATTCAGATCCAAAGTTAATGCGAATGTTCTCTTCCGAGCTCTCCAGTTTTCAGTTTCTTGTTCTTATACCAAGGAATGGTTGTGAGGCTGGAGAGAAAATTCACAAGGCGAGTACGGAATTTTGTCTACTTGCGTCTTGTGGTACGTCCTGATGTTCAATAACGTTAGATTCCTAACTTCCGCCCTTGAGTTTTTCTTAATAATGTGGGCATCGATCACTGTTTCTGTCATACAACTAGGAGCTGCTTGTTTGTAATTTATTTTGTTACAACACATATTCTCATGCTTCCACCGCTTGTCTGTCAATTTCGTGTGAATGATTCTACAGCACTTATTACCGATGGACGGAAAAGCTGTGAACTGCGTGGCTTAATATATTGAGACATAAGTAAATTACATTTATACGTGATGCAAATCCGACAAAATATAAGCTAAGTTAAAATCACAGAAGGAATAGCAACGACTGATATTCATATTCATGATCAATAATAAAGTACACTCGCTTTCGTACTATGAGCAATAATTTTCTGAAACTATACCAACCTCATTTCCGTTGCATTTGTGATTTGTTTACACGCCAAATTCTATAGGAAACAGATTTTCAACACTGTTCGTCGACTGTTACTGAGCTGTCGTGTAGTTCCGTGCCTAGCCGTAACATTTCATTCTGTTACATGTTCTCTAAATGAGCGTGTGGTAATTCCAACGTGGCAAATCGATAGCTAACTATAGAGTGTGTCACGTTATCGTCACGCTGTCAAATATTGTTCCACTGCCAACACCTTAACTGCACTGAATCGCGAATTCTGCCAGTCCAGTAATAACTCTACGCTTCTGTCTTTGTCTTGAATAGGATCATTGTCCTACATTTGAATAGCTTAAAAAAAAGCTCCTCTATTCTTTCTGCTGGATTAGGACAATAAAGGAATAACGCACTCGTTTTTCATTGATGGCCGCGGCGGCGCTGCTTCGCGATGTGCTCGCCATCTAGCGAGGGCCAGTAAGCATACGGGTGGTGCTGTCCTCTGGTAGCGAATTTCACAACTACGCAGGCTCTGCCGTCGCCAGAGGTCTTCCGCGAAACTGTGTTCTCGGTAGGTGGCATTAGGTGTAAGTTTTTAGAGCCACTATGACTTAGCTATTATTAATGGCAATATATATAATTTATTTCTTTTTAAAGTCATCTGGTATTTTTATTCTGTCTTGCGTACTTCACTTGTGTTACTGTAGGCATAGGTATACGTCGTACTGAGTGAGTTTAATGGCTGAATGAATACGTCGTCACATCATTTCTGAAAATGATAAATTATCATTTGACACTATACAGTGACAAAAAACAAAAATGGAAATGCTGTAGTCCGTATTCAAATTCTGCAAAGAAGGGTCCAGGAGAACTGCCGCAGTTTAATTCTTGCACTAATGCTAATTGTAAGATTATTGATAATAGTGGCGATGGGAAACAATTGAAATCGCCAAATAAAACTGAACAAACATCCAAGACTCGATAGAATATTTGTCAGAATTTGCGACTGAGTTAGCCCGTCTATTAGCCATAATATATTGTACCGTCCGATATCATTGACTTCCATTTGCTGTAGAATCTTGGGGCATATTCAAGGCTCAAACGTAATGAGGTATTACGAACAGTTTGATCTTCTGTAAGCCAACCGGCATGGGTTGCAAAAACATGGATCATGCGAAACCCAACTCTCACTTTTCTTATACGACATCGTAAAAGCCATGAATCAAGGCATTCCGGTAGATTTGTTATTTCCAGTCTTTCGAGAAGCATTTGACGCATTGCCACAATTCCGCTATTATCAAAAGTGCAATCGTATGTAGTATCAAGCTAATTTCGCACTGGATTTAGGATTTCTTGGATGGAGAGTCACCGACAGCTGTAGTTAAAAGCAACTTCAAATGTGTCCCAGGGAAGTATGCAGGGTGTTTCGCTGTTCATGGTGTATATTAGTGACCTGAGACAAAATATTAATAGTAACATCTTTCTTGAAGATAGCGCAGTTTTCTGTGATGAAGTACTTTCTGAAAAAAGCTACACAAAAAATTAAAGGACTGGGAAGATTGGAAACTCGCTTTAAACGTTGAGAAATGTTAAATCGTGCACTTCACAAAAGACGTAAACTTAGTAAGTAGCTGTGCGTTATGCAGTGTGTAGTATGAAAAATATGGATTACACACTTTGAAGATTGTATAAGCATCGTATTCGTTACTTGTATCACATGGCACATATCAACCAGTTTTCACAAATATGATCAAATTCAAAAGCAGATAGCTTCTTCAAAGAGTAAAAATTTTTCCCTAATTCGCTTAATGATCTTCAACTCAGTAAGTATCTTTTACTATAGACTTCCTAAAGTAGACTATTCCTTCCTCAGGGTTAACAAATTCATACGTCATGCATGATGCGGCACTTTTCGCGTATCTCAGTATTTATAACGTCATATATCCTGAACTATGTGTCGTACAATGACATAATTTTGCACCTTCATTCAATGGTATACGTGAACACTGTCTGCAAAATGTGTCGCGAATGTTATTAGTAAAGAAGTAATAAATTAAGACGTCATGTCTGACATGAAAAAGAACAGAGAAAATGTAGTAAGCCATAAACGGTTTTTCCTGTCGTCATTTTGTGGGGGTATCAGCGATAAAAAGTTTCGCAAAGTCTCGAATGGCTCTGAGCACTATGGGACTTAACTTCTGAGGTCATCAGTCCCCTAGAACTTATAACTACTTAAACCTAAGGACATCACACACATCCATGCCCGAGGCAGGATTCGAACCTGCAACCGCAGCGGTCGCGCGAATCCAGACTGTAGCGCCTAGAACCGCTCGGCCACCCCGGCCGGCGTTTCGTAAAGGTTTTAAATAATATGTAAAGTTTCTTACAAGTCATTAAGTGCTCTAGTCCTGAAATATCGGATGAATAAAACCTGGGTATGCGCCCATCATGGTCTACACTTGTTTTTCACCCCCACCTTTGATAGGTAAGTGGGTCTTACTCCCACAGCGATTTTTTCCAGACGGTAAGTGATATTTGCACCAGGTTTGCTTGAAATCGGTTCAGTGGTTTCGAAGGTGATGCACAACATACGTACATACTATTTTATGGTAAGTGTGGATGCCTTTTTTTCTGTGCCCCGATTTTGATGAATTAAAGCCTGTACGATGCCCAAAACCATACCCAAGCTATCTGCCGAAACCTCATGAAAATTCTGGTAGTTTCGGAGATTAGCGTGTCCACACACACACACACACACACACACACACACACACACAGACTGCTGAAATAAAGCCTGTACGTTGCTGCAAGCTACGCTGAAATTACCAGCGACAACCCGTAGCAAACCGTCTAGAAATAGTTTGGAGATTAACGTGATCAAAGACAAACATACACGACTGTTTTACGTTTTTATTGCTAGCATAGATAAATCCCATGCACTTGAGCAGTATTCTAGGATGCGTCGCACGAGTGTTTTGTCACCAACTGACTCCAGTGATTGATGTTTTCTTCCAATTACGTGACGTGTTAACAGTGAGCTGCTAATCTTTGAACTATGTGCTCATCGTCCCTGTGCGTATCTTAGAAAGTTCTGCATGCAGTCGCGTCGTCTAGGTACAGCGTTATCCTCTGCTCCTGTACATACATCATGGACATCACGGTACGCATGCTAACTAAAAGTAATAATGTTGCGTTACAGTCACAGAAACAAGCATTGCCCTTTTCCCTCGTCCATAAGGAGAAATTACCTGTATTTACGTAAGTGCAGATGAAAGCCGTAGATAATAAATAATTATTTCCCGTACATTACGAACGTGAACAGACCCAAGAAGATGCATTTACACTTTTGTTCCCTACGTACACTGGAGAATAAACGCTAGTCTCTCTCTCTCTCTCTCTCTGTTATACTGATGACTGTTCGCACCTGTAACTTTCACAGCACTACTCTGTTTACAAATCCCGTGTACCTGTCCTCGAGCAAACACGTAGTCTGCCGCGAAAGGACGCGTTTTCAAGAGCCAGTTTGACCTTGTGACGTAATAGCTATGCTTAACTCTCAAGAGTAATTTCGAAGGAGTGTTTGCATATTTGAGGACAGGACTCGAAAACAAAGGTGAGTTTGCTAACCGCCGTATTGTTGAAGCGGTGACATCAGTTTTAGCGGATTAAATTGGCTGTTCCGTCGAGTAGACGCAAACAGCGAAATTGCTATCGGCACGCCTCGTGTTTGCTTTTTGTCTCCAGACCGCAAGAGGGGCCCGCTCTGACATTCGTGTTTAGAGACTGGAAGGCTGCTATTGGTGGCGGCTGATGAGCGCGGGAAGTGGTGGTCGGGAGGTAGGAGGTTGTGGACTGTCGGAAGAGAGTGAAGACGCTGAGGCACCTTTACGTGTTCTTTCAACGGTGTGATTCCGTTTTCATTTTAAGCGATTCTACAGGCGGAGTTTTTCTTTGCGCCTCCGTACCTCTCATTTCATCTCACAGTACGCCTGAAAGTCTTTCAGCTACATGAATTGGTTTTGCAGTGAAATACGTCACTGCAGTAGGAGTTGACTACCAACTAATTATTTAGGCTCCTCTTAAACTGTCAAGTTATTCACACTTCTGTGCACAGATCCAAGCTAAAATCCAATTCTTCCCACACTTGGTTAATAAGTCTTGAGTAACGAAACAATAGCCTCTTCAATTCCGTGCCTCGACTCCGGCAAATCTTAGGTAGCTGTGGAACTTAGACACGATCTTGTATAAAGCCACAAAGGAAAATAATCGCATGGCGTGAGGTCAGGTGAATTTGGAGGAAATGGCAGAGTGGAGGGAGTGGGTGTGAGGGGCGCCAAATGCTCTCCAACACACAAGATTTTCCGGAAAAAAATGTTTTTATTAGAGTAAATTCTCTATACTATATTACTATATGTGCTTCTCAAGGGGAACCGGCCGACCGGCCGGTGTGGCCGTGCGGTTCTAGGCGCTTCAGTCTGGAACCGCGTGACCGCTACGGTCGCAGGTTCGAATCCTGCCTCGGGCATGGATGTGTGTGATGTCCTTAGGTTAGTTAGGTTTAAATAGTTCTAAGTTCTAGGGGACTGATGACCACAGATGTTAAGTCCCTTAGTGCTCAGAGCCATTTGAACCATTTTTTCTCGAGGGGGGAGGGGGCAGGGGGCGTCAATGAAGTGTCGTGTACTTATATGGATATACACTCCTGGAAATGGAAAAAAGAACACATTGACACCGGTGTGTCAGACCCACCATACTTGCTCCGGACACAGCGAGAGGGCTGTACAAGCAATGATCACACGCACGGCACAGCGGACACACCAGGAACCGCGGTGTTGGCCGTCGAATGGCGCTAGCTGCGCAGCATTTGTGCACCGCCGCCGTCAGTGTCAGCCAGTTTGCCGTGGCATACGGAGCTCCATCGCAGTCTTTAACATTGGTAGCATGCCGCGACAGCGTGGACGTGAACCGTATGTGCAGTTGACGGACTTTGAGCGAGGGCGTATGGTGGGCATGCGGGAGGCCGGGTGGACGTACCGCCGAATTACTCAACACGTGGGGCGTGAGGTCTCCACAGTACATCGATGTTGTCGCCAGTGGTCGGCGGAAGGTGCACGTGCCCGACGACCTGGGACCGGACCGCAGCGACGCACGGATGCACGCCAAGACCGTAGGATCCTACGCAGTGCCGTAGGGGACCGCACCGCCACTTCCCAGCAAATTAGGGACGCTGTTGCTCCTGGTGTATCGGCGAGGACCATTCGCAACCGTCTCCATGGAGCTGGGCTACGGTCCCGCACACCGTTAGGCCGTCTTCCGCTCACGCCCCAACATCGTGCAGCCCGCCTCCAGTGGTGTCGCGACAGGCGTGAATGGAGGGACGAATGGAGACGTGTCGTCTTCAGCGATGAGAGTTGCTTCTGCCTTGGTGCCAATGATGGTCGTATGCGTGTTTGGCGCCGTGCAGGTGAGCGCCACAATCAGGACTGCATACGACCGAGACACACAGGGCCAACACCCGGCATCATGGTGTGGGGAGCGATCTCCTACACTGGCCGTACACCACTGGTGATCGTCGAGGGGACACTGAATAGTGCACGGTACATCCAAACCGTCATCGAACCCATCGTTCTACCATTCCTAGACCGGCAAGGGAACTTGCTGTTCCAACAGGACAATGCACGTCCGCATGTATCCCGTGCCACCCAACGTGCTCTAGAAGGTGTAAGTCAACTACCCTGGCCAGCAAGATCTCCGGATCTGTCCCCCATTGAGCATGTTTGGGACTGGATGAAGCGTCGTCTCACGCGGTCTGCACGTCCAGCACGAACGCTGGTCCAACTGAGGCGCCAGGTGGAAATGGCATGGCAAGCCGTTCCACAGAACTACATCCAGCATCTCTACGATCGTCTCCATGGGAGAATAGCAGCCTGCATTGCTGCGAAGGGTGGATATACACTGTACTAGTGCCGACATTGTGCATGCTCTGTTGCCTGTGTCTATGTGCCTGTGGTTCTGTCAGTGTGATCATGTGATGTATCTGACCCCAGGAATGTGACAATAAAGTTTCCCCTTCCTGGGACAATGAATTCACGGTGTTCTTATTTCAATTTCCAGGAGTGTAGTTCTAGCAATACCGCCCATGACCTTCTTCTGTGCGGACGCACACTCTTACGGGACTTGCTAAGAATGTCTTCCACAAGTAATGAGTGTGTTGGGTAGGGACACTACGAATGTTATGTGTGGACATACAAGGTGAGAATGTGGGTCTCGCGGGAGGCGTGCGCGAGTAGTCCCTGCAATCGCACTATCCTCTGTGCCCTCGGTGGCTTAGATGGATAGAGCGTCTGCCATGTAAGCAGGAGATCGCGGGTTCGAGTCCCGGTCGGGGTACACATTTCCACCTGTCCCCGTTGATATATATCAACGCCCGTCAGCAGCTGAAGGTATTAATATATAATTCTAATGAAGTGTTGTGTCGTACCCCGGGCGCTGAGAAGAGGGGCGGGGGTAGCAATAAAATGTTGTGCTCCGGGCACCGCTTATGTTCGCTACGCAACTATTTGGAGGCCAGAGGAAAAGCGCTCTGTCCTATTGACCGTTATGACCTGTCCAACGGTCAGGGATTTCGACTTCCAACCAATCTCGTACAAAGAGATGCCTATGTGGAGGGGTTCCATCTTGTTACCAAATAAAGTTTTCAGGTTCACCTAATTGGGGAGAGAATCATTGTTGTAACATATCCAGGTAAGGCACCCCTGTTACAGAAGGTTGAACGAAAAAAAGAGACCTGTACGCTTTACGTCGGGTCAGAGCACAGGAAAGTTTAAATTTTAGGGTATCTCTTTAATATTGCACGGATTCATGTGAGGATGTTCTGACCCTCGATACGAACATTGTGGGAATTTACCTTACCATTTTGATGAAAAGTAGCCTCGTCACTGAACGCCACACGATAAAAGAAAATCGTCATCCCGATGCAACACTTCACTTCGAAAGCTATATCGAAAACCATAGACATCTGGTCCTGAAGCATGTACCAACTGTAACCGGTATGGACGCATGTGTAAACGTTTTCTTAAAACCTTCCACACTGTCGTCTTTCGCAATTGAAGTTCAATACTGGCTTGCCGATCAGACTTATTGGGACTATGAAGGTAAATAGCATGCTCTGACACATCCTATTCAAACACTTCCGTCGTCCCATGTTTTTCTCATTACACACACACACACACACACACACACGATAATTTCGAACTGAATGTGCCATCGGCGGATGTTTTTTGCCACTGGGGGGGGGGGGGGGAACTTTAAACGAATCGCACATTAACTGAAATGAGAGATTCGTACTTAGCAAACTGCTTAACACTAAACGCTTTACCTTCAGGATTCGCCATTTTGCTTATGTGGAGCTTAAAGCGGGAAATCAAGAAATCAATACTCAGACATGTGGTTATCCAAATCTGTTTGAATTACTCTTTAATTGTAACCTTGAACCAGTATCCTACAATGCTTACAGCATATTTTATGGGCACCCTTAATAATTAGAAGCAGTAATTAGTACACCCGTTGTTGTACAGAAAGTTCTTCAATTTGCATAGCAAAATACAGGAGTCTTCTGTTAACTTTCTATAAGCGACCACTTTTTAGACGTCATTTGTTATTGTTAAAACAATGGCAGTACAGAAATTGGTCCAGTAATTTGTGTACAGTGAGTGTTTAAAGAAACAGTTTCGTGAGAATTGAAGAAAACTGCACTTTAAGGTTTTCGTTAAGTATTTTTTTACGGTTTTCATAAAGGCCTAGTCAACAACAACGCCTAGAATAACATCGCTCAACTTTTCTTAGTAAAACACAATCGGGATGGTTGTTCATAAACCGTCTGCAGAACATGACGTTGTCGTGCTTGTCAGCGACTAATTTCGTGACGGTCGAGCAAAATTCGGTCGTCGTTCGCAGCATGATTGACGAACACAGACACTTGATTTACCGTCAGACAGACACATCCTTAAACGTACTGAACTGTGCAGTACATTCGATTTAGTCGTGTTAGAGATCTGTTCCCGATGGAAAGCACACGATTTGACTCAAGCTGAAAAACAAGCTCATGTCTGTTGGTTTAAGACACGACCTGAAAAGTAAACAGTAATCAACTGTTTTGAGTGCGGCAAGTTGAATCGAAACTAACAACAGTCGTTCGTTAACGAATCACTTCCAAGAAAATGATCGCTTGTTTTACTGGCTACATTTGCATTGCAGGATCGAAGAACAGTTGGTGGTGACTAGTGTACTTTTTTTTTTTTCGAAAGCTCGTCGATGAATTCGGGAAAAACAACTGAAAACGTCGCATCGTTATTGATCGTGAGAGTTCCAGATTTAACACAGCTAATCAAGTAACCAGTTATTTGACAAAGAAAAACGTGAAATTAATGTCTCGTGGCTGGTATTAGCTTGATTTATCGCCTAACGACTTGTTTTGGGACGGTAGATAAAGGAGAGTTCGGTGCTCACGCATGGGAAACGCACTCGCGAACTGTACAAAGATACCTGTAGTCGTCGAAACAGTATTATAGATTACGTAGGACTACTCGATCCTGGCTTGATGTATTCAACACTTCAATCATCACGTCCGCCCCTGCCTCTTAACATCGCAACCGGCCGACTCTTCGTTTTCGTGAGCTCCAAACCACTCCACGAAATTTTTTTTATCACATAGATCTTTCCGCCAGTTAGGCTCAGAAAAGAATTACGGCGTTTCCGCTGACCACTTCCTGCTACCGCCAATAGAACTCCAGCAAATACACTACTGGCCATTAAAATTGCTGCACCACGAAGATGACGTGCTACAGACGCGAAATTTAACCGTCAGGAAGAAGATGCTGTGATATGCAAATGATTAGCTTTTCAGAGCATTCGCACAAGGTTGGTGCCGGTGGCGACTCCTACAACGTGCTGACATGAGGAAAGTTTCCAACCGATTTCTCATACACAAACAGCAGTTGACCGACGTTGCCTGGTGAAACGTTGTTGTGATGCCTCGTGTAATGAAGAGAAATGCGTACCATCACGTTTCCGACTTTGATAGAGGTCGGATTGTAGCCTATCGCGATTGCGGTTCATCGTATCGCGACATTGCTGTTCGTGTTGGTCGAGATCCATTGACTGTTGGCAGAATATGGAATCGGCGGGTTCAGGAGGGTAATACGGAACGCCGTGCTGGATCCCAACGGCCTCATATCACTAGCAGCCGAGATGACAGGCATCTTATCCGCATGGTTGTAACGGATCGTGCAGCCACATCTCGATCCCTGAGTAAACAGATGGGGTCGTTTGCAAGACAACAACAATTTGCACGAACAGTTCGACGACGTTTGCAGCAGCATGGACTATCAGCTCGGAGACCATGGCTGCGGTTACCCTTGACGCTGCATCACAGGCAGGAGCGCCTGCGATGGTGTACTCAACGACGAACCTGGATGCACGAATGGCAAAACGTCATTTTTTCGGATGAATCCAGGTTCTGTTTACAGCAGCATGATGGTCGCATCCGTGTTTGGCGACATCGCTGTGAACGCACATTGGAAGTGTGTATTCGTCATCGCCATACTGGCGTATCACCCGACGTGATGGTATGGGGTGCCATTGGCTACACAAGCAATTGGTTACAGGTCTAGGTCACCTCTTCTTCGCATTGACGGTACTTCGAACAGTGGACGTTACGTTTCAGATGTGTTACGAACCGTGGCTCTACCCTTCATTCGATCCCTGCGAAACCCTACATTTCAGCAGGATAATGCACGACCGCATGTTGCAGGTCCTGTACGGGCCTTTCTTGATACAGAAAATGTTCGACTGATGCCGCGGCCAGCACATTCTCCAGATCTCTCACTAGTTGAAAACGTCTGGTCAATGGTGGCCGAGCAAGTGGCTCGTCACAATACGCCAGTCACTACTCTTGATGAGTTGTGGTATCGTGTTGAAGCTGCATGGGCAGCTGCACCTGTACACGCCATCCAAGTTCTGTTTAACTCAGTGCCCAGGCGTATCAAGGCCGTTATTACGACCAGAGGTGTTGTTCTGGGCACTGATTTCTCATGATCTATGCACCCAAATTGCGTGAAAATGTAATCACATGTCAGTTCTAGTATAATATATTTGTCCAATGAATAAACGTGTGTCATCTGCATTTCTTCTTGGTGTAGTAATTTTAATGGCCAGTAGTGTACTTTATTTTCACACGACCGGTTTCGGACTGTTATAAGCCCATTCTCAGGTGTCGAACTGGAAATAGCAAAAGACGGGAGATGTATTTCATGATGTAATGTGCGTCTCAGGTCTTATCTAATGTAAGCCTCGATTAGTTGTCGACGGTTGGTTAGCAGTTTTAAATTGACCCCACTTTTAATGTGTTCTTTTCATGCTATTGCTGCTAGCTGTTACTTGGCATATTACTTTCTGACAGTATGGACTGTAAGGTTTCGCTACTTTCCTTGTTGATCAGTAACGAGAGCTTGTAAATAGGAGTGGCACAAGTGCATGTTCTTTTACCTGATGACTGTGGCGCGTTGTTCCACTTTGCCACTTTATCACCACTAAATTTAAAACTTGTTTGCCACTCAAGTAAAAGGAAAGTTTCATTGCGATTTACGGTTTATATAATAATTTTATATCGCACCTTCCACTCAGTTTTACCCCATTTCTGGACCGACCTGTTCAATACGCTCGTTTACTATGCATAATGCACTTTTAACTTATATCGTGTATTTTTTATGTAATTTATTTGTTTTTTCTTCATTTTAAATGTGAACCACTAAATTCAAATTATGAACGGCCGGGCTAGTGGCCCCGTGTTCTTCTCTCCGTCAGTAGATGGCAGCAGTTTTACCACTCTGGTTTACCAGTTTGTCTCCTCGTTCGCATCCGCTACTCCCTGTTCAGCGCTCATGGGCAGCATACCGCGCCTGGTACACGCGGCGCTCGGGGACCACAGCACAGCGTTAAGTGTCGTGATATCATTTGTATATATTGCCTCCCCAGGCAGTCGCCCGTAGTACTGTCTGGTGCCACTTGCGCATTAATATAGGTTTCATAGCACCTAGCCCGACATGTGGTTTCGAAATGTTTTTTAAAAGTTTTTAAAACTTTTTAGAATTTTTTTTTTATGCTTGTTGCGGCGTGTAAAAATTATCTTCTGTCTTTTACTATTTCCAGTACGACACCTGAGGATGGGCTTATAACAGCCCGAAACCGGTCGTGTGAAAATAATTTACAACTGAAGCGGTATTTTCAACCTCTGCTATTGAGGCATCACTACGTCGGCCAGTAGAGTGATATTATGCGGGCACACAGACCCTCCCAGCAACGTGGCGCCAGGCAGATTATTTTGAAAAATGGGATTTTGTAACCAAAAACATGGGAAATAATATTGTATATTGGAATATGAGCAAAACAAATTTTCAGAAAAAAAACAGTTGCATAACGTATCGAACGTTCCTCGAACGACACGTGGGTCAGGAGATACACGATCCAGTCAGCTTTTGTGACCATAAAGCCTTGTACCGCAAGGAAGCAAGGGAGAAGTTGTTGTTATGGATGGCCGGTATCATCTTCTTACAGCACAAATGCACACGTGGATTAATAGAGTTCTTTATTTACATGAACTGGAAACATTTACTTAACTTGAATAGAGTCCATGTTTTGTGACACAGGCTCATCAGTAATACTTCTCTTGCAGACTGTTGTAATGTCAGTATCGGTAATCTTGCTATCGCAAACTTGAGTTTCTCACTGCTAGTAAAGTACAATTCTGGTTGACATAAACTAGTCCCGCTATAGTCACTAATCTGGTCTCTATGTACTGTCGTAGCCTGTGACGAACTTAACCCGCTCTGTGAGTAACTTGACAGACGCCAAACTGGATGAGTGAGTGAAGTCCTTCGGTCAGTGGCGGCGGGCTAAATACTTGCTGTCGAGAGGGCGTTGGCGGCGTGTTGCTTGTCGGTGTGTCTCTGGCCTCTCTCGTGATAGGTTCGCTTGATTCGCCGGATACTAATCGATCTTGGCGCTTCATCGTTGCCGACCAGTGTGCTGGCGACAGCTTATAGCAGCACAGTGACCACCTGTCAGAAGTCTGAATAACCACATTTTGTGGCACGGACCACTGGGGACTAGCGAGAAGAGAGTCATTGAGGTTCTGACTGGGATTTACAGCCATTCTGTGTCCAGTGCCGTGGCAAGCTGTACTAGATTTCACAGTTGAGGACCCATGGCACAGACAGCCTGAGCGACACTGTGCCACAGATTCTCGATTGGGTTTAAACCGGGCAGTTTGTTGACCAGGGGAATATGGAAAAGTCGTCCTGGTGATCTTTGAACTAAATGGTTCAAATGGCTCTGAGCACTATGGGACTCAACTTCTTAGGTCATCAGTCCCCTAGAACTTAGAACTACTTAAACCTAACTAACCTAAGGACATCACACACATCCATGCCCGAGGCAGGATTCAAACCTGCGACCGTAGCGGTCGCGTGGTTCCAGACTGCAGCGCCTAGAACCTCTCGGCCAACCCGGCCAGCGATCTTTGAACTATGCACGTACATTGTCAGCTATGTGGCAGAGATACTGTCGTGCCGAGGAAAAGCAAATTGCATGTAGTGGTGGACAGGGTCCCCAAGGATAGCTGCGTATTTGTGTTGATCCATTGGGCCTTCCAGAATGACGATATCACTCAGGTAATGTCACGAAAACGTTCCCCAGACCATAATGTTCCCTCCTCAGAATGCTGGCAATTGTTCAAGGGCCGCACACGGCGGAGGCCAGCTGTGCCATGGAGCATAAAAACGTGATTAGTACATGTGTGCACGAACCGGGCGCCTGCCACAGAGGCCCATATCCAGCAACGTTCGCTGAAAGATCGTTGATGAGAGGCTGCTGGTAGCCGCTTGGTTCATCTGGCCAGTCAGTTGCTCAACAGCTGCACGTCTATTCGCCCGTAAATATCTCCGTCGTTCACCCCTGTCATCTATGGCCTGTGGTGCAACAGTTGCCTCAGTTTCGGTTTTGGATAGCGTCATTTTTGCCATGTATGGTATACTTTAACCAAGGTGGAACACGAACAGTTTCTGAAGTGCCTCGACCCTTGGCCCGAAAGACAATGACCATGCCGTTTTGATCTTCAGATAAATCGCTCCGTTTCCTCATTAAGAGAACGACTAGACCGTTTTCCACGATTCCTCGACACTTCTTATGTACCCTCCAGTGCCAGTGTTGCCACCTGCCGTCTACGAGTGGTTGTTAGACGTTGACGACGAACATAGACGGTGCTCACATTAATGTGACCGGACAGTCTATAGCGTTTTATGAATGGGAGTTAGATTCTTTAAAGAATTGGGGTTGGGAGTTTTCTGGTTGATTTCTGTTCCCTGTGAACTTCTATTCCCGCCGCGAAAATTTCTGCCGCTTACTGTATTGCTTCTTCGATGTACATATTGAACAACAGTGGTGATAGGCTGCCACTGAAGTGCAAATAAAAGCGACAGCAATCAACACCGGATTGCGAGATTGTGAGCTGAGGAGACGGCGGGTAGCTGTGGGTACCAGGCACCCGTAAGCAGTGCTGTGCCACCCGCAAAGAGGAAGACGCCGCTAGGGAATATCAGCAAGGAGGCGGAGGGCAACGCTGTGAATATGTAGCAGACATAAGGCTTGAGGAGGAGGAGGAGAAGAAGAAGAAGAAGAAGAAGAAGGAAGATATTGGCTGATAAAAAAAAAGGAACGCTTATTTCGTAGCCGATGTTAAATATGCATTTCTTGATGCCAAAGTAGTCAACTCGGACAAATTTCGATGTCATAGGCTGGGGAGTCGCCTCAAAACTGTCGCTCGAGACGGAGTTCCACCAGGGGTTTCTGACGGGCTATATATTCCGTCAGATGCCGGGAAACTCCGTCACAGGTTTCTCGCAGCGGCTAATGCTATTTGCGGACGTGAAGCGGAGAGGTATAAACGTCGATTTTGTTTACGGTGCCTCCTGTAAATATTGCCGGCAGCCACGAAAGCGGATCGTCTGGCGAACATGCACGCAGCCGCCTGTTGGATGGGTGGGGGTTGGGAAGGGGTGTGAGGGGGGGGGGGGGGGGGAGGAAGAGTTCGGGATGCAGGTGTAGTGTTTTGTTTACGAGGCGGAACCTTTGGCGGTGCGCCAAGGCGAGCAGCCAGGTGCGCTGCCATCGCCCTTCAAGTCCGCCGCCTGACTGCGTTGCTACCTGTACAGTAAACAGTGCGTTCTCGTGTAAGTATTCTGTAACTCGACAGCCAACGCCTCAAGCTTGGCGGAAGATGACATTCCCGACAAGCATGGTCCGTCTCTCATAACTCTGATGTCGACGGAACGCTAAACCCTACTTCTCCTTTCCTTTCCAACAAGAAAGATTGTCGCTACCCCCATATATTCTCGAATTTCTTTAATTTTAATGCCGATAACATAACGCAAGCTATACGAGGATACTCTAAAAAGTTTCCGACCTACCCAAAAAAAACACTTGATTTATTCAAATTTATTTTTATTTTTAAGATAATCTCGTTGTAAGTTCTTCTCCCAGCGACGGTCCGTCTCTTTAACCTGTCCAAATAATACTGGTGTATTTCTGTGCAAAATAGTTGTTTACGAAGGGGGTTTAGATTAAATTAGATTAGATTAATTTTTCGTTCCATAGATCCATGCTGAGGAGATACTCGTGGATGTGGAACATGTCAATTTTTTTAAAAGCTAAAATAACAGTACTAATAGTATGAATATATAAAATACATCATTTGTTTCTATTAAAAAAATCGTCAATGGAGTAGAAGGAGTTGGCCACTAGAAGTCTTTCAGGCTCCTTTTAAACTGATCTTTATTTGTAACTAAATTTTTTATGTTTGCTGGCAAATTATTGAAGATGAGTGTTCGAGGGTAGTGGACCCCTTTTTGAACTAAAGTAAGTGCCTTTAAGTCCTTGTACAGGTCATTTTTGTTCCTGGTATTGTATGTATGAACTGATCTGTTTGTTGGAAAAAGAGATATATTATTTAGGACAAATTTCAGTAAGGAGTAAATATACTGAGAGGCAATAGGGGTGGCCTCTTCATACGACGAAAATTTCTGTCCTCCGAGCTCAACTTTTAGCCGAAGGAAAAAAAGTCGCTTGGGGCTGGATCTGGTGAGTAAGGAGCTTGGTCAAGCACTTGAAACCGCAGTTCGTGTATTTTCGCCATGAAGACCGCTGAGGTGTGAGACAGCAGAGAGTGAACAGTCAGAAACACAGCGTGCGGTCAGCTTTCTCATCCCCAAATTTTCAATCGGTATGTGACAAACACGTTCTTTACACATGCTCGTTGATGTTGTTATCTTCGATCAGAAGACTGGTTTGATGCAGCTCTCCATGCTACTCTATCCTGTGAAAACCTGTTCATCTCCAAATAACTACTGCAGCCTACAGCCTCCTGAATCTGCTGAGTGTATTCATCTCTTGGTCTCCCTCTACGACTTTTACCCCCACTCTTCCCTCCAGTACTATACTGGTGATCCCTTGATGCCGATCCCTTCTTGTAGTCCAGTTGTGCCGCAAATTTCTCTTTCCTCAATGCTAGTCAGTATCTCCTAATTAATTACGCGACCTGCCCATCTAATCTTCAGCATTCTTCTGTAGCACCACATTTCGAAAGCTTCTACTTTCGTCTTGTCTAAACCGTTTATCGTCCATGTTTCACATCCATACATGGCCACACTACCTGATTTCCCCCCCCCCCCCCTTCCCTACTACACACCTTTATGTACTCATTCTATTTCATGTTGGTTTGCAACGTTATGCCTAGAAATTTAAATTACATGACTGTATCAACCTGCACGCTACTAATAGTGCATGCGAACGTTATGGATTAAGCTTTTCCTACTCATTTGCTTTAACTTACTTTTTTCTAGATTTACAGCTAGTTGCCGCTCATCATACAGTATTTTACTATCCGGCCAATACCAGCTTTTCGATAAATTATGAAAATTTAAAAAAAGCGACTCTGTTTAATTCAGTTGTAACTTACTCGAAACCTGAATAAAACCACAATACTTCAAAATACTATTCATTATTCATTTTAACAAAAGGAAAAAAATGAGATTACGCACTGAACTACAGGAAAATCATGATGAGTGAACACCAGTTTCTCTGCAATAAGAGGTAATGAGCGATTTCACTTGTCTTTGTAAAGAAGACCAGTTTCAGAGACAAGCTTTCCTCTAACTGCACTGCTGTATGGAAGACAAATTCTGGCAAACTTCGTCAAATTCTAATGCTGTGTCGCATTAGTTGGCTGCCAGATATAAGGGCTGCGATTGCCGTTGATCCGAACTGTCTTCAAATAAAAATCGATCTCGCTTTCGATCGCGTTTGTTTCTTGACCGTCGTGCTGACTATTTTTATTTCAAGTATCGTGAGCTGCGCGAATCGCAATTGATTGTCTCGTCCCTTCTACATTTTTCATACGCATTGGAGATGAACAGCTGCTACTGCTGCTGGAAGATTCTTCGCAAAGTTACGATGAGATCTTCTGTCTGTCTCTTTCAGTTTCAACGATCGTCAAACAGTTTTTTCTTGAATATGAGGTCTAGAAAGATTGCAACCGAGTAATTTGAATCTTTATTTGAGGAGCCGAAACGCCTCTCTATTAGGGCGTGCGGAAAAGTAATGCCTCCGATTTTTTTATGTGATACTCTTAAAGCTTTTTAAATAAAACAAACGTTATTAACATTTGACAGAGCTCGTGTATGATCTCGCATTGTCGCTCCACGTGTGGATAAATTCTTCGAATTCGTGCATTTAAAAACTTAATTACAACATGGTGTTTCTCACGCACCCACACCGCGCCATGTTACATGCTACAATTCAGAGCCCTTGTAACGGTACGTGACATAAATGGAGATTTGGAGAAATGGAAAGGAAGTTTTTGTTATGAGACGTGTGAATTATAAATTATTTCAACAATGTGTACTTGTGCGCAATGTATAACAAATAGTAAAGAACGCAAGTTATTGTTATCACAACGCAAATATCGATGCAATTAACAAAACACAGTTTTTTTTTTGTATAATCTCTGTGTAACAAGGGCCATGAAGATCAGAGACAATGCTTTGATTGAACTATCTCTCCTGTTTTGTTTCGTCTAGCGATAGGCCGCCATTGTAGTGCTGTCTGATAATTAACGTAAGTATTATCTGTATTTTTGAAACATATAGTAGAAATTGTTATTAGAAAGTGTGTATGATTGACTTAGTTGTCACCTCTCATGATCGCAACCATTAATTATAATTAACGAAGTTTTTACAGGACTTCGTAGTGCAGGGAGCTCATCTCCCCTAGCAGGATTTAGTCAGCCATTACGCTGACGATTCATGTTATTAAATGTAAATGCGAGCGAAATCTCAATTTTGATATTTCATTGCCGGCTGGAGTGGCCGTGCGGTTCTAGGCGCTACAGTCTGAAACCGAGCAACCGCTACGGTCGCAGGTTCGAATCCTGCCTCGAGCATGGATGTGTGTGATGCCCTTAGGTTAGTTAGGTTTAAGTAGTTCTAAGTTCTAGGGGACTGATGACCTCAGAAGTTAAGTCGCATAGTGCTCAGAGCCATTTGAACCATTTGATCTTTCATTAATTTCGAAGTTAAAAGTAATATCAGTTGCCAAAATTCACAGCACTGAATGAGTTCAGTATGTTTCATTTTGGCCGCCTAACGGCAGACGAGATTCCCTCCAGTTCTGCCTTGCAAATAATGAACAAGAAATATTGCAAATCATTACATTCCGCATTATCTCAGTTAATCTTTATGTAATTTGGTACATAAATAACCAGTAGAGCCTGAAACCCATACTAATAATTACAGTTTGCGTAAGAATACGCATATTTTCTTTTCTAAATAGCAGCGCTCACGCCAACTACTTACGGTATTAGAAGGCGGTGAGTCGCGCGCTGTGTTTAAAAAATATTATATCGTACGTACTTCGGAGCAGCCGATGTCCGTACGAGTGTTATGGCGGTATAAGATAATGAAAAGTCTCTGCTAGCCCACAATATTTAAAGCCACCCCAAACAAAATCATAAAATACATAATTATACAAATAAAAATATACACTTATACGGTGATATCCTCTAGCGGCAGAGGGTGGCAACTTGAGCGGTAAAGTCGACCGAGTAATATGCGTGACATGTGTTACCTCAACTGATATTGATAACAGAATTTAAAAAGTCGGAAGTATTATTTTTCAGCACGCTTTTGTATTTCAGCTTTCAATGAGGCGTGTGATAAGCCAGAGGTTCTTTGTGCTGTCCTCATCCTCATCAAAATATTTATTCAATGACACGACGTGTAATATTACTTCAGAAATGCAGCAGGAGCCAGAACTAACTTTTGTTATTTATTCAAAGTGTTTCAAAAGCTTAACGCAGTGTTCGATCAAAAACACCCCTGATGACACGTCAAATTAGCAAACATATCGTGGTCAGCCCCATACGGCGACATAGCCCCTTTTTGTTCTAACAGGCACTCTACCATATAAAAGGTGGAATTGCACCCCATGCTGATATCTTACACCAATCGACGCTGAGCTAAATTTAGTTCCTTGTAAATCGCCAGCAGTTTCTCTTGAGCTAAGCCCGAATGATTGAAGTGCGTGATCAGATGTCTCCCAGCAGCAGTCATACCAGCTACTTCTGGCTAGACCTTCAATGACTCAGTTACAACCTTCTGAAGCGAATGGATGAAACGTCTAGCAGAATCAGCTTCAGCCACTGGAGCACCTTCTACCGTGTTAGCGCCACTGCCATGAACGAGTAAATATGTTCTGGTTTGGTCAGTGTCCTAGCGATATGTGATGATATTAAGCTCCCTTGCTAGAATTTCTCCAGTGTGAAAACGTAGCCAAGGCAAAAAAAAAAAAAAAAATCCATGTTCCAGCTGGATTTCAGGAGAGAATCAATAAGCATAAACTCGAGAAGCTGGCGTTGTTACGCAAACAGGTCCATAATTGACAAGTTACAGGAACCTTGAGAGCTCCTGAAATGTTTCTTTTGATTTTTTTCCATAAATTCTGTCGTAGATGGCAGGAACAACGTTTTGCAAAATGTATCAACGGCTTGGCATTTTATAGCGAGGCAAAGCTTGTGCAAGAAGTCTTGTAAATGCGGTTCTTTCTACGAGAGATAATGGCTCGTTGCCTAGTGCAATCATTTTTGCTGTTAAATAATATTTTTTAGCATTTGCGTCGTTCACGTCCCAAAGCAATTTCCTTTCAAACGATTATACGTAGTCAATTGCTTGTCTGCCGACGTTGAAGGCAAACTTGTACCGGGGCTGGCTGAAGACAGTGTAGGCTCGCCATCGGCTGTAGCTTTATTAATTCCTCATCTGGATATTTAATTCAGATTAAGGTATGGTATTTCGTGTTAATTTACATTTTTTTGCAGCTACGTTTCACAAAAATATCCCTTTATCCCAGACATGTTTAATTAAACTGGTTACTCGATAAACAGGTACCTCGTTGATCAGTGTAATAAAATAGTTTTAAGAAAGAATAAGAGACAAGCTGAAGCTGTGGTATGTACCTCATTTTCCTTCTCTGCCACGACAAATATGACTCGACACAACAAACAATTGGCAAAGGTATTATTGTCACCATTTATATCAGAATATTCGTAAACAGATGCTCTTCTCCTTGCCGATGTCGTTTTTTGTAATTTATCTGGCAACTAAAAAAGTAATTTGGGTAGTAACTTTAAACAACAGCAAATGAATGCGATTGCAGTCCGCAAGCAGTCAAATAGTCAAGTCCGTCAATTAATACGTCACTCGCTCGCTCCACACATGAACGGCGACGCCCAAATTTAGCCGAATTCATCTGATCGACGGGATGTGATCTCTGCGTGCTCGGTCAGAGATAGACGTTACGAGGTGCTCGATGCCAGTGTCCAGCTATCCGTCTTAAGGGATGGCCAGACATCGCGTTTCGTCTGTAATATAGTGAATAAGAGTGGCCCTGTCACGCTTCTCTGAGGCACTCCTGACGATATCCTTGTCTCCGATGAACTTTCGCCAGCGTGGATAACGTACTGGGTTCTCTTACACAAAATGCCTTCCAGCCACTCACATATCTGAGAACATATTCCATATGCTCGGACTTTCGGTAACAGTCTGCAGTGTGGCTGTCAGAAAAACGCTTTCCGGAAATATAGGAATATGGTTGTTGCAGTTCATGATGATGGGACATAAATGCTGAAACATGTCCATCTAAATAAAGAAAAGAATGAGCTTTCGTTTTCTTCCAGAACGTGGATTTCAGAAACGACGTTCTCTTCCACTTTCGTTTATCTTACCTGGTAACGGTCCCAAAGTGGTTAACGGTATAAAAGGATTACGTGCTACAATGTTCCTGTAAGTTTCCTGCGCTACTAGTAACATCATTTTCCTCTGGGATTTTCTGAGATGTCCCACGGCAACTGGATTCCACCTTGCTATTTCCGGAAGAACTACTCTCCCTAGATAACCTGAAGTTTGTGATTGTCTAGTTAAACGCTATCTTTTTTTTAGGGTTCCACATCTCAATCGGTAAAGACGCAAACCGCTATGCGATCACTTTGTCCGTCCGTCCATACGTCCGTCCGCCAAGAACCCTATTTTCAAGAACGGGTAGCTGTATCATGTTTAAATTAATGTTACGTACTAAGGACTACGGTCTCTTCGCGGTGTAAAACATTTAATGTTCTAAGTCAACGCAGTCAAAAGATGCGGCGGTTTGCGAACATGTTTTGATGTCTTGCCAGTATCGGTATCGACGATAGGCAAAAATCCTGAAAATTCTCGTTTCCCGAAATGGATGAACTATCTGTACATGTAGTTACGTTTGTACAGAACCCACGGTGCGCGAGCTACTCGCATGTACCCGGACTTTTTTCTTTTCAATTTTCTTCCAGTATCCGTCACAATTGTGATGACAGTCATTTCGAAACTGTGACAGACATTGGAAGAAAATGAAAAAACAAAATTAATACCCAAGTTGTTGGCCCTATCCTCCATCAGTATGTTGGAACATCATAGACACTATCTTGTCTGTTTACACGTATTGCTTTATCTTTACTTATGTTGAGAGTCAGCTGCCATTCTTTGCACCAAGATCATCTTCGAGCACTTCATGACAGTTTACGAATCACACGAGGTCTCTACACAAAACAGGTCTTCTGGAAACAGACTCAAAGAGCTGAAAACATCTTACGACAAAAAGTAGCTTGTTTCTATCTATTTTTATATATTTTTTAACACGTACGGCGACTGCAGATTGCTGCAATGTTATGTAAATCATTATAGATCCATTTATGTTAAAGCTTTCAAAAATGGTTCAAATGGCTCTGAGCACTATGGGACTTAACATCTGAGGTCATCAGTCCCCTAGAACTTAGAACTACTTAAACCTAACTAATCTAAGGACTTCACACACATCCATGTCCGAGGCAGGATTCGAACCTGCGACCGTAGCGGTCGCGCGGTTCCAGACTGAAGCACCTAGAACTGCTCGGCCGCACCAGCCGGCTGTTAACGCTTTCCGAATACATTTTACGATTACATGCATCCAGAATGAATACTCTCTAGCGGAGTTTGCGCAGATTTGGAACTCCCTGGCAGATTAAAACTGCGTGCCGCACGTGGCCTCGAACCCAGGATCTTTGCCTTTCGAGGGCAAGTGCTCTGAGCTGCCCAAGAATGACCTGTGACCCCTCTTCATAGCTTCTTTACTTTTCCCAGTACCTCATATCCTGCCTTACAAATGTCACAGAAGTTTTCCCGTATACCTTGCGGGAGTAGCACTCCTGGTAGAAATCGTAGATTTGTGTTGAGGTTCAAAATGGTTCAAATTGGTCTGAGCACCATGGGACTTAAAATCTGAGGTCATCAGTCCCCTAGAACTTAGAACTACGTAAACCTAACTAACCTAAGGACATCACACACATCCATGCCGGAGGCAGGATTCGAACCTGCGACCGTAGCGGTAGCGCGGTTCCAGACTGTAGCGTCTAGAACCGCTCGGCCACACCGACTGGTTGTGTATTACAACGTTTTATTTTAATTTTCGAAGCGCTAATGGGTGTTTCTCTAGATACTGACGAGTTGCCTGTATTTAATTGTCTGTAACTTCACAAACCACATGTTGAACACAGTGTTTTCCCTTATTCGAAAATCTATTACCATGAAACCCACATTTCTTAAAAATACTTCGTCATACTTCACTTTCTGAGAGATTTACCAATCTATTCGTCACTTTTCCTCTGAAAAACGTTAGCACTTCGACTTAAGCGTATTTATACTATGAAACGATACGATACTGTTTTTGACTGTGCTACCAGTACAGACACGTAATTTAACCTTTATAACACAGCAACCCACAGCTTTCTATATCAAAAATTACCGATTTTATTAGATCTTGAAGTAATGCACTTAAAAATTTTAACATTTTCAATCGGTGTAGATTATATTAGAAAATATTTCCCATGTGTGTTTATGAGTGATATATATATCATTTTATTCGGAAAATTGCAAATTTTATGATGAGATAAAAATCTGAAAATGTGAAATTTTTTTCCGTTCTAACTCCCCTTAAAGTCGACTCCAACTAGTATTGCATGATCTGAGTATTTGCACGCTGCTGACCGTAGACTTTCTTTGAATAGTGTAGAACTGTCGCAGCAGAATCAGATGGCCGGCAAAAAAACAGCCAACTGAGTTTCACCTAAACTCAACTTTCAACTTCGACCTGAGTGGAGACAATATTTTTGTCAATTGCAATGAACACCCCCCCCCCCCTTATATAGCGACTAATCTGTCTTTCCAACATACGTTCTATGTCTCGTTAAATATCTCAGAGCTTTCCGCGTCGAGTTTCATCCAGCTGCCGGTCCCGAGAATAATTTGAGCGCGAGAACTTTGCTGGAGGGCAGTAAATTCTGGAACTTTGTTACGAATACTTCGACAATTTACTGATAAAATTTTGACAGTCGAAGTGTCTTTTCTCTGGACCCCGTCTGACTCCCCTTGCTGCGTATCGACTGGCAAGTATTCATCAGACCACCGCCGGCCGGTGTGGCCGAGCGGTTCTAGGCGCGTCAGTCTGGAACCGCGCGACCGCTACGGTCGCAGGTTCGAATCCTGCCTCGGGCATGGATGTGTGTGTTGTCCTTAGGTTGGTTAGGTTTAAGTAGTTCTAAGTTCTAGGGGACTGATGACCTTCGATGTTAAGTCCCATAGTGCTCAGAGCCATTTGAACCATCAGACCACCTCAAACTACGGCCTAGCCTAGCCTGTAAAACCCTCATGTGCACTCCACAGGTACTCTGCTACCCTAGTAGCTGCTTCCTTTGTGAGGTCCTAAAAATCCCTAACCGATAACGCAGGTCTAGAAACGTGCAGCCAAGGCAGTCACAGAATCGATGATTACTTTGGTGCCGCGCGGGGTAGCCGTGCGGTCTACGGCGGCTTGTCACGGTTCGCGCGGCTCCCTCCGTCGGAGGTTCTAGTCCTCCGTCGGGCATGGGTGCATGTGTTGTTCTTAGCGTAAATTAGTTTAAGTTAGGTTAATTAGTGTGTAAACCTAGGGACCGATGACCTCAGCAGTTTGGTCCTATAGAATATTATCACAAATTTCCAAATAGTTTGGTTGAGGCCGTCCTCTCGGCTCCAAACTAAAGGACTAAAGGACCCCGATCAATTCTGGGAACAGCAAATTGCGAGCTATGCTTACACACCGCGCGGGGGTCCAGCAGCCCTCACCATTTCCGCCAGCCGCCTGTATGAGCTGAGGATGGCCTCCGAATCCATGCGACAGGCATCGTTGGTGCCGACGTGAGCCACAACTTCCAAACGAGTACATCTTGCACGCTCGATAGCCACAGGCAGGGCCGCCTCCACATCTCGGATGAGCCACCCGGCACTGACACACCGAGCGCACGTTGGCTTTCTTTCCAGCCCTGAACGCTACCTGCTTAAGGGGCTGCATAGAGCGGCTGACGTTGGAGCGCCGGATAATTAGCAAACCGCTCCCCCCATGTGGCTGCTAGGACCGTGATGAATGAGCGACCACCTACCAACTCACAGGGCCCGTCTCCACATCGGCCGTCCGCCTCGAATGACGAGAACGCGCTACCACCCGCCACTCACCCTGTTGTGAGAGCGGATCAATCGCGTCTGGTACACAAGGAGGTGCCTGGAGAGCAGAGCCCGCGGGCGAAACAAGCGATGACACCTGAGGTGTCCCATGCGACGCGCCAGATTCTCCACCACCGCTGCACTCTGAGACAACAGCCCGAAGGTCATTAATCGTAGCCAAAAGCGCATTCAGCGGTTCGCGAACTGCGGCCAGCTTCTCCTGCGCCCCACACATCCTAATCATCAAAGCAAGACTAACTGTGGAAGTGAAGTATGAAAACAGACAGAATTATAGCTATGCAACTTGCTACCTTCCTGATGGTCACCAATGGACACTGATGCCTCAATGACCTATGTAGTTGGCTATTCAGAAGAAATGAAAACTATGCTACAGTCTGCCTAAATTTACACTTAACAAAATGCGAGCTTATATCTCTTAAACAGAAAAACACTCGTGAAATTTAAGACATATACTATGAGGAAAACACAGGAAAAAATACTTAATTGCCGTTCTGTAGAAGGGTGTCAGCCGAGAGCTGGAGACTCTTTTCCACCTAAGTAGGACGCCTTCCTCTTCCAGATACCGCACCAAGCTCACCCCTGTCTTAGAATATTTCAGTCGGGATACTCTCTCACTGCAGCACCGTAACTGCTGCCGTTCACATAAAACAGTATCATTAACAGCGTATGATTTCTCTTCGTAACCATACCGTTCAGTCACGTTATGCCTTGTTAAACGACAGCGTGGATGTCATACAAACAATGTACAGCGCCAGATTTGCACCTGATGGCCAGAATTGGAAAAAAAAATTTCCAACATAATCGGATCCGCGTTAACGCATTAGCATTTGCACCATACCTACCAAGTTTCGCTGTCATATCATAATCATAGCGTGTACTGGACCTCAATGGGTAGCTGCACTTTAAGTACAACCACCCGGTTCAACCACCCAAAATGTTTAAAGGATGAAAAAAGACTGATATGTATGTGTATCCATTGTAGGGTTTACAGACAGTCGTGCGAAGTACTTTTGAACGTGATTTCTGAAAAACTGTCTTGAACAGGTACTTCGGCAGCCCACACGCTATGGAAACATTTTCGACCCTGTAGCTACAAATATTTTGTAAGACAAGACGACTTATCTTAGAACATAGATTAAGGAAAGGCAAACCTACGTTTCTAGCATTTACATACTTAGAGAAAGCTTTTGACAATGTTGAATGGAATACTCTCTTTCAAATTCTGAATGTGGCAGGCGTCAAATACAGGGAGCGATAGGCTCTTTACAATTTGTACAGAAACCAGATGGCAGTTATAGGAGTCGAGGGAAGCAGTGGTTGGGAAGGGAGTGAGACAAGGTTGCAGAGACTCTCCATTGGAAGAGCACATGCAAAGCTGTTAGAGTTTAGGGGAAATACCAAGTGTGCTGAGGCGTGAATGGGAATTTGAACTGAGGAGGGAGACGTGCTAGATGAAGTCCATGCCGTTGTGCAAATTCACTGCGCCAGTGTGGTGTAGTGGTTAGCGCATGTGTCCAGTGAGCCGGAGACCTGGGTTCGAATACTAGCTTGGTACAAATTTTCATTTGTCGCTTCTGTCTGTACATATAAATCGCAGGCGTCTAATACTTGAAAAGGTCTCTGGAACCATACAGTTTCCCGGTATATTAGATTTCCTTTTACGTCAATGCCAGGTTCTACGTTACTGAAAAACCATTGGCGTCGCACGAAATTGCTTGTCGTCGAACATCAAGTCACCTTGATACGGCGAGAAGGCCGATGCCTGACAGTGGAGATACAAGAATATTGACGTTAGTGAAGGACTGTTTGTCATGGACTATTAGTGAGTGTATGTTTTTAAATCCTGAATCAGATCCATAGAGTTGCAGCATTGCCCTCGTAAGGTAGAGATTATGCTTTCGAGTCCTCGTTCCGAAACTTCAAGAATGATTTGTGTGTGAAATCTTATGGGACTTAACTGCTAAGGTCATCAGTACCTAAGCTTACATACTCAACCTAAATTATCCTAAGGACAAACACACACACACCCATGCCCGAGGGAGGACTCGAACCTCCGCCGGGACCAGCCGCACAACATGACTGCAACGCCTTAGACCGCTCGGCTAAGAATGATTTCCGTCGAAGCTTACTTTTAGGCTCTGCCAAACCAACACCGACTCAAAGGAAGGCCTCGGCGCTTGTTCGTGACGTCACGTCAGCTAGGCACGGCGAACGCCTGGTCTGTTGCAAGCATACTCATAATGGTGGTGTCTCCCTCTCTGACACAGGAAAATGTGAAACTATTGGCGGTAGTTGACCAACACACATTGTTCTGAGAGATTTCTGCAATCAATTAATTGCGCAATTCATTATACTTCTTAACAAATAGTGTACTCCTGAACTTAATTTTCCACCTGTTTTAAGGACTGACATACAAAAACAACTTTATGGTCCAGCAGCAACAGAATTCGTGCTTCTTTACCTTATTTGTAAATCTGAGGAAGTTACGTTTGTACTGGGTTGCTTTTACAATAAATTGTGAACATATTAGTGCTCTTCTTTAGGTATCTTGGTTGACTGTGGGGTGAGGAGCACTGAATATTAATGAAATATCTTGCGATTGTACACGTTGGGGGAGGGGGTGGGGGACAGAAGGAGAGGCAAGAGAGAGATACTTGTTTTATTAATTTTTTTTTTATCTTATAAAGTTTTTGCTTTCAGTTGCAGGAGGGGAATATTTATCTTTCCTAATGCGCATGTTTAAAAAAAGTTTAAGCTCAGCAGTATTTTCGATGTATGAAGCTATTTTGTTTCCTGTTTAGAATTCCTTTCGTTGAAAACGACTGTAATCTAATGACTGGCAACAGTTGGACATTTACAAATGGTTCAAATGGCTCTGAGCACTATGGGACTTAAATTCTGAGGTCATCAGTCCCATAGAACTTAGAACTACTTAAACCTAACTAACCTAAGGACATCACACACATCCATGCCCGAGGCAGGATTCGAACCTGCGACCGTAGCGGTCACGCGGTTCCAAACTGAAGCGCTTAGAACCGCACGGCCACACCGGCCGGCTGGACATTTACACATGTAAATTAGTTCACATTTCCAGTGACGATGTCAAACGAAATTAAATAAATAAATAAAAGAAACGAGTTCATTGTAAGGGGGTTGGGGTAAGTTTCGATAACAAAATGGATCAAGTAAATATAGTTACTTGAATGTAAAATTTCCGAGCTTGCAATGGGGCAAAGCATCTTCTCATATTGATCTACGTTTGTTTCGACAGGATTCAGTAACACAGAACTATGATCTTCATTTGTAGCTTTACGATAGTAAGAAAATCTTTCATGTAAATAAAACTGCAGAATCCAAAACAATACCAAACATTTTGTCCAAAAATAAGAGATTTATAGTGATAAGCACGCCCAGGCGTTTCTGCCTGCAAGAGACCTGGCGTTCGCCGTGCCTAGCTGACGTGACGTCACCAACAAGCGCCGAGGCCTTCCTTTGAGTCGGTGTTGGCTAAACACAGCGATTAAGCGTTTTCAGTTTCCGTCAGTGAGAGTCCGTCTAAGTAGACCGGACGAGTACTTCGCCTGTAGACTAAAGGTTCTGCGTGCGACGTCAGAACAGAGATAGGCACTGGGCTCGGAGGACAGCTGTCGCCCTCGAGAAGTTTCCGCGACAGAGGTGGAGCAGGCGGCCTTATTGACCAGCAGGCGGCATCATGCAAAGGGGCGGTACTCGACCCAGTGTCCTCCGGCCGGGCCTGCATATTTGATGCACCTGCCGGGCACGGCCGGAAGCTTCGAGAGAGCAGGGCGACAGCAGTAATTAGTCGCGCGCCTCTCAGGTCACTGCTGTGCCGTGCTGTGCCTGAGCGTGGCGTGGCCTCCGATTGGCCACTGGCGCAGTGCCAGCGGGGCGGGATAGAAGGACCGGCCGGCCGTTGCTGCCAGGCGGGCCACACACTGCCACGCACAGTAGTCAGCCAGCCAGCGACTGAACGGCCAGGCGCGACTGCGGCCGCACGCGTGGGACAGCGGCGGCGACTCGCGGCGTCCAGGGACAGCAGCCACCATGAAGCCCAGGTACGCCGCTGAACACCGCGGGTATTGTGTACTCAACACCACGGCGAGGCGCGCGCGACTTGCTGAACACTGTGCACCGTAATTACGAGACGAACTCGTTATACCGTCCTTTGCCGAACATCGTTACTCGCGTGCTTTATTGAACATTACGGGGTGAGAGTATTTCAGGACGCTGTGAATCGATTTTATTTTTTAAGGCTGTCACCTTTTCTGTGTTGCTGAACGCCATGAGGAAACTGCTAAACACATGCGGTGCCGAACACCGTAAACGGTTATTGCCATCATAGTGAATACTCAAACACTGTATTGCTGAACACCGCCAATAGTATCTACTGAAGAGCACTATTGAGCGTGTGATTTGCCTAGACTGTGTTCAGTAATCTGAAAGGAATCCAGGGCACACTGTATTGCTGAAAATTACGGGGCGTCAGTTACAATGAACGCCGGCATGGCATCCGATGTTCCGAACACTCTGCTTCGTAATGGGCTGGCTCTGAGCACTATGGAACTTAACTTCTGAGGTCATCGGTCCCCTAGAACTTAGAACTACTTAAACCTAACTATCCCAAGGACATCACACACATGCATGCCCGAGGCAGGATTCGAACCTGCGACCGTAGCGATCGCGCGGTTCCGGAGTGTAGCGCCTAGAATCGTTCGGTCACCCCGGCCGGCTTCGTACTGGGGAGATAAAGCACAGGACACAATATCTTGCTGAACAGTACTCTACTTGTGTCAACTGCTGAACATCACAGGCCGTGGTTATTTCTGAACGCTGTGAATTGCTCAATCCTTTTCGGTATTACTAAATGATGCGAACACGATGAAGCGTTTATATCACTCATCAGCAAAAAGCTGAAGCACCGCATTCCTGATCACTCCCAATAATTTTTACTGAAGCTCACTTCAAAACGTGCAATATGCCGAGCACTGCGCGTTGCTATCCGAAGAGAAGCACAGGGTACAATGCCTTGCTGAAGACAGACAAATCACGTTCATTGCTGAAAATTACAGCTATATGTTGCGCTGAACATTTTGAATTACCTATATTACAGACAAGTGCCGCTTACGCGCTTTCGAAGAATTTCTTTTGAAAGGACACGGCCTATTTCCTTTCCCAGTCAAGGCTTGTGTACTGTCCATGGTACCATCGATGGAAGACTTAAGCTCTAATCTTCTACACTGAAGATCCCGACATACTTGTACTTCTGAATTTTCGGAGGCGTGTGTGTTGCTAAGAAGATCCTGTACGTGATGAACACCAAAGTTGACATTTACTGTCTCTAAACACTGCACGTTGCAGCACTGCAGAACACATTTTACTGAAGATCGGTAATGTTTTATATTGCTGTTCAGTACGAGACGCGCGCGTTGCTGAACACTGAATCATTCTTATTCTTCGCGACTGAGGTCTCTCCTCTCTGGCTGCGTGAACTTTCAGACTGTGGCATTTCCGACCTTTTTGTAGGTGCCCCACATACCGTGTCACTTCCGACCAAACAGTTTTGCACAGTCGTACATACGACCAGAGCCTCCCCTACTGCTGCGGCTTTCTTTGACGGTCGGTAAAGCCACGGCTGAGCTATCTGTGGGCGGAAACTCCACGTTGATGTTTCGGGTCGCAAATTCCGCAGTCTGAAGGTCGAAGACACCACCTGTCCTAAGGAACACGAGCCGTGGGACTGGTTAATGCCATAGTACGCTTGTAGCGCTGAACGCTGTTAAGTGTAGTTATTGCTCATCTTAGTGGAAACTGAAGCACTGCGTTGCTAAACACCACCAACAGCACTTACTAGGCAACACTATGGGAGAAGGAGGAGGAGGAGGAGGAGATTAGTGTTTAACGTCCCGTCGACAACGAGGTCATTAGAGACGGAGCACAAGCTCTGATTAGGGAAGGATGGGGAAGGAAATCGGCCGTGCCCTTTCGAAGGAACCATCCCGGCATTTGCCTGAAGTGATCTAGGGAAATCACGGAAAACCTAAATCAGGATGGCCGGACGCAGGATTGAACCGTCGTCCTCCCGAATGCGAGTCCAGTGTGCTAACCAACAACACTATGGAGCGTGCGATTTACTTTCGCTGGTGCAGCCATACAACGCGTGTGGGATAACACCGAACCGACAGCGTAGTAAATTCCATCAGCAACTCAGCACCACTGTCAGTTCAGATCCAGGTATAATGCGTGTTCAAAAAATGGTTCAAATGGCTATGAGCACTATGGGACTTAACATCTGAGGTCATCAGTCCCCTAGAACCTAGAACTACTTAAACCTAACTAACCTAAGGACATCGCACACATCCATGCCCGAGGCAGGATTCGAACCTGCGACGTAGCGGTCACGCGGTTCCAGACTGTAGCGCCTAGAACCGCTCGGCCACACCGGCCGGCTAATGCGTGTTCACAGTGTGTGTGTAGAGGGCCAGCCAAGAACAGCGACGGCGTTTGCAGGGAGGGTCGTTCTGCCGTGGTGATTGCTGCGGCACAGGGCAACCAAAACACTGGCTGTGGGCGTCTGTCGGCCGCACAACGCTCTGTCCGCTGCTCCCCGGCTCGGGATTACGCAACACGGACCAGGAGCAGCGGTCAGTGATAACTTGCGTGCCAGAACGTAAACACTCTGACGTCGCTCCACCTCCTCCGTCGTGATAATGGAGCTTCCGTCAGGATTTTCACAACTTCAAATAGATACCTGTTCTTCGTGTTTTCTCGGCACCAAGATGCAGCTGGGGTGGAATCAGTCTAATAATAGTAGTAAGCTGATAGTTGAAGTCGTCAGTTCTTACACGCAGATATGAAACACACGCTAGTGACGGAAGTCGTACATTATTCTCTCGCTGCTTGCAGTTTGTGGGCTATTTTCAGGTAATTCCATCACCAAAGTGGCACAGGTACATGTCGTTCGTGTAGCAGACAACTGAACGTAATCTTAAGATATAAAATAAAAGAAAATGCTGGCGGCTATTACCGCGCTCTCAGATGGAACCGTAAGTAACAATATCTATGGACTGGGTAATCTATTCAGAGGCGCAGAACGCAATTACGTACATGGTCTCTGGAATCGCGTGACTCTGTGGTACGTATCTAGGAAATTTAACTTTTCCTCTTTTCACATATTTTGGTTTGCATCCGGACAGTATTTACTGTTGCGACCGCCACAAACAAACTAGCAGAAATTCTTGCTTTTCCTAACCAAAATCATCGTTCGTATTTTTCACAAAAAGTCTAAACGGTGCCCACTAAACGACGCTTACTGTCAAATACACATTTTTTTTCTTAGATTGATTGTTATTACAATAGCTCTGGCTGGCATCAGAGAAACAAGTGGAGAAGATGTATTTTCTTGCGACAATGCTTGAAAACATTGATAGACACAAAAATAGTCGTGTACACAATTAACGCCACGAAGCTTCCGGCATTATCCATCAGATCATTTGCATATGATCTTGAACAGTAAGAATCCTGTAACAACTCATTGCGGTACGCCCAAAAATATGTTTTTAATATATATAACACGAAGATTTCGCTCCTTTAAGAACGAATTATTGTGTACTACCTACGGGAAGGTTCTGAACCTCTTCAGAAAGCTGGTCTTATATTCTGTAATGTCATCTTTTTTTCACTAACCGACACTGCATGCTTCCTTCAGGAAGTGAAGGAACACAGCATCTAGCTGTGCACGTTAATGCTTTGTCGAGCTCTCTGATAAACAAAGCGGGCTGTTTTTACTACTTCTGTGTTACCAGGACCGTTGTTGATTCTCACTGAGAACCTTTTCGTTACTCAAAAAGCTCATAACACGCGACGATAATTAGTTTTCTACAGTTTTGTAATACAGTGACGTCAGAGACAGTGGACCATAGTCACGCGCATCTGACCGACGGCACTTCTCGGTTCAAATGGCTCTGAGCACTATCAGGTCATCAGTCCCCTAGAACTTAGAACTACTTAAATCTAACTAACCTAAGGACATTACACACATCCATGCCCGAGGCAGAATTCGAACCTGCGACCGTAGCGGTCGCGCGGTTTCAGACTGAAGCGCCTAGAACCGCTCGGCCATAACGGCCGGCCGGCCCTTCTTGAAAACGGGAATAATCTGAACTCTTTCCCCAATCGTTTGTAGTCCCCTCGTTCCTCCAGCGACCTACAACAACCTGCTGCTAGAAGGGGAGCACGTTCTTTCACATAATCTGTACAGAATCACATAAGTCCAGTTCCCTGGCGGTTGTTGAGCGATTTTAGTTGATCACTTACCTCAGTATCTGTAATTTCAGCTTTTTTTTTAAAATTTTTACTCTCCCCGCCCCAAAGATCCGATCGGTCGCAAATTTGAAACGAAGTGAAAATCAAAAATGTGTTACCTGCAACATTTAGCTACACTTCCCTACATAGTCGCCGCTCCGACTTGTGGACATTCGTCGTAGCGTGGTACCAACTTTCTAAGACCCTCGTCGAAGAAGGCAGCCGCGTTTGGTTCCCGCCAATTCCGTACATTGGTCTGCATCTTATTGTCTGTGCCAAAATGCTGTCCTCACAGCCAGCGGTGCATGTGAGCGAAGAGACGAAAGTCAGAGGTATCCAAGTCCGGGCTGTGTGATGTGTGATCAAAAACTTCCCATCGAAAACGCTTCAGCAGCATCTGTGTTGTGATCCACTTGCTGAATTATGTCATCGGTTGACACACGCTTCCTTCCCTGACTGCCAGCACCAAGAACGTCTGTACGTCCTGGTTCGAAGTTCCACCACCACTGCCGCAGTTTGCTGTCATGCAGAACAGTTATGTTTTGTGGGCTGCATGAAAACAGGCGGAATACCTTAGCGCGAAGACATCGAAAGACAGCACGCACTCCACACTTGGCGGGAGACTGTTGTTCTAGGCACATTACATACCCACTGTGCGCTAAGAACTGAAAAGTGCGACGTGACGCTATCGACGGGTATACTAGAAAAAAAAATGAAACGATTGTGTGGCACTGATGGCCAGGAGGCCTCATCCCGGGAAGTTTGGCCGCCGAGTTGCAAGTCTTATTTCAGGTGACGCCACATTGGGCGACTTTCGTGTCGGTGATGCTGAGATGATGATGAGGGTAGCACCCAGTCCACGAGCGGAGAAAATCCCCGGGAATCGAATCTGGGCCCGCTGCACGGTAGGCAAACACGTTACCACTCAGCTAAGCGGGCGGAATGCTAAGCAATACTAGAGACATTGCGCAACACATCTGCGCTAGCTTCGTTACATTTTCACTGTGGTTTTAATTTCGCGACAGATCGGAAAAAAATGGCTCTGAGCACTATGGGACTTAACATCTTAGATCATCAGTCCCCTAGAACTTAGAACTACTTAAACCTAACTAACCTAAGGACATCACACACGTCCATGCCCGAGGCAGGATTCGAACCTGCGACCGTAACAGTCCCGCGGTTCCGGACTGCAGCGCCTAGAACCGCAGAGCCACCGCGGCCGGCGACCGATCGGACCTTGGAAAAAAAAGGTCTCATGTTATGACTGAAAGGAGGAACCAGAGTACGATCTTCAGCAGTGAATCAATTTTGGTATATTTAATTCCTAATTTATGGTTTGTTTGTGTCATTGTGTGCTTCGGTGGTAGTGTGGTTACCGAGACATTGTATGGGATAGGTTTCATTTTGTAAATACTACAACGTTGAGTGACTTTCTCGAAAGCGTAGAATAGATTCCTTCTGACACGAGCCTCGAATTAAGGCGGAAGAAAAATGGCCTCAAACTCGAGGGAAAATGAAGCATTAATTATGACTCAATTCCCTTAGACTCGAACGATAGGGATCAGTACCCGGTTTTCATCTTTCTGTGGCCGATATAGATTTTCTGTTAGCTGCCTTATAAGTGTGATCTTTAAAACCGCAGCGGCGTGTAGTGCTATGCGGCCGTGTACCCGAGTGAAATCAGCAGCGTTCTCTCATCGCGCTCTAGATGGGACAGGCTGCACGTTCTTAGCGGCTAGCTTTCGCTTGCCGCGCTTACATAACCCAATGTACTGGTTAATTTCTGCCTGTCCCTCTCGCATTATAACCGCCAGATTTTAGAGGCGTATGTGGGTCTCATAGACCAAGAGGATGCACCACCATAGTTTTTTGTAGTGAGGTCGAAGCCTCTCTTCTTACTTTTGTGTCCGTCACCTTCCTAAATCTGAATGTATCGCAGAACTTCATCCATTCTTCTCTCACGTCGACATTCCCTAGCGCTTTGCTTCTGTCGTAGCGGAGACCTGGATTTGAGGCGGTTAGTACATATGAGATCAATGCATATCGGGTAATGGAAGTTGTTCTTGATATTTTTGGATACTTTTAATTGCCAGTAAGATCGTTTCAGCTTCAGGAAGTTGGACGAGCGCCAAGATCGGAAAACAGGCGCACTGTGTAGGCCTGAGTAGGCTACTCCTGTGATTATTCTCGTTGCCTCTCTTATAGAATACCTGCACGGACGCAGTTGTACCAGGCAGGTGCACAGTATTCTACCACAATATCCACCGAGCGATCCTTAAGGCGTCTGCCTAACAGCCCTGTCAGTTGCAAAACAGAATTACGATTCTCCAGTTCCCGCTTCGAGCCCCTCGAGCGTGACAGCAGTCGGTCCAGTGTTACTCCTTCATAGACGTAATTTTCTGTCTTCCGTTCTATTGATAGTACTGTCTTATTTGCATTGGGATATGGATGCCACTTCGTCTAATATATACGTAGATCAAATGAAACTATATGGTTCCAGAGATCTTTTCAAGTCTTAATCATCTGTGATGTACATATGCAGACTGAAGCGACGAATGAAAATTTGTGCCAAGGTCGGGATTCGAACCCAGGTCTCTTGCTCACTAGACGTGCTAACCACTACGCCACCCTGGCGCAGTGATTTTGCACAACTGCACAGACGACCCTAGCACGCCTCCCTCGTCAGTCCAAATTCGTATTCACACCTCAGCCCACTTGGAATTGTTCCTAGATTCAAACAGTATTACAGAGACTCTCCAACTGTATGAAACGGGGAATCCTACCTGAAAGCTGAGCAAAGGTGATTTGATCAAATGAAATTACTTAGGTTGTCCCACCTAGCCCAGGCATCTGCAAGAACTTTGTTAATTTTGATCTGACAGGAACATCGTTATGGTGAAAGCTGTTTGATTACAAAAGCCATAGTCCGCTTGCTTAGCTCAGAGTGCCGGCACAGTAGCTCAGCGTGTTCGGTCAGAGGGCAAAAAAAACTTAGTAAAGGAATCAACGATCAAATTGAACGGATGACATGTGACGTCCACCCAGACAAAACGCAACGAACAGTACCGAAAAAAAAATAAAAGTGGTAACGTATTTTCCTACCATGCAGCGGGCCCGGGTTGGAGATTTTCTCCGGCCGTGGACTGGGTGTTGTGTTATCCTCACCATCACCGAAGCGCAAGTCGCCCAATGTGGCGTCACCTGAAATAAGACTTGCAAACCCGGCGGCCGAACTCTCCTGGTTGGAGCCTCCTGGCCTTCAGTGCCACACGATCATTTCATTTTTACAAAGGCCATATCTGAGAAAGTCTCATGTGCTTACTCTACTGAAAACCACTGGAATTTCATTATACATATAATAAATAAAAAAGGTCAAAGGTATTTTAAAAAAAAAATTACTGTGGCCTTTTTGCGCCAGACTAGCTGATGTGCATGAGCAAAATTCTGTAAAATAAGTCTTTTGTAGGTGTCACTCGAAATTTCGGAGTAGAAATGCATTGAATATACGGACATTTTTGCGCTGTTGTTGCGGCTGTTTGAATGGAATGCCGATTGGAAATTTCCGCCATTCTCCGGGGGTAGGAGCGTCGCTGAGGCAAGCGGTACTCGATGTTTACTCCGCTCTCGGCGGAATAAATGGGGTAAACACGAGGGCACCGCGCCCGTTCACCTTGCAGAAGAGTTACTGGGACAGCGGTCACGACGTCTCATTCATATCTGCTATTCAGGCCCCAAAAATACCATAGTCCCATTTTTGACCAATGCTGACTACCATTGTATTCTTCCTTAGAATAAGTCTCCCATTTTCCATTGCATAAACAGTTAGGACTTTTGCAACCAAACAACTTTTGTCTGCACCATTATTTCGTCACATTAAAATTAACATAATTCGAATGCCAGACATCCTATATATTTAATATTTGTAGAGTGTATTAGGAGACGGCGCGGTAGCTCAGCGCGTCCGGTCAGCAGACTGGCGCCCTCTGTAATAAAATAAAAGAGTAAAGTTTTGATACGTAGACGTCCGCGCAGAAGCGATCTCGCAGAGGAGTAGCGACGACAAAGAAACAGACAGAGGGGGAAAAAGGCGATAAAGTGACAGGCTGTGGATCTAGCGGTCTCGGATTCGATCCGCAGCAGTCGTAGGATTTTTATCTGTCACTTTTTTCCCGGTGGTTCGGAACCTGCTTTAAACTGACTCGGTAAATCGGGTCAACGTTCGGATGCAGGGAACGGCGTTCCACCTCTAAGAGCACCAAGCGTAGTAAAGCACTGTGGTGTTCAGACCAACTTTCAGCTTGATGACAGATTTAACTTTTTTTAAAAAGGGTGTAATATATAGATTCTTCAGGTCGTTATTGAGTCTGGCTTCAAATTTTTCAAGGCGTTTGATATTAATGTGTATGTACATGGAAGTATTTTTCCAGAATGGTTTTTCACTATGCAGCAGAGTGTTCGCTCATTTGAAACTTTCTAAAAGATTAGAACTGTGTGCCAGACTGGGTCTAGAACGTCGGTCCTTTGCATTTCGTGAGCAAGGCTCCGCAATATCCTTTTCTCCGCGCGTGGTGGTCCTGCAAGTTCGCAGGAGAGCTTCTGTGCATTCTGGGATGTAGGCGACGAGGTACTGGCGGAAATAAAGCTGTGAGGACGGGTCCTGAATAGTGCTTAGACAGCTCAGTCGGTGGGGCACGTGCCCACGAGTGCCGAAGATCCCGGGTTAGAGCCACAGCCCGCACACTATATTAAGCTTCCAGGAAGTTTCACTGAATTATTTGTTTCATTTGTCTCTTTTGGTATTAGAAAAGCTACAGGATAATGAAGAGGCCGTAGTAGTGGCATATGCCGACGATAACACTCGTGAATAGTAGCTCCAGAAGCAAGCCGGAAGATGGTCCTTCAACAATTATGTCGATGGTGGATAGGAGTCAGTTTGTCTGTTGCGCCTGAAAAGACAACTTACATGCTTTTAAAAGGGAATCTTTGTAAGAGACCAGATCATGAAATTGAGCTACATGCCCATAAAGAGAGAGTCCTTCACGAGATACGTAGGGTCTTCTTGGACGAACGACAGAATTATGATGCGTATATTCAAGAATAGAGCAAGAGACCCAGAAACATTATGAACAAAATCATTACTCTCGCCAATTACGATTATAAGCTGCCAGTGTAAACAACAAGAACGTATTATAACGTTAAGTTAACTGCGATCATAGGATACAGTACGAGTGCTTGGCCCACAGACTTTTCCTCTTAACACCAGCACGGATATGTGGAATCGTTCTTCAGTTGAAGGGAGCTTGTGGCACTGTGTCAGTTGTTGCGTTGCAAGTAACATTTGGCATGTGTCCACTCGGTCTCCAGATGTGGGAAAAAGCGGCGATATGTTTACTGAAGAAGGAACAGTATCATCAAGTGCTGTATTTAATAGGAATACGGGCCACAAGCAAGCAGCGTATTCCAAATCAGACCCTCCATCTCTGGGAGGAACGATGGAATGATGCCCAGACAGCGAGGCGCACCTACGATATTCTGCCAAATGTAAAGCTGAGATTGAAGCGCTTGAATCCCTCAAGAGGCCTCACACCCTTCTTGACTGACAATGGGCTCTACGCCACCTACTGGCATCGAATTGGTAGAAGTATGTGTGAGGTGAAGAAATTACGCCAGAACAGACCATCAGCGGACGTCTGCTGTTACTGATCGGCAGCAACAGAATCGGAACGGAGATACGGCGTTGCGAAACAGAATGGCAGACGACGTTGCGAAACAGAATGGCAGATCTTGGACAACATTGCTGACGCTATTTCAAGAAAGGCCTGGCTAGCGCGTTATTTTATCAACCAACCCCCATCTCCTGCACCACGAGAGGTTGCGACAGAAGATCGATAAGCAATGCAGCGAAGGCAACTGAGGTCAACAAAATGGTTCAAATGGCTCTGAGCACTATGGGACTTAACTGCTGAGGTTATCAGTCCCCTAGAACTTAGAACTACTTAAACCTAACTAATCTAAGGACGTCACACACATCGATGCCCGAGGCAGGATTCGAACCTGCGACCGTAGCGGTCGCGCGGTTTCAGACTGTAGCGCCTAGAACCGCTCGTCTACCCCGGCCGGCTTGAGGTCAACAGCTGCGGCAGAAGAACAGCCGACACCGAATGCGCAGCCATCGTAAGAACACCACAGAGAAACGCAGTCGTGGGCCGTGTGTCGCCACCCAAGGAACCAGAAAACGGGTGACATGAGTCGGCCGTTGGTGTGTGGCTGCGCTCGCCACCAACAACAACGATGCTCCCTTGGAACAGGGGAGTCCTTCCCTGCAAGGAGGGAGCCAACAAGCAATGGAAGCAGCAGATGCTACCACAGCGCCCAAGGAACCGACAGGGCTTGCCTGTGGACCGGGGAGCCATGGAGTGCATTGTGGAATGTTACTCTAGTTTTTTTTATTAACACTAGAAATAGTATTTTTATATATGCGCATACATACAGGATAATTTTTCCACAGTGTACAAACTCTAGGGATTGATCGATGAGATGACTCTGAACAAAAGGGTCTAATGAACTTCTGTCTGTAGATGCATGGTTTTCATGCTAGAGACCATTTATTCAATCATACTTTGTTACAGAGACTGTGGTCTAGTACGCGCTGTACTATGCAGCCACAGGTACCATATACATGGTTTCCTGCTAGAGAGGACATATATCCTCATATGTCATGGCTCAGCGCCCTCTCCTACCATAGTAGTTGGTAATGTTGTATCCAATTCACTTCTCTTGCTGACTTATCCTGTTGTGGATGTGATACAGCGTTGTACACAATGGTTGCGTATTCGAATCGAGAGCTTGCCGAAATGGTGTTTACTTACGGAAAGACAACGGGCTGCGGGCAGCAAGGTTATATCACGAGACCTATCCCCGGCGACAACCACCACAGCTTTCAATGTTTGCAACAGTGTTTCGCCGTTTGTCTGAGACAGGGTCGTTCCAGGAAGAAGGAAATCGCGAAGGACGTACGCGGAATGTTCGGGCGCCAGACTTGGAGGAAAATGTGATTAACACTGTGGAAGGCGACCGCCGTGTCAGTACCAGGCATTTGGCCCGGCAGTACAGGGTAAGCCGGACGACCAGGTGGAACATTCTCCATGAGAATTATTCCTACACTTATCATTTGAAGCGTGTGCAGGGCTTACTAGCGATAGACTTTCCACATCGGGAGGAGTTTTGTCACTGGTTTCTTGACCAGGGAACCACGATTCCGGGATTTGTGTCGTCCATCCTATTCGCAGATGAGGCCATCTTTACGCGGTGTGGTATCTTCAATTTCGCAACAATCATCTGTGGGATAGTATGCAGAACCCCCATGGTATGGTCACAGCGGATTATGAGCATCGGTGCAGCCGGAATGTGTGGGTTGGGATAATTGGCGACCATAATTTTGGACCAGTCTTCCATCCACGTCGCCTAACAGACCGGGACTGTAGGCGTTTCTTGCGGCTGACTTTGCCTCCCCTGCTGGAAGAAGTGCCATTGATGATTTGAAGGATTATGTGGCTGCTACATTGTGGTGCTCCAGCCCACTTCGCCGTTAACGTGCGGTCGCATCTCAATCGTGTCTTCCCTGGTCGATGGGTCGGACGAGGGGGTCCAGTTGTATGTCCTGCTCGTTCACCGGATCTCAACCTGTACGATTTCTGTTTATGGAGCCTTCTCAAAACTATCGTGTATACAGAGCACTTTCCAGATGTGGAGACACTGGAGCAGCGTATTCATGCTGTCTTTCACACTGTTCGGATGCAGCCTGGCCGATGTGAACGTGTGAGGCAGAATATGCTACGGAGCGTACACACATGTGTTGAGGCACATGGAATCCATTTTCAACACATACTGTGATAGTGGCTGCATGGTACAGCGCGTATTAGACCGCAGTCTCTGTAACAATGTATGATCGAGTAAATGGTCTCTAGAATGAAAACCATGCGTTTCCGGACGTAAGTTCATTAGACCTTTTTTTTCGTTCCGTATCCTGTCATTCATCAATTCCTGAGTTTGTCCACTGTGGAAAAAATCATCCTGTATATTATTAACAGTGAAAATAATATGGTGATTGAAGGTAGTATTGTGTGGGATGAATTAATTATTAATGCATAATTTGTGTAAGAATAAATATAGCCCACGTTTAAATTACAGATAACAGGATGGAATAAATAGTGTCGTTCGTGCGCTTTTAGCTACTGCTGCTGTGAGTTATACGTCTGCTACGTTTTTTGATCGTGGCCAACGTTGCTGTTTTCTGTCTGGTTTAGCAAAGAGCACTGCGCCGTCCACACACTGTGCCGTGGCGCAGTCATTTAGCGACGTATTGCAGCGGTCAGCCAGTCCTATTGCAGCTCCCTGTTGGACGCCATGCTGCTAGGCACACAGACTGTTCATTACGTAATGGCATGTGTTCCACTTCGTCCAGCAGGCTTCCAAGTGGATCGAACATCTGCAGCTTCTGCGCGGCCGTTTACTGTCCTCCCGTGTCGAGATAATCACTAAGCAAGCGTTCCTGTGCTCTACGTCGATAGTCACGGTCCAAATACAACACCCGTTTCCACCGCAGTAATTCTGGAAAATCCAGATCTTTCAAAATTCGTTGCCATAGTGGCTGTTCTAGGCAAAAACGGAACAAAGAAATGAGCGAAAAATTTTATAATGAAGTCCGTCAACTGTCTTTTCCCTAACGTTTAGTAATCGCACATGTACATTTCGAGGCACATTTTGATATTAACGCGACAAAAACGTCTATCTGTGGGTGACACTATAGTCCGTTTCTAGTTGAAATTTGCAAAGTTATGGTAGGGCATGTGCGCGATGAAGAAAGGTAACCCGTAGCAGAGCTCGATACAGGACGTGAAAGCGAGAAAAAATTTCCACATAATCACAGAATAAAAAGTTCCCGGGCTTACAGCCGCGTCATGCTCCAAGAGCTTTCGACCGAAGACTGCTTGTCGATTGTCAAGTGGTATGACTGCCAGAGGGCTGCTTAGCACGGCCTTCCTAACAGCACTGTCGCTGTCATTCCAATCTTCTCCTTTTCCTTTATACATTCCACTTCTAATAACACTAAAAATGGCTTCAAAAGTGCTACGCTAATCTATACCATTTTAAATGCCCTTTACTATTATAATTATTATTTTTATTCATGTGAGTTATTACTGTTTTTGTCATTACTGTTATTATTCCTCTCTACACCTATGTACATACTCCGCAAGCCACGGTAAGGCGCGTGGCGGAGGGTAGCCTGTACCACTACTAGCGTTTCTTTTCCTGTTCCACTCGCAAATAGAGCGAGGAGAAAACGACAGCCAGCAGTCCTCCGTATGAGCCCTAGCTTCTCGCATCTTACTTTTGCGGTTTTTACGCGAATTATACGAGGGTTGTAACTTAAATAGTGGCAACTATTTCGTCACAACCGGTACAAAAGAGTTACATGTTTGCACCTGTTACTGTCCTTCAAACTAGTCACCACCGTTGTGTAGAACCAGTTGCCAGCGATGTGGAAGGCGTAGTATACCGTTAGCAGAGCCTGTTGCTGTTGATGGTGCGAATGGAGCGGTCTACTGCCTGTCGAATGTCTGGAACAGTACTGAACCGAATCTTCGGAATCAAATCAAAGTCACAAGGACTTAAGTCCGGGAAGTATGGTGGATGGTACAGTACTTTCCAGTCCCATCGACCGAACAGAGCAGCCACAGCTTGCGCTGTATGCGCCCGCGCATTGTGCAAAATGATCGGTGGGTTGCGCAGAAAGTATGGCGTCGATCGCTGTCCACTAACGCGGCAACAGCATGCACTTCTTCCTCAGAGACGCGAGGACGACCTGCCCAATGCATGTCTGCCACAATTCGCCGACCTTCGTTGGAAGCTTTTACCCAACGTGCCACTGTTCTGTACAGCAATGCCGATTCCCCGCACGCCTCTTGAAGACCTTGATGACACTGTTGTGCTGTACGACCTCTGGCACATTCAGGCTTGATCCAACTCCGTTGTCCTGTTTCGAAGACATAGTGACACCGTTACGCTAGACCGCTCGCTCACAAATGACTGTTTTTCCCTCGATTGTGCGCACGCCGGTGACGTGGGACGGGCGAGTCCATTTGCTCGGAGGTAAGGTAGGTATGTCAACAACGTGTGCTATCAGCGACAATAGTAGATTCCACTGCATAGTGTCTCCACAGCAGTGTTGCCGCTATTCAAGTTCCAACCCTCGTATGCTGACGGCAGCAGAACCATTCTGCAGTCATCCTCAAATGGCGGTTCTCTAATAGTGTTCCTAAAAAAAAGCTTTAACTTCGCTCCAGGAATTCCCATTTGAGTTCCCGAAGTAGCTCCGCGTTGTTCGAACTTACCGGTAACAAATCTAGCAGCCGCCTCCGAACCGATTCGATGCCTTCCTTTGTTCCGACCTGGTGTGGAGTCGCGACACTTGAGCAGTACTCAAGAATAGATGGCACTAGCGTCTTATACGCGGTCTCCTCTACAGGTGAACCAATCTTTCCCAAATTTCTCCAAATAAACCTTAGTTGACCAATCGCTTTCGCTACCACAATCCTCACATTTCAGATTACTTTAGCTTTATTCATTTATTATTATTGTTATTACTGGGAAGTTTTGTAATATCTATTGTATATGTTGTTCCTGGTGAGCTGTAAGAGAGCCTTAAGGCTCTAATCTGCTCAGGCTAAATGAGCAATAAATAAGTAAATAAAAATAGGTACTCTGGTTGCCCTTAGACATCGCCACATATGGTGCACGTTGTCTCGGCTATCGCTATTCGCCCGCTTCAACTACCCGTCCGCGGCATCCCACGCCATGCCGAGCTGCGGGCTGCCGTCTCTATTAAAGGTGTTGCCAATAATTTTTATGTCGATGGCCACCTTAATTACGCAGTTACAGAAGCAATTTACGTGAACCAGGATAGAGGTTTCGTTAAATGTGGTCCAGTGACCGTTTCCTAAAGCACCCTCAACTAAAGCGGATTTCTCGTGGTAGCAGAGGCGATAAAACGTCTCGGCTCCTTTTTCCGTTGTTCTACATCGCTCACTATATGTCCAACTAAAGACTCACCGCACCCGCAGAGTATTTTGCTAATCCCAGGTCTCATGAGAACTGCTACATCTCTGCCGGAAATTTGTCGGAGGCCTGAGGAGCAATGTAATTTTGCGCCTTTTCAGCACGTCGCTTATGGTGGGCGATGCGGATCCACAGAACGGCAAAAAGCGAGTTTCGTTTCCTGCTCCAATCATATAGCGATTCTTACTTGAGATAGTTGTCGCTGTTGTTCCTGAGGTGACGCAGCTCATGGTTATCGGCGTCTGATATCTTTCTTGCACGCTGCACCAATGTTTGCAACACAGTATGCGTGTGTGTAGGGTGACAGTGGCTGATGGGGTGGAAGTACAGGTCGGTGTGGGTTGGTATCCCGTAGACGCTGTGGCAGAGGCACCCATTAGTCTGGCGGCGGACTAGGACGTAGAGCAAGGGCAAGGCGTCGTCTTTTTCTACTTCGACAGCGAACTTGAAGTCATTGTCAATCCAGTTCCGATGTTGTAAGAACTCAACTTTTTCACATCCTTGAGGCCAAATGACGAACGTTTCATCAACTTACCGAAAGAAGCGACTAGTCTTTAACGGGATAAAGAACGTCACCAATGGAATGAGTATTGTAATTGCTAGAAGTAAAAAAGAGGTTACATGTTAGACAACTACGACATGATCTGTACACAAATTACTTAAATACTGAAAATTAATATTACTGGTTGAAAAACTGAATTAAATAGCCGGCCGAAGTGGCCGTGCGGTTAAAGGCGCTGCAGTCTGGAACCGCAAGACCGCTACGGTCGCAGGTTCGAATCCTGCCTCGGGCATGGATGTTTGTGATGTCCTTAGGTTAGTTAGGTTTAACTAGTTCTAAGTTCTAGGGGACTAATGACCTCAGCAGTTGAGTCCCATAGTGCTCAGAGCCATTTGAATTAAATAAATTATGAATGTGATTTGATTCAGGTTCATGTATTACTATGTTGCCTAGAGATACAGCAGATAAGATCCATTTTCAAACGACAAATTCAAAGGTTTTCACAGATGATGAGGCAATAAAGTCTATTAAACGAAAAGAAGACTAAGTCAGTCGTGGAAAAATGAAATAGGAGAACTGAACTCTCAGCTTGGCTGCATACCTAGAGATATATCTTCTGCCATGATCATTTTACGACAGAAGCACCACGATGCTATTCTGTGTTTTGCGCTAATTTTCAAATTACAAGATTTTCAGTCTTCCGTAGATATGTCGCGGGGCTCCGTGCAGTGGACAGTCTGTTCTTTCGGTTCATACGGAGCAGAAAGACTTGCCGTGTAAGTTGTTACAGAAATAGCAGCGAACATTCCGAACAGGAAGTGGCTGAGGTAACGTTTGAACAATGTTATCGCTTCCCTCATTGGTCCACGCACACACACACACACACACAATTGTTCCGCCGTTGCCGTGGACACCGTGTACTACAAGCCCGCTATAAATCTAAACTCAGATGTCATTCTGCCTTGTAACGAGACGTCGATAATTTCATGAAATGTGTCCGTAGTTGCGAATATCAACAACAATTAGCTATGAAATTATAATTAAATCAACACCCTAAGCTGTCGACAGGAGTTGATATACATCAACGTGGACAGTTGAAAATGTGTGCCCCGACCGGGACACGAGCCTGGGATCCCTTGCTTACATGGCAGACGCTCTATCCATCTGAAGTCTGGGGACCTGGGAGGCCAAGCATGATGAAAGTGCCGGCTGAGCACACGATTATCACCAAACGACGGGCGCAAGAGATCTTTCACGCGTCTAGCAATATGGGGTGGAGGGCCATCCTGCATTTTGGTTCTAATAAAACCCCATGTCATTCCAAGCATGTGTGTCAATTTTTACCTCTCTATCTACATTATTCCGTGGTTTATTAAGTTTTCAAATTTATACTGACTTTTTGATCACCCGGTACTTCTTTTAACCTCTTTCCAAGAGACTATGCATTACGTCCAACTCATTTTCAGGTCCTTTGCCGTCTGTGATAGAGAATGTGTCACCGGCAACCACAACGCTTCTCCTGGTGGCTGAGATGCCAGATGTTAAGTCCTTAATCCCTCCAGCAAATCCGATCCCAGAGCCGTGGTTCACCTTCGCATTCTAGGATCAAGGCTTTAACTCAGCCAGCAGTACCAGCTGCTAGCATGCTCTTCATTGGCTGCATGGCGAGTGACGCAACCATCTGTTTTTCCGGTTTCTGGCGGAGCCACTCCTGTCCGGAGGTCGGCCGGTGGTCGACACGTGCGGTGGCCGTAACTCGGCAGGTTTCCGCTGGCGGCGCCACCGCCGCGTGACTCACTGTAGCAGACAGCAGGTAGAGACGTCATAGCGCGGCGCCGCTTTCTCCTGGGCGCCGCTATTTCTGGACAAGGGGCGGCTCGTCTGGCACTTGTTTACAAACAGCTGCCGCCGCTGCTGCGCAAACAGAATAGCTAGCGAAACCAGATGCCAGCCATTGCGGAGAGGTTCCACTGCCAACCATGTGTGCAGCGAAAAAGGGAGAACAACGACGAAGCTTTGTGGCCCTATTGTCACAACGAAGCTTCCACACAGACCCTTCGTCTTCTAGTGTGCTCCGTCATTACAACGCGTATGGCGCAGAAGTGTCCGGCACGCCATAATGTCGCCGTATATTTGCTCCTACGGAATTTATTCAAAATGGTTCAAATGGCTCTGAGCACTATGGGACTCAACTGCTGAGGTCATTAGTCCCCTAGAACTTAGAACTAGTTAAACCTAACTAACCTAAGGACATCACAAACATCCATGCCCGAGGCAGGATTCGAACCTGCGACCGTAGCGGTCTTGCGGTTCCAGACTGCAGCGCCTTTAACCGCACGGCCACTTCGGCCGGCAATTTATTCCCATATCAACAGTTTTCTCTTCATTTTTAGCTGTCTTATTATTGTAATTTTGCTGTGAAGTGTGTGTAATAGTACATTACTGCGATAGTGAATGAAACTGTAAATCGCGATAGATTCAGCATATAGAAAAGTCAAAATTATTTTTGGAAAAATTAAAAGCAAAGGCTTCAGCGTTAAGATTATAAAAATAATCTCACTCTTGAACGCAGTGGGGAAACCAAATAGATGGAGAATACTTGTAGGACCTCTGCGAGATAAGAGAACTAACACTAGAATCATAATTTTATAGAGCATTGTAAGATATCAAAGGAGACAGAAGTATTGACAACAATCCTTGAAATTGACCATTCACCTCCTCTAGGTTGCTCTTCAATTGAAATAAACATTTTATGAGAAATTTGATTTGCACGTTTTTTATTCTACATACGAGTATAGCATTTCATATTTACGATGGATGTTGCCGTACCTGCTGTTGCTGTGCTAAAAACTCACCAGGGATGACAATGAATGTTTTTTTTCCTCCCTGCTGCACGGGGCGTGAACTGTAGTAAGCACGTAATACTATTTTTGTGATAAGTCTTAGTAATGCCCGAATGAGCGAAATTAGCTAATCGCTAAATGTAATGACAGTTTTTTTTCTTTTTTAAGTAAAGAGAAAGGCAGCCTGTAGCAGAAAAATGACTACGGAAGAAGATTTTAGTGGCTGTGGACCCACAATAAAAAACCTTTGCAATTTGTAGAGTCACTGGATGAAATAGCAAGCAAAGGATGACACACGTTAATGTATAATCTATGACGCGAGGACATATCATCTATTTAATCCCGAAGATAACAGGCAAATAAATGCGAGAACTATAGTACAGCCAAGTTATCCATCCAAGTTTTTGATCGATGCTGTATGGGAAAGAAAGGAAAAGAAAGCTATTGGGCTGTTAGATAACGATGAGTGTGGCTTTAGGAAAGTTAAATGTACCAGCGAGGCGGTTACGTTTCATAACGGAAGCAAGTGATCAGAAAATATTGGACAATGTAAAATGGTGCAAGTTTTTGAAATACTCAGAAAAACATCTGTACAGTGTAGGGAAAGATGCGTAGTATACAACATGTACAAAGCCAAGAGGGAACAATAAGAATAAAAGACCAAAAAGAAGTGCTAAGATACAGAAAAGTATAAGAAGGCGTGCAGTCTGTCTCACGTAATGTTATACCTGTACGCCGAAGAAGGAATGATGGAAATAGAACAAAGGTTCATAGGTGGGGTCAAAGTTCACAGTGGAAGTATATCAGTGATAAAATTTGTCGATGATATTCCTATCTGAACTGACCAGGTAATGTCTCGTTGGCAAAATAATAATCGTGTTCCGTCGGAACGGCGCGTGCGTTTCTGAGACAGGAATGAAAAGCATGAAAGAACACAGTCGCAGCGAGAAACATTGTAATACGCTCAACTTAGTGCAATAAATTCTCGTCTAAATCTTTATACAAGTCCTTGGGCAATTCTGGGATAATCCAAACTACTTAACAGTTCGCAATTCACGTCCAGCTTGCAATCCACAGAATGAAACTTAAGTCAAATCTTGAGACCGGTTCTGTTGTGCTACACTCGTAGGGAGAGCTGCGACTGCTGCTGTGCAGTGTGCGATTTGCAGGGGGGGATGGGGGGGATTTCCCCCCCTCTGCATCAGACCATCCCCTCCTCTGGTTTTAGTTTATGCATCCCAACCTGGGATGTTTATTTCCCATGCACTGGAGTAAAACTTTACATATAATTTAAATTTTTGGAGCCGAACACTGAAAGTTTTTAATATGTCTTACTATTAATACTACTAATATGTTTCAGTTTTCTATCATCAGAATAAGTACAACTTTTCACAAATGTGCCTCTTCTTTTTGAATTCCCCTCGTATATCTGTACCCGTATGTAGATGATTTTGTAAATAAGCTTTACCTATAATGTACTTTTAAAGATATAACAAGGGATGGCTTTTCTGATAGTGTATACGCTTCAATAGTGAGTTTCGACATTAACATCTATTTATAAATAGCTGTTTAACCGTGCGTAACGTCACGGTCCAAGCTAGTAACATATATAATTCTACTAACCCCCTAAGACATCCCCCCCCACTGGTAAAAGCACAAATCACACTCTGCTGCTGTGACGACGCTCGGCTGCTGGTAGACTGGAGCTAAACTCGGCAGAGCTGTGGGCAGGCGGCCTGTTAAACACGTGATCCGTGGCGCCGGTAGTGCCTCAGGGGGCGTGGCAGTCGGGGGGGGGGGGGGGGGGGGCGGTAGAACGGCACCGCTCGCTGTCAGACAACAGCGGCAGCTCACACCTGTACCTGCAACGAATGCCCCCTGTGTGGTACCGACAGGCTACGGTATCACACTATCCTTCATAAGATGGGATAAAATTACAGGTCCTACTGAATGGAATAAACCCTGAACACAGATTGCAGACTGAGAGTAAACCGCAGAAAGCCAATGTAATGAGTAGTAGCAAAAATTACATTACCGGCAAAGTAAAATTCAGAGATTCAGACCAAGTGGTAGACGAAATGAAGGAATTCTGGTGCCCAGGAAGCGAAGTGAAGCATGAGGGATGAAACAAAGTGGCCGTAAGAAACAGAAAAGCGAAGGTATATGTTTTCTAGTATCAAACATAGGTCATAATTTGGGAGAGAAATTTTGCGAGTGCACGGAATGAATCATGGAATACCAAAAAGTCGGAAAAGAAAAAAATCGAAACATGTGAGGTGTCAAATGGGAAGTTTGTCAGACTCAGCTCCACCCTCCATAAACTGGGTTGCTGAGCAGAAAATGAACATGTAGGACAGTTCCTGATTACATGAGTATCTCCCAGAAACATATGTGATCATGGACGACAACCTTCAGATTCTAACTAATGGCCAGGCACACCGTCAAACGTTTTAACTCCCATTTCATTTATTCCCATTCACGATTTCCGTCTAGCTACTCGGATTATTGTGACATTTATAGTCTCGTGGCGGCTATCTACCCTTTAAGCTTCCTCACATCAATGGTCATTATGCTGCAACGAACACAATTGAATATAATGCTGTGTCTGTTCCTTGTATCCCATTGTCAAAGGAGAATTCACCCTTGCCTGGCAAAGGACACACTCAGAATCAATTACAGGTATTCACCAAGAAATTCTCTAAAACTGGTAAAGTTCCATGCATCTCATGATAGTGAGTTGTAGTTTTTCGCCAATATTGTACAGAGCATATGAAAGTGTAACAGACGTGCCTAGGAAGTGCGTGTGTGTGTGTGTTGGTGTTAGTATCTTCTCCCAAATTCCAGGATCGATGTGACACGCAAACAGCAGGCCTCATAGTACCAGCACTGTGAAGTTTATAACCTCCTAGCACAAATAGGAGTGGAGATACAGGCAAAAATGTGTTTCTATCGTCCCTGACATATAGGCTGCTCTGCACAACAGGCACTTCGTATGGAAACAGTCGGCCAAATTAACCTGCTTTGCAGGACAGCCTACACTTCAGGGACAAGTTACTGTTTTGCAGGAGACTGATTTGGACTGCCCTCCATGACACGTGTATTGTGTGGTAGTAGTATTCATTTGCTTAGTCGACCGGCTTTGCATGGCAGCATGTACATCATGGGAAAATAAATGATTCAAGCCGCTTGCTGTGTAGCCTGCTATGAATGACAGGCATGTTGTGGGAGTAGTATTGGCCTGCTTTATTGAATTGTATTTCAGGGGTTACTTATGCTGATGAACATTGTTGGGACAAGTTGAGATGGATAGAAGAGGTGATATATGGAGTGAGGGGGAGGAGAAAATTGTCAGAGAGAGAAGATGAGAGAGAGAGGACAGAGGAGAGGATGGGCAGAGTGAGTGGGAGGGGGAAAGTGACAGACTGGGGAGGAGAGGGAGATGTATGAGGCAGGTGGAATGTGTATTGGGTGATGGGCGGGTGACAAAAGAAGAGGGCGAGGCAGAGATGGAAAGGGGAGGACGATATGTTCAGAGGGGGGAGAGGAAGATGTGGTCAGAGAGAAGGGTTTGGAGGAAACAGACAAAGAGGGGGGAGGGGGGGGAGGAGGAGATGAAGAGAGAGACAGTGGGGAGGAGGATACAGATAGAGGAGGGAGGATGGGGTGGACAGACAGTGGGAGGGAGAGCTAGACAGAGAAGGGGAAGATGACGTGTGTTCAACGTGTGTGTCAAATGCATATGTGATCGATAGTGCAAGGAAAAGATTATAATTTATTGTTACCCATATATTGTGTATAATTACGTGACGTCATGAGGTTTCACTATCAAAACGCAATGGGCTTTTCAACATAAAATCAGTTTATATATAAATGTACAAGAGAAACATTGGCTTGTGTAACGAAGTGACTACGTGCTCATGTATCAGGTAACTCTTCGCTGAAGACAACTGCTGCTGAGGCCTACGCTCGCGCCAGGACGACAGAGGATTTTCGCGATACCCTGCTAGCTAAATTTAAAGAATGGGTAACCGCGGGAGGCGTTACTGTAATTCTACTTCCCATACGGTATACCTCGCGCAGGGGTCGAGAGAACACGATGAGAGAGATTAAGGCGCGTACACAGGCGTGCAGACAACATATAATGGCGCGCGTACAGGTATGTACACAGTGTTATTTTCCTCTCTCCCCATACGCGGATAGAGTAGGACAGGAAGTGGCGAACATTGCTAGAAGTACCCTCCGCCATGCACCGTTCAATGGCTTGCGAAGTACATATGTAAGAGTAGAATTGTGATTTTTTAACAGTGTTTGACAGTTGTTAAGTATAGCTTTCTAATTGTAATTCATGCTCAGGCCACTGAACGCAGCTCATCGAATTCCATACATAGGTGTACGACATCTTCCGTTACTGAGCAAACACTAATTCTGTGTTCGGACCGAGCCTAATCGAGACTCCAATGACCCGACCACTGCTCGTGACGTAAGCACGCAAACAAGAGAACAGGTGTAGGGTCGATTGCTAGAATCTGAAGAACACGCGGCTATATAGCTTGCGATACGTACGGATATATTATAACGAGATAAAAACGAATTAATTTCGTTATTCATCTAACGTGGTCATGCCCTATACTGCCAACAAATTTAAAGACTTTTTGAAGTACATCTTCTTCATAACGGCTACTACTGCCATGAACTTATCAAATGAAGGCGGCATTTTTTCCAATTAGATTGTATTTATTTAGAGATCTTCTTCTGTCCATAAAAAATTTGGACTTTTTAAGCCATTGTCGCGTGTGCAGCTAGAGGCTCGATAACGGCTAAAAAGTCCAAACTTGTGTATGAAGTGATTGTCTAAATAAATACACCCGAAATGGAAAAATGATGCTTTCATTCAGCTTACAGGCGTGGTATTGAAGCACGGACAGCTGCTATAGCGAATCTTTTTATTTTGGGAGCCAGTGTCAATAATCGTTAACAGATTATCGACAGGCACTAAACATTATCATTTCCGCGTTTATTTATGGCTACAGCCATGACGACCATAAATACACTATGGTCCGTCGAATAACGTGTTAAAAACATCACAACAGTTACACAGACATTGATCATCAGCCATTTTACATATGCTTCAGGTTAGACTTCTCCATACATTACTGTTTTACCTGTATTTTTACCTTTATTTATTGGTTTATTTAACCTCTAATCCCAGTCGCTTCTGCACGTTTTTAACGTCGTCTGCTCACTTTATACTAGTGCGTTATCTCGAACTTTTCTTGTGCCTTGGAATCCGGCAACTATCGTCCTTGATCCACAGCATCCAGTCCAGTCACCTGGCCACATCTACATGCGCCACTCACCTCCGATTCATTATCCTTATAGTTAGATAGTATTGTATTGTAGGCTTTGTCGGCGAATTTCATTGATGAAATCGTCTCGGGTTATCAGCCAGATACCGGTGTCGTGCTGTCACTACGTTTCACCTGAAGATAACGAGTAGGAAACTCGTTGAAACGTTGCAACAACACGACACCTCGACCTGGCTGATAACCTGAGAAGATTTCGACAAAGTCATAAATACGTCTCCTACGAAGGTCTGTTTGCTCGTCCGTTTGCTTGTTTCCCTGCCTCTCCCAGTAACTCCCATCATGCATCTATCCAACTCTAAGTTTCCGCGTTAATAAGCCTACGCCTCTCTGCCTTACATAAAAAATGACAATATACTCTAGTTGGGAACTCTGCTTCTCAGACACATCTGAAGCTTAATTTCGAACACCTAACTCAGCTCAAAAAAAGCATCCCAGACCACATTCACGGTTCTATCTGTTTCACTAGTATATCAAAGTCATTGTCTTCACTACAGTAAATACAAATGGTCCCATGAGTTATTACTGATTTGTATTACTTTCTTCCGATACTTTGATTATACATTATTTTACTCTTATTGTAACTGACTTATTGCCAACATCTCTGCCAATATATTCCATTTGCCGTTGAAGTTTACCTGCGCTAGAGGCGAACAGAACAATGCCATCAACAAAACTAAAAAGGTTTAAACGTGATTCACGCTTATTTGTTTTGAAGTTCCCAGATTCGAAATGCTCCTTCGCTACTACGGAGAGTAGTTTTGACTGCATGGAATCTCCTTGTCTGAGTTCTCTTCCTGTTTCGAATCCGGCGGAAAATTTCGTGTGCAGTCCGTCCAGTGCGATCTGTCAGGTGGTAGCAAGCAGTCTCACTCCGTCAATGTGTGGACTGGACATTGGTCTCTACCGTGGTTGGTTGCGTTATTTCTTAGTAACGTGTAATTAGAGATTTACTCCCCGCTATCCGCCTCCCCGTCACACACACAGTTCTTAGTAGTGTCATTTTTTAGGTCACGCGAACGTGAGCTAGAGAAAAGAACATCATACATACGAGGTGTGATTGGAAAGTTTTAAGAATGGGCTTGTAACTGTACAATGGTGGTATTTACATGCCACTTTGAAAATAGTCCCCTTTCGACTGAACACACCGGCTTCAACGGTGTTTCCACTTTTGGAAATATCCCTGGAAATTTCTTTCCAGAAATGTGTTAAGGACGCTCTCCGTATTTGCCTTGATGTCTTCAATCGAGTCAAATCGCTTCCCTTCCAGTGAAAATTTCAGTTTAGGAAACAGAAGTCCGCAGGAGCCAAATCAGGGGAATATGGCGGTTGTGAAAGCACAATAATTTTGAATTTGGTCAAAAATTCAACGATGGAGAAGGCACGATGAGTTGGAGCATTGTCATGGTGTAGCACCCAACTCGTATCTTTCCACAATGCAGGCCTTTTCTTTCGCACCTTTTCGCGCAAACACTCAAGGACATATTTGTAGTATTCCCGGTTAGTAGTCTGTCCTCCAGGGGTAAATTTATGATGCACAATACCGGTAGAATAGAAAAGTCACCAACATTGTCTTCACCTTCGACCGACTTTGCCTTGCATTTTTTCCGTCGTGGTGAACCTGGAGTCTTCCACTGCGAAGCCTGCACTTTGGTTTCAGGATCATATCCATATACTCACGTTTCGTCACGTGTAATTACCCTATTCAACAAATCTGGATCATTTTTAGTCCGATTAATCACTTATTGGCACACTTCAAGTCGGTATTGTCTCTGGTCACTTGACAACAATTTTGGAATGAATTTTGCGGACACTCGACGCATGTTCAGATCTTCAGTTAAAATTGACTGAAGTGCATAGAAACTTAAATGAAGTTCATCAGCCATCTCCCTAATTGTAAGTCTACGATCAGAGCGCAGTAAGTCGCGAACTTTCACGACATTTAATTTCGTTTTTGAGGTGGAAGGACGGCCAGACCGTGGTTCATCTTCAAATGATTCGCAGCCATTTTTAAATCTTTTGAACCAGACAAATACATTTGACAGGCTCATACAGTTATCTCCAAAAGCTGTTTTTAATAATTCGTAAGTCTCAGAAGCTGATTTCCAAGCTTTAAAACAAAATTTCACACAAACTCGTTGCTCTGTTTTTACGCCCATTTGCAAGCAGACAGAATCCGGCAACAAGCCCTAACAGACCCGCACTCAACCAGCTGCCATAACGAAATGAATAAAGAAAACACAGTTTCCCGTCAGAGGGTGTTCAAGGACAAGCCAGTGACTGACTCCCCACCCTCAATGTACCTGCCCGCCAAACCAGTAAGCAGTAGCGGATCCATTCTTAAAACTGTCCAATCACACCTCGTAGATAACTAATACAAAACGTAATCAGCCTTACTTGGGCACTGTTACTTATTGGCAGCCGGTGTGGCCGAGCGGTTCTAGGCGCTTCAGTCTGGAACCGCGCGACCGCTACGGTCGCAGGTTCGAATCCTGCCTCGGGCATCGATGTGTGTGATGTCCTTAGGTTACTTAGGTTTAAGTAGTTGTAAGTTCTAGGGGACTGACGACCTCAGATGTCAAGTTCCATAGTGCTCAGAACCATTTGAACTTGTTGGCAGTCATGTTTAAATAACGAGTTTTTCGACACGCAACATTGGTGATACGGGTTGTGATGTTTATAATAAGTTATTCGACGTGTAGTATGATGTTTTCAGCCTCATGGTAGTAACCTAATTCACACTCTGAGGTGGTAGAAATGTTTCGCGCCCGAAAATGATCTGATACGCTTGAACTAGATGCTAAGATAAACTGATTTAGAATGGCAGTTGTTCATGCTGTGCGACTCCAAACATACCGTACCAGCTGCCCGGCATCACCTAACCCGCAGAAAAGTATTAAAGACGTTTAACGTAAAAAAAGAATGGGCTTTAATCTTCCGTTTCTTTGTAATTTATTTTTTCCATGTCTTGCTGTGTTTTCCATTTGATTGACGCCACTAGAGCATTGTACTTATGAAGTCAGTACATTTTCGTCAGGGGAGTATCGGAGTATGATACTTCACTGCACTGTCCACTTCGGCTGGCAGCCGTTTTCATTTGCTCTTGAAGCGCCTTAACGATGGCACAGACTAAAAAACATGAACCGATCTGCCAAATATTTGACATAATCAACACTCATAACTCTGAACAGGAATATTAAATGGACCGCTTTTAAACATTCTTTGTCTTCACAATATCGCGCGTTATGAAACAGATAGATACTTGGATGTATCTTTACGAAATGCGGTTTCCGCCATTTTATTTATACTAAAATTGTTTGTGCATTCCGCTTATTCTTGTACTTTACTTGTTACACAACTTTACTAATATAAAGTTTTAGAACAGCTCAAAAATGGTTCAAATGCCTCTGAGGACTATGGGACTTAACTTCCGATGTCATCAGTCTCCTAGAACTTAGAACTACTTAAACCTAACTTACCTAAGGACATCACACACATACATGCTCGAGGCAGGATTTGAACATGCGACCGTAGCGGTCGCGCGGTTCTAGACTGTAGCGCCTAGAACCGCTCGGCCACTCCGGCCGGCTAGAACAGCTCCATGCGTTTCCTCATTATATACGTTTCGCGCCAGCAACTCTTTGCGCCTTTTTTTCTGTCTCGGTTTGCTGTGGCCCCTTTTCCGGGCGACCTCGCGTGAAGCGGCCGTGTGTCGCCCAAGGCTGGTCACGCCTTCGGAACCCCGACAGTGCAGAACGGACAAGTGAGATACGGAAAGAGGGGAGGAGGGAGGCAGGCCTTGGTTAGATGGTCCAGCCGCTGCCGTCACCACCCTCTGCGTGTTGCGCCATCCGCCAAGACGGACGCAACTCCGAGGTACAGGGAGTGGGGGAACGTCCACAAATCCTATTATAGTGGTGGGAAGGGGGGGGGGCGGGGAATGGGGATCATTTCTAAAACTAGTTTATGTTGTTTGTGATATCCTAAATAATGTAAAAGAAACGAAGATTGTTTTATGAGAATGCAGGCTTTCTCGGCGAATCTCAATGAAAAAATCTTCTCGGGTTGACAACCGAGTCAATGTGCCTTTCTCCTTCAACGTTTCAGCAAGTTTCTTACGTGCCACCTTCAGAAATTCCTGTCGAATTTGTGATTTGCCTGTATTATAGATACCACTAAAACGTACAAGTATTTTTTTGCCACCACCTTTCAAACCATAATCTGCCTATTAACAGGATAGGCAATCAACTTTTCTATTGTACACTAAAATTAACCATCTACATACCACAGACTCTAACAAAACATTACAAGTTCTTCGTGTTGGGAGCATAGTTTCAGATAACCGATACATGATTGGAGAACAGACACGTTCGGTATCATGTAAAATCCGGCCGTGGCTTGTTTTTATTTACTGCTTGAGTATCAGTTCTGGCAACGTTGTATAAGGATTACACACTGTACCACTGCAGTATCGCGATCGTGTAACAGTGCAAGATTTCACGGCTAACCTTCGCTTGCCTGAAATACTTGTCGGCATAATGCCACGTTGTTTTGCAAGTGTAAAATTGATCTAATTTCTTTCAGTTAGTGAATGTTGGTTGTTCTTGTTGGTAACACTAATAACCAGCAGTGTAATTCTAAGATACTCTCGGTTGTAACAGGTTTCATCAACCGCACACAAAATAATTTTCTCCAGAACCGTGTTCAGCGATGCATGCAAATTATATCCGAACTCTGCTGATGAGAAAAATTGTCTAAGGCCAGTAGGAACGAACGAGCTAATCCACCTCCTCTAAGACCTTTGCCGATCTCGAGATGGCACACTGGTTGATATACTGGACATATCGTTTAATATAAATGCTGGGATGGTTCCGTTTAAAAGGACGCTACCTACTTCCATGGCCATCTTGTCCAGTCCGAGCTTGTGCTCCCCACATCTAATGACCGCGTTGTTGTTGTGACCCTAACCTCTAATCTCTCTCCCTTCCTTCTACGACCTTACCAACAACACCCAGTGCGACTCGAGCGTTCGTAAAAAAAGTCTAAATGGCTCTGGGCATTATGGGACTTAACTTCTGAGGTCATCAGTCCCCTAGAACTTAGTACTACTTAAACTGAACCAACCTAAGGACATCACACACATCCATGCCCGAGCCAGGATTCGAACCTGCGACCGTAGAGGTCGCGCGGTTCCAAACTGTGGCGCCTAGAACCGCTCGGCCACCCCGGCCGGCGTTCATCCAAAAAGCAGTAGAAAATATGAGACTTACCTCGGCCTGTTTACTGTGACATTTCTCGTCTCTTATGTGACAGAAATTGTTTGCAACCTCTTATTGGAATCTGCTACGTATCACTCCTTGCGCGCTCCCCATGTTTGCAGTGTTCAGGGGAAGCAGGCTTTCTCCAGCCAGGAGATAATGTATAAGTCGTTCTCTTATCTTCCTAAATGGGCCGTGGCGGCGACTTCTAAGCAGGCTTAATGGTTTGCGACTTACCACGACGGTAGCTGTTTTTCGTGTTTGTGACAATTGTACCGAAATGGAATGTGTTGATATTTCTACGGAGCCCAGGAGAATGCAGGTGGCGCGCCTCAGAATAGTGTGTTCCAGATGTAGCGTACACTAATCTGGCGTCGCTACATGCCACGTACTACTGGGAAATGGTGACGTCCTGCACTAAGAATCCTGTCCGCATGCCCTTTCATTGACAAACGGCTGTGGAGCGTGGCTTTCTCCCAGACTTCTGTGATTCAGCTGATCTCTGACCGGCAAGTAGTGTTCACAGTTGTGACGATAAGAGTTCACCGACACTATCACATGGAAGCCATTATTGATTTACAACGAGCATCACTGTGTACTACATTATACCAACAAAGAAGATGTTGTGTAAAAGTTATGATGAACAATGATTGGAAAGAAATACGATCCACTAAAAATAAAAGTGTTAGGTGAAGGTAGCCATGTTTCTATTCCAGTTGAAGCAGAAAGTTGAGTACGAAAAAGCGTATAAAAGCGTGCAAAAGGAAAAGATACTACAGTTCCATCAGTTTACGTAGACAAAGTAGGACAGCTCTTCAATCGAGGCTATGGCTTAGTAACATCATTATCGTCAGATAGCATCACATTAGATGAAAGTATGTGGGAACCACAACATATCCCACCGATTCTCGTGTTATACTCTTTTAAAAAAATTACTGGTAAATAATGGCAGCAAATTTTTATTTGCTGATGATAACACGGGACCAGATGAGAGAATATTCGTGTCTGTCAGTGAAAAGGGAATATCATATTTATCGAGCTGTAAATCGTTCTTTGTGGATGGAACTCTCAAGAGGTCGATTAAACAGTCTGGACAGTTCTTACTACTGCACGCCGATCTTACAAGTTCTTGGGAGGAAACAAACAGTCTTCCAGCCGTCTAAGTTTTGCTATAGAACAAAAAGTGAGAAACATGATCTTTCTTTTTAAGTTTGGATGGAATCCTGCTCTTCTCGTAATGATTTCGAAATTGCTGTCATACAGTCAGCTAGAAGTTTGTTTCCTGAAATAGATTAAGCATCGCAATTATTTTGATAATGTTTGTGGAAACAAGTTTAGTGTTGCAGCCTTGTTCCTGCCTATAAGAAAAACGTAGAAACATACTGCTGCAGAAGAGTGTCCAGATCTAGCAACTTTCTGGAAACCAAAAGCGTCAGGATTTCTAAGACTATTCCGGGACTAGTGGCTCGACAACGAGCATACGCCAAGGCATATGTGGAATTGCAGGGCCACACGTCTGATCGATTAATTTTAAAATTCGATGGGAAAAGAAGTAAGAAGTCATCGATTAAGACTGACGAGATTTCTGCAAAAGATTTAAAATGACTCCAAAACATTTCTGACTTCCGTGGCCCACGCACAGACGTTATAGTTACTGGAAATCATATAAATATTAGGAAGTTGTATGTGCAAGTCACACTGATTGGCAGTCTTGTAAATATTGTAACTAAGCGTAATGTAGGACGAAATGTGACTTTGCTTGGAAATGACACAAAGTAGTCTGAATGTGTCTTGCAAATTGTAAGGTATTCGGTACTGAAGACCGACAGGACTATCTCAAAGACCATACCTCTTCTACGGAATGATTACGGGATTCTCCTTGAGAGATTCTTAGAGTCAAAATCTGTATATGTCGAGACAGTATACTAAATATTTGCGGCGGAAACGCAGGCAGATCACATGCAACTGCATCCATTCACTCTCCGCTCGTCTCAAGACTTGTCGTAAATTACAAAAAATGGCTCTAAGCACTATGGGACTTAACATCCGAGGTCATCAGTCCCCTAGACTTAGAACTACTTAAACCTAACCAACCCAAGGACATTACACACATCCATGCCCGAGGCAGGATACGAACCTGCGACCGCAGCAGCAGCGTGGTTCCGTATTGAAGCGCCTAGAACCGCTCGGTCACAGCAGCCGGCTCGTAAATAACATCTCACTGCATTACAATGCGAGACTACTTGGCGTGTCCAAAATCGCTTATCCCAACAAGAGCCACAGGCTGCGTAGGACAGTCATTCTGTACATGTGTTCGAATCCCGTTATCAATCATCCATTGGAAAGAAACTTCTGGAATGCTGGGAGGAAGCAGGATCTCAAAGAAAGCGGTTTTAACGGTAGCAGGGAATGGCTAGTGAGAATGTCCGCATCCTGCTGCTGGTTCTGATTGACTGAAAGGGCCGAGTGTTTAATAGTGTAGATCAGTTTGGTGGGGCAGATGCGGCTACCTGTGTGTCCGCTGGGGTGGAAGAATGTAACCCCAATAGAGACTTGATGATTCTTCGTGGTCGACAAAGTTACTTTTCAGAAACTGAGAGGCTACAAATATCGGAACAGGATTGGTGTCGAATTTTATTTTGTTTTTATAGGTTTTGTAGGTGATATTTACCTTTTAGTGTGCATAAGTGCCTAGGAGGAGCCATATTATGCAAGAGTGTGAAGATAGCTGCAGGCAGTGTTCACTGAACGAAGCACGCCTGGAGGGATTTAAGTGAACGGTATTAATCCCATTTTCATCTGTTGATGTTGAACTGTTTTATTGTTTTGTTGTATAGAGATTACCGGCGGGCGTTGTTAGGAGCCAGTTGGAGGCCTTATAGGAAGTGTCTGCGATCTACGTATTCCAGTTCAATCGTAGTACCTCAGAATCATTCTGAGAGTGCTTACGTACCCTCAGGTGCTGTAATTATTGGCTTAAGACTGGTATCTAGATAATAATAATGTCGTGTGACTGGGGCCTCCCGTTAGGTAGACCGTTCGCCCAGTGCAAGTCTATCGATTTGACGCCACTTCGGCGACTTGCGCGTCGATGGGGATGAAATGATGATGATTAGGACAACACAACACCCAGTCCCTGAGCGGAGAAAATGTCCGACCCAGCCGGGTACCGAACCCGGACCCTTGGGATTGACATTCTTTTTCTATCCATCTTTTTTTTTTAGCCTTTCGCGGGCAAGTGCTTTACCAACTTTTTTATAGCGCGATTTCCCAGAAACGTCGTTTTTTATTTTATTTTTTGCTTTTTTGTGTTTTATCATTCTTATTTTTTAAATTTTTTTACAAGGGAACCATTTTTGTAAGGAGTGAGGGTTTTTTATCATAATTTTTTTGTTAAGGAAGTTAGGAGAAACAGAAACCTTTATTATTCACAAAATAAACATAGTACGTCCTGACACATGATAACTGTCCTGGAAGGAACCTCGCTGCCGTCCTACCATGCAGCATGAAATAACAACAAAATCAAACCACTCAGCTGCCGGGGGCGGACGGTATGCAGATGACATAAACATAGTGGCAAGAACCCGAAAGACAATGGACGAAACATCAACAGCTCTTGAACGGGCCGGCAGGAACATGGCATCTGTCAGCAGAAAACAAAATAGTTGGCTGCCGGAAAGGCTCGCAAGGAGAACATGCCGGCCTCAGTAACGGTGGCAAACTATACTTGATAACAAACTGAGAAAGTTTCTCCGTGACAATTCCTTCTATTCCGTAGAAGGATTTCTATTACTATAATGTGTAGAAAGTTCTAGTTAGGAATTACTAACTCACATCTGTATATATATTTTTTTTTCTTTTGTAAAAAAATTAGAAATGTTTAGATGGTAACCGTATGTACAAATTAATTTGTAATGTGAATGTATAAGGACTCGTTTTTGAAAGAGATGAGCAGTACAGTTATCTGTGTTCGACAGTCATCTACTCAAACGACAGTTCCTAAAACCGGAGACTAATAAAATTCACTGCTGACATCTTCTCCAAAGTCATGGAGAAGGTGATGTATTTTGGAATATGATTTCACCTTATCAACAATAGTATCCTAGCCAATGACAGTTTGGGTTTCAGAAGGATTAGCACCGGTTGGTATTTTGTGCGACCTCTCTAACACATGATCAGTTCTTCCCTGTACGATCAGTGCTCGCGTACGCCTCCACAACTTGGGCCCTAACAGAAGAGGACATTGAAATGCTGGAAGCTTTCGAAAGAAAGTTTCTTCGAAGAATCATCGCCACAATTTGTGAAATAGATATATGGCGAGGAATATATAATCGTGACTTGTAGATCATTTATAGAGACCCTTCTATCAGAAGTGTAGTGAAATAGTTCAGACTGATACGGGTTGGGCGTCTAGCACTGATCAGTGATGCGGAAGACCCAAAAAAATTGCAAGGAAATACGGTAGGTTAGGGAGCTGAGAATCAGTTGGGAGAATAGGTTCATTGAGGATCTCAACCCTTGAGTTGTAGAAAGTGGAGAGCTGTAGCAACGAATCGAGATAAATGGTAGAAAATTGTTGAAGAGGTCTAGGCCCTCAACGTGCCATGGAGAAGGGCTGTTGATAAAATATCGATATATCGATGTTTTCCCCAAAAGGTGTCAATATATGTCGGCGATATTTTTTTCCTGATACATCGATAGATGGCTATCAGAATGGTAATATCGAGTGCCGATATTTTTGTTTTATATTATAAATTTTTTCACAAGTTTCGGTAAATATTTGAAGTTGTTCTTTCGAAATTGTAGTCGAATATATTTTCACTTTGACTACGTGAAGGAGTCCTACTTTTTGAGCTTTCTTCACGTCCAATCTTTGTCTTTGAATGTGTGAAGCAACTATATGTGGTACAAAAAAATAGAAGTCCGATTTTCCAGGGAGGTGGCGGTGTGAATAGAATAACAAAATTTCTGTTGTGACGAAATAGCACATCAGCTGCGTTAGAAACAATTTTTAACGCAACTAGTGTGCTATTTCGTCACATTGGGATTCTTCAAAAACAGATGCTGAAAATGATGAAGAAATATCTTTACGATGGGCGGAGACGAGTGAGGGGAAATGCTGACGTAATCGGCACTCGGCGCTACCAACAGAAACTGCAACGTTTAGCTTCACCACGCAATTTTGACGCTATAGCTGCTAGTTCGCTGGCGTAGGCAGAAACGAAAAAACAGGGTAGACGACATGAAGTGTTCCGGACAAATCCGATATGTGACGAAACCGAACGACAGATCGAACAGCCGCGCGGAGTGGCCGTGCGGTTTGAGGTGCCATGTTACGGATTGCGCGGCCCCTCCCGTCGGAGGTTCGAGTCCTCCCTTGGACATGGGTGTATGTGTTGTTCTTAGCATAAATTAGTTTAAGTAGTGTGTAAGTCTAAGGACCGATGACCTCAGCAGTTTGATCCCACCCAACAAAACACACACACACACACACACACACACACACACACACACACACTGACCCATCGGACACCTTTTGTTGTGGCACTTACAGACAGTTACCACTGTTACCAAAGTGGTTATCGCCAAGCGTGAACGTACGTCGTTTTCCTTTCAGTTCTTGCTCTGAGAGGATAAGAAGGCTGCTAGCTTCTTGATGTACACAATATCTAATAATAAATCAGTACTTAAATATACAGGTCTAAAACTGACAGTATATTTAAAATGTGCAGCCGATGTTTTTCTAGGCAGCTATGTCTATATTTCTTTCGTCGATATATCGACTTGTCGATACTGTTGATATATCGATATCCGTCAATGGCACATCTTTAAATATCGATATATATGGGAGCCCCGATATTTTTAAAAATATCAACGGACCTACCGTGAAACCACAAAAGGAGAAGAAGAAAAAGAAGAAAGAAATTTTAACACTGTCTCGCTGGTCAAAACAAGCCTAGCGACTACTATTTAAACTGCTTTAGCATGTTTAATAGTGCAGGGAATCAATCCAGATCACCAGTAAAATCTTCCAAGTAAACGTGAGTAGCAGTCTGTCGCGTATTTGTTTCGCATCCCAAGAGTGTCCGACTTCGGGCCGCGCCTGAGATTTCTTGCGACGCCAGGGAAGCTCCGACGTACGGAAAAAGCAAGGTTTCAAACCTCTGCTGTTTATAATTTCCGAAGAAGTGGAAGTACTCCGTTTTTATTTCTTTAGCTTATTTTTCTCTTTTAATCGCCCTCGACAACTTGACCAGGTACGAATAAGTGTGTTTTCTCGCTGAGACTTGTTTTGTTGTTGACAGTCGACCATTGAAAGAAAGTTCAGCAATTTACCCGTACAAAGAAATTGCTCGGCGTCGTAAATTAAGTTGAAATAAAAATTACGGGCCCGCAGTGAGTTACTAATTTGGCTGGCGAGGACGTGCAGCTGACGCGGGAACTCCTGATGTTTCCAGCTGCGGCGCGCGCCAGTGCTGCCGCCTTCCGGGCGTCCCCGTAATTACTGCCGGGCCCACTAATGCGCTTAGCCGGGAGTTTGCGCCGCGCACAACTTTTAATGAAGCGACGCCGAGGCGTTCACACGGGTCCAGGCTGCTCTGCTGTCAGTGTCGCACGAGTGTACTCGCCAAAGGGCTGCACCGCCATCAGAAGATGGACACGCAGCCCGTCATGAAATGTGAACAATGCGATATCCTGTTCAGGGGACCTAGGTATAACGAGAAATCTGTTCTTGGAGCAGTATATCTTAGACAGCTGGAGCAACGAACTGTTGGTTGGAATGATTCATCGGAAAGATACATTCAATAACCAGTGGAAAGATGCCCCTATCGGAGCCCGTCAGGCGAATATACTCGTGCTTTAAATATTCGCTCGGGAAAGAGGGGTACCAGCTGTCTCATTCCACCTTCCCCACTATCTTTCCAAGGCTCTGTTGCCTCTCAATGGGAGGCCAGTTGCGGTATTGTCATGCAAATTCCAACCTTCGTTACCAATGAACAGAAAACTGCATGGGTGCTTGAACCAAGCGCCTGCTGCGGACTTCTGTATGCAGCAACGTTCAGCGGACGGTCGTTGAGGAGATACTGTTTGTAGCCCCTCGGTCAGTTGCTCATCATTTGCACCACTATTCGCCCGTACACAACTCTCCAGTCGTCGTTCACGCCTTTCGTTTATGGCCCATGGTTAACCAGTTGCACTGCGCCGATTTTGAATAGCGCCATTTGGGTATGCACGGTGTACTTTAACCACGGCAAAAAACGAACAGTTTACAAACTTAGTCGTTTCGTACATGCTTCCACTTTTGGCCCGAAATCCTCACTCCCTTTTGGAAGTCAGATAATTTTTTTCGAATTACAACAACGACTGCACTGTTTTCCACGTCCCACCGACACGCTTTATGCAGGGTGAATTTTTGCCGCCTTGTACAAACTCTAGCGATTGATCGGTGAGAGAATACAAAACAAAAAAGATCTAATGAACTTACGTCCGGAAATGCATGGTTTCCAAGGTAGAGACCTTTCATTTGTTACAAACTGCCGTCAAATTCGCACTGTACCACGCTGCCACATGCATGGTTTCCTCCTAGAAGGTGGTACTGTTCTTCACTCGTCATACCCTAGCGTCCTCTCCTGCCGCAGTCATTGCCAGTGTTGTGACCGATTCTCTTCTCTTGCTGACTCACCTTGTAGTGGATATGATAAAGCGTTGTACAGAATGGTTCCGCATTCGAATCGAGAGCTTGCCGACATGGTGTTTAGTTGCGGAAAGGCAAATGGCAACGGGTGGCGGGCAACAAGGTTGTATCAGGAGACTTATCCCCGCCGACAACAACCACAGCAGTCAATGTTTGCAACAGTGTTTCGACATTTGTCTGAGACAGGGTCGTTTCAGGAACCAGGAAATTATGAAGGGTGTACCCGAAATGTCGCGAAAATGTATTGACACTGTGGAAGGCGGCCGCCGTGTCAATACCAGGCAGTTGGCCCGGCAGTACATAGTAAGCCAGACGACCGTGTGAAACATACTCCATAATTGTAACAACCCTTATCACCTATAGCGTGTGCAGGCCTTACTAGCGATAGACTTTTCATATGGGGAGCTGTTTTGTCACTGGTTTGTTCACCAGGTGGCCAACTTTACGTAGTGTGGTGTCTTCAGCTTTCATAACAGACAACTATGGGATAGTATGCAGAATCCCCATGGTGGCAGCGAATCATCGGCATCGGTGCAGCCGGAATGTGTGGGCCGGGATAACTGTCGACCGTATTTTGGGACCAATCTTCCACGTCGCCTAACAGGCCGGAACCATCGGCGTTTATTGCGGGTGAATTTGTCTACCCTGCTGGAAGAAGTTCCTTTCATGATTTGAAGGGTTATGTGGCTGCTACGTGATGGTGCTGCAGTCCACATCGCCGTTAACGTCCGGTCGCATCTCAATTCCGTCTTCCCTGATCGATGGATCGGACGAGGGCGTCCAGTTGCATTGCCTACTCTTTCACCAGATCTCAACCCATGCGGTTTCTGATTACAGGGCCATCTCAAAAGTGTCGTGTATGCAGAGCCCATTCCAGATGTGGAGACGCTGGAGCAGAGTATTCATACTGCCTTTGACACTGTTCCGATGCAGCCTGGCCGATGTGAACCTGTGAGACAGAACATGCTACGGCGCGTTCCATGCATGTGCTGAGGCACGTGGAAACCAAGGCACGTGGAAACCAAGGCACGTGGAAACCAAGGCACGTGGAAACCATTTTCAGCACACACTGTAACTGTGTGGCTGCATGGTACAGCGCGTATTAGACCTCAATCTCTGTAACAGTGTATGACTGAATGAATGGCCTCTAGCTTGGAATCCACGCATTTCACGACATTAGTTCATTAGATCTTTTTTGTTTCCTATCCTCTCATCGATCAATCCCTAGAGTTTGTACTCAGTGGAAAAGATTACCCTGTATACCCTCCACTGCTAGTGCTGCCAATTGCAGTCTGTCAGTGGTTACTGCACGCTGACATCGAACATAGTCGGTGGTCACATTAATGTGACTGGACTGTGTAGTTTTAAAGACAGCAGCTGTTGGGTTGAGGTTTGTTGGACGAACCCAACGCAGTGTAGTTCACCCACGGAAGAAGAAAGGGTGCTACACCCACGGAAGATGGACCGATTCTTCATTATTACTTACCAGTCCAAGATTTTCACCACGTACGATTAGTAGTGTAGACAGAGGAGATCCAGAGAAGCGCGGCGTATTTCATCATGGGTACGTTTAGATAGCGCGATAGCATCACAGGGATGCAAAGCAAACTCCAGTGTCACACGCTATAGGTGAGGATTACTGGTAAAAATCAGTGCCTTACGTTCCAAGATGATTCAACCAACATATTACGTCGCCAAAATGGCCACGACGGGAAAATTAAGAGAATTTATAGCTTGAACGGGGACTTGCCGACGGTTCATCTTGCGTACTTGACTGACAATTTTTTTTTTTGCGGAGCACAGATTTAGATATAGATAATCGGAAAAATCGAACTGTAGCACACGTGACATTGTTGTGCATAAAGTCACTAGTCCAAAACAGAATTACCTAGTGAGGTGGCGCAGTGGTTAGGAGACTGGACTCACATTCGGGAGGAAGACTGTGTCTGAACATTTAGGTTTTCCATGATTTCCCTAAATCGCTTCAGGCGAATGCTGGAATAGTTTCTTTGAAAGGGCACGGCCGATTTCATTTCCCATCCTTCCCCAATCCGAGCTTGTGCTTCATCTGTAATGTCCTCGTTAAACACTAATGCCCTCCTCCTCCTCCATCATTCAGTGGTTACTGCTCCATACACAGCCATTGTCCATCAAAATGGCTGTAATGATAGAAATCGGCAACCTCTGAATGAATCTGCCTTGCGATCTAGGCTGTCGTAATTATTTTCAAAGATTATAATTCGGTAGCTGATAATTCGAATAATATATACAAGAATTAACGTACTGCTGTGACCCGTTTTCAATGGCGTTTGATTAATACACTGTGATTCTCAGGCAGTGCGCCTTGTTCTACCAACTGAATAGAACTGTGGACGGTTATTATGGACGAGTGTGCAAGGAATGACAGTTTGTGTTGTTATCGACCATGTAAGGTGACGTGGTCTCCTGACTTTCATTGCTTACATATTCCATCCCCACAATCGTTTTCTACACATCAAGACGCTTCATTCGAACCCTAACTCGATAAGGTAATTCATGTAAGCAATAAGCAAATCTAATAAATAAATCGCAAGTGCGCACCGAGGTTGAAAAAAGTCGAGGCTGGCGTACACAGCATGACGGCCACAGGAATTTTCGTTCTCAAGACGAAACCAGCCCGCTGGGAAGACCGTCCCTCCAGAGGGCTGGGTCAACAACATACCTACTATGGCCGAAGCGACAGCCCAGAGAGAAGACAGCTTTTGCCAGAGCAAAGCGATAACGACCCCCGCTACATTGTATGGGAGCGCCCAGAAGACGCATTTTTTCACGGACCAACTGCGTAGTTACGGAGTTCCCACAGTAGGCAAATATACGCCTAACGGAGATGCTACAGATTTCCGCACTGGTCGACTCAAACGAAACGTCATTCTCCCGTTTAAAAGAGCAATGCTGGAGTGGGAACACGTAACGAGAGTGAGTGCACTCGTACATGTAGGCAAAGAGCGAGGAACAAGTCTCTCCTCAGTACTTCACTGGGAGAGCACCTCTGTCGTTGGCGAAGCGGAGTGACACACTATATTGAGTCGCTCGCGATTAAGCGTTGTTTACTGTGTTGGCCGTCACAGTTATTGAGCGGTGTGAACACGGACAGAGTACAAGTTAAACGCCTGCGAGCGAGTATTGAGTGGCATTGCGGTGGACTGGTTATCTGACCGGTGTGCCACGCCAATAGTTAGGCTAGGGACGAATGGGAGTCCTTGACTTCATCAAGGTGTGGGGAGAGTTTGATTGGTGAAGGTCATCCGGATAGATAGTTGTGTTATTTGTCAGCAGCCAGCGACGCAGGCAGCAGTCGTCTCAGCTCACGGTATTGTACGCTACAGCGTATGCGAGCCCCATCTGTCCTCCCAAACAGTACACTCCACTACATTTCTCACGTGACAGCCTTGACCGTACCTAGAAAAGTTATTCAAGTTGTGTAGGCGCGGCTCTCGGTCATTCTGCCGAGTAAATAACTTTCTTAAAGAAAAGGGAGAAAAGAACCTTTCCATACTTTGTAAAATAATAGCATTCCCATCCATAAGAGGCAATCTACTGATCCAAAAAGAACCCAGAAATTTATTATTATTTTTTATAAGAAAAGGTTTCACTTGATTTCTAAGAATTTTTTGTAATAAATAGTATTTTTCGTTCGTTTAACATTTTTCTTACACTAACTATCAACACCCCCGTACCCAAGTATCCCACTAGTTACGTAAGAATATATAGAATATTTTTGTGTCTTTTCCTTACAGCGGACGATCCAGAAGATATTTGTTGCTGAATGTTTTTCAAGCAGTCCTTGTTGGTACATGAGGAGCGTCTGTCTGACTTCTGTAGTAGTGTGAGGTGGAAATTGTTTCTTGCAGGAGCCAAAGGGTACTTGTTGGATCAATCCATTCGCAACCTGACAAAATAAAACCCACATACTCTCAGAACCATTGTGGAAGTGGAACATGAGTTCTATTTTACTTCAAATCTATCTGGCTGTGTAATGCGCTTCCGGTTTCTTCGGATTCATTTACGGTGTGTTTTATTCCATATTGTGCCGAGTCTAGGGAGGAAACAACTCTTAGTGTGAAAAATCGTTTTGTGTGGCGGCGCTGAATCAGCGTATCTGTAGTTAGTACAGACGCACCCACCACCAGCTCCAGAACTAGGTAGCCTCTGACACTTGTCCGGCTAAATTACCCCACCAATGATGCCAAGCGGAGCGTTCGGTCACCGACCATAGAGCTAAGTTCAGATATAAAGTGTGCGATCGGATTTCGAGAGCTCCTGTGTCGAGCGGTGGAGTTCGTTAATCCATGCAGTGACTATGGCGCAGTCCGTTTCGGTTTCAGATATCCTGTACGCGGATGTTCGATGGCGAAGCTACACTACTCATAATAAATTGGAAAATCTACTATATCTGGGATAATCCGTCAAGTATTCAAAGTTATCTGAACGAAATTAAAGCTTCTATTGCATACTATTGCCATTTGTGTCAACAAACCGTAAAATTAAATATAATGTTGAGGAACCACTCGTACGTGCATGGTGTTGCCGTGTGGCAGCATCGTGCAAGAACGTGTTTAGCCTCATTATATTGGCAGAAAGGTGAAAATCGATAATCTTTGCCGAAGGTCGCATGTGTATAAACACACTCGAGAGCAGTAGAAAGAGCGAATTATTTCTGCCACGTAGATCACATCTAATTAGATTTTTATGGTATGTGAAATGATGATTAGTGATAGCACAGATTATATTTCCATGTTTCCGTAACCGAACGATCAATAATTAATGAATATTTTCATTTTGTTGCCGTACGGTAGGAAACCTATTTCAGTGTTCAACCTGTTACAGAATATCTTGCGTGTTAGGCCTTACCCCCCAGATACTTTTTCACTGATACTGGTTACCTAAAAAAATCTCATGCAATAGAGTTAAGAGACATTGTGTTGCTGATGTCAGATGAATGGATTGAAATATTTCAAGGATTTGAACAATACGCAGTATTTCCTCATTGCATCGGAGTTCTCGATGGTAAACGTGTCGGGTTACAAAATCAGGAACATTCGGGTTCCCTGTAAGTCACTTATAAACAGATTTTCCTCTAGTGCTGTCGACTATCGGTTTAACTCGGTAGATATTCACACATATGGAAAAAGACAAAGACAGCCACTCAGGAATTTTCAGAGATTTCGTTCTGTATGGAAGACTCACTCGTTAATCTTTGGGTATACCGAAACAGAGACTTTTAATAGAAAACCACAAGATGGCACTTCTTTACGCAAGCGTGGGTGATGAAGCGTTTGGGCTGATGGAAAAATTTAATGACACTACGACGGAATGCGGCTGGCTTACGAAAAAAAGTAATTAATTCTCGGCTAACTGTAGCACTTAGGTATGTTGAGTGTACTTTTGTATTAATATGCATATGAACGAAAATGTACTTGCTTGAAAGAAATTTTATTTCCTTAATCGGTTTCAAGCACTTAATGCTCTTCTTGTTTTTTTCTTAGTCATTTCCCTCAGAGAGGGAAGGCTCTCCGTCTCAAAATTTTTGATTTTCATGCAATTCGGGCGCTATACGTATTGCAAAATGCTGTTATTTTTTCTGTCTGCTCTATTAGTGACTCTGTCAGTATTCTCACCTTCAGCTTCACTCAGTTCTCACAATGTCCCACGAAGAAAAACAACAGAAACCCAACGAAAATACTTCTGGTCACGACGGAAACACACGGTCAGCGTAACAGCTCACGGGCGACATTGATGTCCCTAATAGCGCGTTTGTCTGCGCCTGGAGACATTTCCCGTGAAAGCTGCTCCGATGTGCTCGGATGTAGGTAGACTATTAGATGTCCAAATGCGCAATTCGAAAACGTGCTTCATATTTTCGTCATCTGAACTTAGCATTATTATGCTAAGTCGACAAGCGCCCAAGGGAACCACGCCCAGCATTGACCCAGGGTCGTGTTCAACACGTGTACCATGACCCACGTTCCCAGGCAGAAACCATGGCACTCGCATTGGCCAGGTTTCACCGTGAAACTTCCTGGCAGATTAAAACTGTGTGCCGGACCGAGACTCGAACTCGGGACATTTGCCTTTCGCCGGCAAGTGCTCTACCAACTGAGCTACCCGACTCACGCCCCATCCTCACAGCTTTACTTCCGCCAGTACCTCGTCTCCTACCTTCCAAACTTTACAGAAGCTCTCCTGCGAACCATGCAGGACTAGTACTCTTGAAAGAAAGGTGAGCTTCTGTAAAGTTTGGAAGGTAGGAGACGAGGTACTGGCGGAAGTAAAGCTGTGAGGACAGAGCGTGAGTCGTGCTTGGGTAGTTCAGTTGGTAGAGCACTTGCCTGTGAAAGGCAAAGGTCCCGAGTTCGAGTCTCGGTCCGGCACACAGTTTTAATTTGCCAGGAAGTTTCATATCAGCGCACACTCCTCTACAGAGTGAAAATTCTCATTTCGAGGTTTCACCGTGTTTGTGTACGCCCCGATAGCGTGACGGATTGCCGTCCTACGCGCCCGGGTTCGATTCCCGGCTAGGTCGGGGATTTTCTTCTCTCAGGGACTGGGTGTTGTACTGTCTTCATCATCATTTCATCCCCATCCGGCGCGCAGGTCGCCCAATGTGGCGTCGAATGTAAAAGACCTGCACCAAGGCGGCCGGACCAGCCCCGCTAGGGGCTTCCCGGACAATGACGCCACACGCTCATTTCCATTTACCGTGTTTGCTGAGTCGGCGCGTAAGCATTACTATAAAGGTGAAGCTGTCATCAACTCGAAGGCTGATTTTATTGTTTGGCTTCTTTATACCATTTTTGTACAGGCCCTATGAGCTACATATGCTGCATGCATTGTATTGTTGACAAACGCAAAAAATACGATAGTTACAACCTTCCGCAGAAGGGCACTAAGTGCCTGAACCCACTTAAGGAATTAAGTTTCTTTTATGCAGCTGGTTTTGTATTATTTGTACTAGGGTAAGTCAATTATTATCCGCAATTTTGTTATATTTTTATTTATTTTGGTAGTACCATCGTTTTACGTTCATGACGCAAGCTTTGTTTATTTCTTGTTACATCTTTGCAATTTTCAAGCTGCTAGGTTAGTTTCGTTTTCGCTGTCGTGTTGTTAATCATGGCTGCTCCGCTGTCTATTTGCACCAAAGAAGAGCAACATTCAGTGATCCTTTTTTTGTGGTCAGAAGGCGTATCTAGGACCGAAATTCATAGAAGACTTTCGGTACAGTACGGGAACAGTGTTTTGCCACAACGGACTGTCAACGAATGGATTGAAAAATTCCGAAATGATCGCACAAGTGTTACGCACGATGAAGGGGCCGGACGACCGTTTACCGCCACAAATGAAGAAACCATTGAGCGTTCGCGTGAAATGATTCTCTTAGACAGACGATTAACTACTGACGAAGTGGCACATCGTCTGCAAATTAGTCACGGTTCTGCCTACTGAATCATCCACAACAGACTTATTCATAAAACACAATTCACACAGTTGCATAAACAAACGCGCTTGGACATCTGCAAAAAAACATTTGGATCGCTATGAGTAGACGACAGAGTATGGAATGGAAACATCCAGATTCGCTATGCATGAAAAAGTTTAGGACAAACCGCCCGCAGGAAAACTGACGCTTACGGTTTTTTTGGGACGCACAAGGTCCAGAACTGGAACATTATGGGGAAAGGGGCACAACAAAAAACAGTGTACGTTACAGTGAGATGCTTACTGCCAGGCTAAACCGTGCATTTCGAAGAAAACGCCGAGGGTTGCTGTCAAAAGGTGTGTTGTTGCACGACAATGCCCGTCTGCATACTGCTCCCCACACTGCTGAAACGCTCCAGAAACTCAAATTTGAAGTACTGGAACATCCTCCGTATAGTCCCGATCTTGCCCCTTCTGACCATCACTTGTTTGGTCCACTCAAACAGGCATTAAGGGGCCGTCGATTTGCCTCGGACGAAGCATTGAAGGAAACACGGTGCATTCCTGGCTCGCAGCTCAACCGAGAACCTTCTTTTATGACGGCATCAGGAAGCTCGTACAACGATGGACCAAGTGCGTTGAAACGCAAGGAGACTATGTCGAAAAATGATGTTCTTGTAAGTTTTCTATTTGATTGCAATAAAATTTTATAACTACTTTGCGGATAATAATTGACCTACAGCTACAGTTGGTGAAGATGGATAAAATACTAAACTTCTGTTTTTACACGACGCACAATGCTGTCTGCTCGTTGACAGCAGCAGCGGTCAGAAAGCAATCAATACCGGTCGATGTCCTTTGATTTCTGTCAAGTCAGGTGCTCTCTTCGCTGGCATCGTCAAGAGTGTTCACAGCGCGCGTGCAGTAGTTCTGCTGCACATCTCTGCTGTCATTCTATGCCCGTTCTCTCATGCAAGGGGCTGGGTCGTCACACAAACCTTCGGAACGAACACCGTGTCCTACATGGAGACAATGGACAGGTTTAGCACTTAACCACATACACGTTCAGCATTTAAAATTGTTCAAATGGCTCTGAGCACTATGGGACTTAAAATCTGTGGTCATCAGTCCCCTAGAACTTAGAACTACTTAAACCTAACCAAACTAAGGACATCACACACATCCATGCCCAAGGCAGGATTCGAACCTGCGACCGTAGCGGTCACGCGGTTCCAGACTGTAGCGCCTAGAACCGCACGGCCACACCGGCCGGCTTTCAGCATTTAATCTCAGACATCAGTGCATAAGGGCCTCAGATAAGGCTGCTGTTTTTCAGCAATGTTCTTCAAAAATGACACATTGCTCTAGAAAATGGAACGAAATTGGAGTCCAATTTGGAGAATATATACAGACATAATTTGTTGTTTGCTGACGACCACGTTGTTCAACTTCGACAAGATGTGCAATATATGGCGAGCAAAACTTAAAGATTACAAAAGATGTGGTCTGAAACAAAAATTGAAAAAACGAAGTACTTGATAGTTGGATACCTGAGAGAAAGCTTTCTAACGGACATTAGCTTGATGCTGTTACGTTTTGCGGACCTCATTAGCTCCTATATCCTTCAGGTAGAGCCTAACCTGTGGAAAGATGTCGTCCTCTTGTACTGTGTAAGTATTTGTCCTTGTCGTTCTTGTTTACTCAACGTAAAGGTCTGTAATCTCGCCAGAATGTACAGAGTTTAACAAGTCCTTACTGGCAGCGCACACAAATCTCCAAGATGGTGTCAGAGTAAACATCCACTGTATCGCCTTCTCTATATGCCGACCTTCAGTAGTCTTGGATACTGCTATCCGTATTATCTCTGACCTTAAAATCCGTTCCGTGTGTGAAGAGGACTGGCTGCTGACACTTCGAGGGCGGCCGTAGTCCTATGTAAAAGCTCTCGTAAGTCGTAGATAAACACTTTCTTTCCTGGTGTGCAGGTCAACATGTTGTAGGGGGAATTCGTCTCTGATTAGAATTTCAGGATGATCAGTTGAAAGCAGCCAAAATGTGCCGCTGTGAGAGTTTCGCTAAGACACGTTTTGTCAAGTACTTCATTTTCGGACTACATCCGTTGCTGGTTTCTCGCATTTTTGTAAGAAATTACAATCTGGATTAATGACTGTAGCGCACAAATGTACGCGGTATAATCACATTAAGAAATGTGTGATTAGAGATGGAAAATGGCAACTGGGTAACGGAAAGCAAAAAGAGAGAAAACATGGAGACATTGTTTAAAGAAGCTTTATAGGTAACTAGAAGTAATTAAGCCAATTAAATATGAGGACACTATTCAAGAAGATTATAACGGAGATTCAATCCTTCTCTCTAAATTACAAAAAGTTTTGCTCCAACTTTGAAGGAATGAATGACTGGGTTGGAATCAAACACCAGCGGAACTCTTACGGCTATCAGGCCAAAAGGCGGAGCAGGAACTGTACAAACTCTTGAGCACAATATGTCCAACTGAGGATCTTGCTTCAGGTTTTAAAGATAATATAATTATTACACTTCCTGATATTACATTCGGTCGGTGTGGCCGAGCGGTTCTAGGCGCTTCAGTCTGGAACAGCGCGACAGATACGGACGCAGGTTCGAATCCTGCCTCGGACATGGATGTGTGTGATGTCATTAGGTTAGTTAGGTTTAAGTAGTTCTAAGCTTTAGGGGACTGATGACCTCAGATGTTAAGTCCCATAGTGCTCAGAGCCATTTGAATCCTTATATTACAACACAGTCAGTTTTGTATCACGTACGTCATAGATATTCACAATAGTACTTTATCCAATAATGGAAGGAATAACTGAAGGTACGGGAGAGGACAATTTTCCTTTACGAGAAACAGGGACACCAGAAAAGCAATTTTAGCACTGTAGTTAATAGTAGGGGTCACGTTTAGGAAGTATAAAGAAACATGCACTCCATTCGTAGATTGTTAAAGGATTTTGATAAGGTGTAATGAACTGAAAAGTTTTGCATTCCTAGGCAATGTGGTATGTGGTAAAGGGGCTGAAGGAAAATCCACAGGTGGAATGATACAAGAGAGAGAAATGAAGAAAGGTATCAGGCGAATTATCTCCTGTCATCACTGATATTTGATTTGTGTAGGCCTGCTGAAATGGAGATGAGGCACGTAGAACAACTGATGTCTGAGTTGTTTGCAACGGACTGAAGATCACCACGATACAGTTTTTTTATAACACAGTGATAGTCACGAATACTGAAAAGGTAATGAGTCGGGTGCTTAATGAAATGGAAAATGTTTTAGCACATCAACAAAAGCAAAACTAAGTTATTCGTGTGCATAAAATGTGGATATTTTGGATAGGTAAGAGTTGAGAAACTTGAAAAATTTCATTAATTTTTCTGTCGTCGATGTATAACAGATACAGAAGGAAAATGGAAGAAAGACATAGCGAGGATTGCACAAGGCAAAATGACTTTCTATAAAAAGGAACAGCTGCTAACAGCCAAAAATATAATCCTTGGCCGGCCGGAGTGGCCGTGCGGTTCTAGGCGCTACAGTCTGGAGCCGAGCGACCGCTACGGTCACAGGTTCGAATCCTGCCTCGGGCATGGATGTGTGTCATATCCTTAGGTTAGTTAGGATTAATTAGTTCTAGGCGACTGATGACCTCAGAAGTTAAGTCGCATAGTGGTCAGAGCCATTTGAACCATATAATCCTTGAGACGAGATATGATCAATGAAAAGCTTTATATTGATGCACGTTGTAGACAATAGGGAAGAAATAAATGGAGCAATTAGCAGACCGAAGACCAGTTGGATTGATTAATGCGCGTAGATAATTGATAAAGAACAGCATAATGAGTCGAAGAGAGAGGATGGTCGGACGTTGCTGAAAACAGTAGTTGAAGAAATGGTGTAACAGAAGAATCACAGAGGCAGGCCTAGGTATGAGTGTATGGTGTTAGATACAGCAGCTACGCTGAAACGAATAAGGTAGCTGGCGAGCAAAGGGACTCTAGAACTGCCTTAAACTTGATGACCGAAACAACAGCAGCTGGTATCCTGGACATATTTGTGAGGTGTACATTCGAAGAATCGTTTAACTGAAACAGTGCCCGATACAGGGACGCGGATGAGGTTCCTACCAACGCTGATGTACCTCTGACGATTACGAGCCCCAACTGTGTCTGTCTCAACACGCCGAGGCTGGCACCGCGTAAGCCAGCGTTCGAAAGCAGACGACGCACGATGCACGGTGATTCAGCTGCGCCTATCGATGTCTTTTAATGCAGCCCGCAATGTTATATCTGGCGTTCAAAAACCACCCGCGAGATTTTCGTATTCTCTCGCTCTCTACGCGCAAACTGTTAGTCCTACAGAGAAAGTGAATAGGATATTTTTGTGAAATTTAATGTAGTTAGCAAATTTTATTCTGGGATTCGTTTTCGGTAGAGGCCACAGTTTTAGTTATTCAAGAAAACGTGCAAAAGTGACCTAAATTTATCCCCACTCCCACAGTCAGCCCCCCCCCCCCCCCCCGTCCCGGTTAAAGGTTCTAGTATGTTGTTCAGATTACATTAAATTACAGATCATGAACAAGACATTTCGTAATGATGCGGAAAGTGTCAGTCTAGGAAAAAGGTTTCTTTGGATGCTATAATTCAAGTTTTTTTCTTAAAAAAAAGGTGATTAGTAATTTATATCAATAAACTCAATAGATTACTTCATTGCACTCCCCTCCTACTACTGCACTGACTGGCCTTATTACGCCACCGGCTTGGTTGAACACTTAGAGATTGTAAAATTGTCCTTATCGTAAATTTTACCTAATCATTTTGTGAATTTTAACAGCATAAAATAATTAAATCGTTATACTCGTCAAGCCTTCTGAGTGTGGAACTACTGTGCTTGTAAGGGTTAAGTTTGGATCGAATTGTCAGTGTAATTAGTTTTAGTCTAACTTTTACAGAAGTCGTTTTACTTTCATCACCCTAACGGGCACTTTAAAATAATAACGTTAACGGAATAGCCGACGATGCTGGTGGCGTAATAGTCCAGTCAGTAGAGACTAAAAAAGGTCGAATATTGGGAATAGTTCGTTAGTTGGAAATTACACTGATGGGAGGGAGTGCCACAAACATCATAGTTTGGACTGGCGAGGGATGAGTGTGGGGGTGGAGGTGCGTTTGAAGGTCACTTTCGTACATTCTTCTTGAATAACTCCACAACTGTGACATCCAGCGAAAACGTATCCCATCCAAAACTTAACTATATTGAAATTCCTACAAATAGGTCCTGCTCATTGTTTATGTAGGTCTAATAGTTTTGCGCGTAACGACCGATAGAATGTGAAAATCTCGCGCGTGGTTTTCGAATGCCGGATGTAGCATTGCGGATTGCATAAAACGACATCGGTAGGGGCAGATCAATCACCCCGTATACAATGATACCGACTCTGTTCGATGCCAGCGCTACGGCATGGCAGAAAGAACGGAAGAGAACACACTAGCTCGTAACAACTCCGAAAATTATCGCTGATGTAGTTCTGGCAAACGTCACGGAGCTCGCCATTTCGCTTAAGCGGTCTGGAACCACATGTTATGCAACAGTGCCCTCTACGCCACAAAGGACCGGTCCACTAAGGCGGCCTTGAGGAATAATTGGTTGTAGCCTAGGACTTGCTTCTCTCGCTTTCGATGTCCTTCTACAACAAAGCGAATTTATATTTTTTGACAGGTGCTTGAAATATGGCAACGAAGGATATCACTTCGTTTTTCGATTACAACTTGGTGAGAATAATGTGCAAAGCATGAGCCGATCGCAGCTAGACGTCCTGTAATATGTTTCGTCTCACCTATATCGGCGGATGATAGTGTCGAAAAAAAGGTGGTTTGCTTACGACTTTTGAAAGTTTAAATACAGTACACAAACCATAATCAGTGTTACTGCTATAAAATCCACCCGCTATCTATCTAAAGCGCCAATAGGTGTGAAGTGTCACAGGGAATGTCGCCTTTTACCTCATCCAGTGGGTGTGGCACTGACGTCAGTCACTTTCAAACATTTTTCTACTTTCGATTGTTTTTCCGTCTCACCAGGTTCATCTTTTACGACAACACCTAGGAGTACTCGTGATGTATTACACTCAGTGCTTTTCACATAGTATGTAACGTAAGTAATATGTGTACCACATTTGATTGAAACTGTTCCACACATTCCACAGTCGTGCTCTACATCACTGCCCCCTCCCTCCCCTCCCTCCTCCTGCCCAAACTCCCACCCGTATGTGTCTGCTGTGGTGAGGACATCACCAGTCAGCGTTACCAAATTGAAAATTGTTGAATTGACCTTAATGCCAAGCCTTTTTTATTATTTTTGCACGTATATCCGTTTTTCATACGTATTTCAAACATCTTGTAACACTTTACGTTATCGAACGTGTTTTTTAGGTCGACAAATCCAATGAAACTGTCCTGCCATCAAGACAAATCATTACATTAAAACTACTTTTCTGGTTCGTTGTCTTTTCCTAAAACCAAAGTCGCCGTCTAACAGATTCTCAGTTTTCATTTCCACTCTTCTCGGTATTAGTCTGGTCGGAAGTTTATATTCATTAGTTGTCAAACTGATCGTACAATATTATATGTTTGGTTTCTGTTCTTTCAGACGTCTTGCAGCCACTGTGAATCAAGACACAAAGGAATTAAAGACATTAGCTGCTTTTGGGCATTGCTTTAAATCAGTGGGGCAAGTTGAAAATGTGTGCTGGATTGGGATACCACATCAGTAGTGCGTTAGAAGTTGAATCTGACACGAGGCGTGCTGGGTTAGTCAATATGGTTCCCCTGAGCAATGTGTCCGGATGGCGTAGTGGTCAGCACATCTGCCTGGTAAGCAGGAGACCTGGGTTCGAATCCCAGTCCGACACAAATTTTCAATTACTGGTGTAAATCAGTGTCCACTGGCAACTAATGTTTTTAATTCCTTTATGTCTTGACTGTACAATAGTTGTAGCATAAATCTGCCCTAGTTGTCATAATTGTGCGGGGGATATTCAGATAATTTGTTACCAGTTTCATAGTTCTACACACTAAATTGACATAATCGTCTTAATGTCAGTTCCTTCCATTATTTTAGAATTCCGGAAGAATTTAATTCCGGAGTGTGTAACAGTCTGTACTATTTGTTTTTCATGTGATAGTCCTTGTCGTGCCTGTTTTTCAGTGTTTTCTCGCATTATAATTTCACCGTAACTACTATAAATCAAAACTGGTACAAATGGTACAAATATTTTATACCTTCCGTTTCGCACACAATGAAGGCTTTGGTTCCAAAAAGTAATTAGTGAAAAACACCCCAGTCTGGTTTTACTTTTGTGTTCACTTCATGCAGAAATCATCTTCAGCTGCCCTAAATACAAAAATTGATTGTGTTATTGGATTCTTGTGCCTAGACGACAGTGTAGCTAGGATCACGTGACGTTTATGGTCGGTGTTTCAGTATAGTGATGACTGATTTTAGGAGTACGCGAAGGAATGTGCACTATAGACCGTCATGTTCAGTTTCCGCCATTTTCCTCAATTTTTGTTGTTTTTGGACATGGGGTTGTTTTTGTGCAGCATTTGTAAATATTGGGAGTTGTACTCATTTAAGTGCTGTGTAAAATATTAAAGCCACTTGGAATGAATTGTTAAGTTGTTCAGTTACACATTGTTTTTGCAAGTAATACTTCTGTAGGGCCGGCCGCTGTGGTCGAGCGATTCTAGGCGCTTCAGTCCGGAATCACGCGGCTGCTACGGTCGCAGGTTCGAATCCTGCCTCGGGCATGGATGTGCGTGAAGTCCTTAGGTTACTTTGGTTTAAGTAGTTCTAAGTCTAGGGGACTGATGACCACAGATGTTAAGTCCCATAGTGCTTGGAGCCATTTGAACCATTTCGAACTTCTGTAGGGTATATTTTTGAAACTAGTTATTTAATGTATGGACGGTTAGGCCGTAGTTCGTCGGTCATGTACTATCTTGTACACTGAAACAGGAGGTGGTCTTTTACCGTGAAATATGTGATACTCTCAAGTGAAATGAGTTTCTCCAATCTTATCTTACTTGAACTGAAAATGGATATTTGTGTTAATTTCCAACAGCTTCAGTTTCAGAATGTAGTAACTTGCAACTAAAAATTAAACTTCGTCCTAACAGGCGCCGTAAGGCCCAACGGTATCGACCGACCGCCGTGTCATCCTCCGCCGATAGGCAGCACTGGATGTGGATACGGAGTGGCATGTGGTCAGCACACCGCTCTCCCGGCCGTAGTCAGTTTCAGTGACCGGAGCCGCTACTGCTCAATCAGGTGGCATCTTAAATTGGCCTCACGGGTTCTAAATGCACCTCGCTTGCCAACAGCGCTCGTTTACCCGCCCAAGGGCTAGCCAAGTACTACAGCGCTTAACTTCGGTGATGTGACGTGAACCGGTCGTGATCTGCGGCAGGTCCGTTGGCATTTAGCTTGAAACAGGTTTTTGAGAAAACTCCTGCTTTCTTTGATTACGCTTACTGTTTATTGATGTGTAACACATTAATAATGTAACAGAAAGACGATTAAATACAGTATTGACGAGATTATTCTCGATTGCAACGAGTTTGAATTTCAATAGGAATAAATAGATTAATATGAAAATATATTAAACTTCCATTACAGGCCTGGCTAGAGGGGAATGTCTGAAGAGTGTTGCAAGGTACAAGGGTCCTCACTATTTAATTTCTAACAGTTTTTGGAAAATGGTAGTGTCACTGAGCAGGAAAATTTAAAAATAAAAATGATTCAAATGGCTCTGAACACTATGGAACTTAACATCTGAGGTCATCAGTCCCCTAGAACTTAGAACTACTTAAACCTAAGGACATCACACACATCCATGCCCGAGGCAGGATTCGAACCTGCAATCGTAGCGGTCGCGCGGTCCCAAACTGTAGCGCCTAGAACCACTCGGCCACTCCGGCCGGCAGCAAGAAAGTGTGTCTACGTAACCGGCCGGAATGGCCAAGCGGTTCTAGGCGCTACAGTCTGGAACCACGCGACCCCTACGGTCGCAGGTTCGAATCCTGCCTCGGGCATGGATGTGTGTCTTAGGTTAGTTAGGTTTAAGTAGTTCTAAGTTCTAGGGAGCTGATGACCTCAAATGTTAAGTCCCGTAGCGCTCAGAGCTATTTGAACCATTTGTTTCTACGTAACGACATTTTGGCTGCCTCACAATGCGCCATTCCTAATCATTCATCTTCTGGAGATGTTCCGAAATACATTTCAACAAAAACTGGAAATACTTTATATAATGCACTCGCTGACACAAATCGTGAAAAGATCTGTATCAACTAAGAAAGGTGTGGTTATGTGAAATGATTGGTTTTTGTAACAATGGCTGTTGAAAGTGGTACTGTGCGAAACGTGACCTGTATGTAAATAGTAAAACATTTACTCAAGTTAAATGTGTCTAACAGTGCAGTGTTAAAAAGTGTAGTAAACGAGAGGGGAAGGAACCGCGAAATCTGGACATGGCCGTAATGAAGAGGAGGTGCTGAATGAGTTTGGAAGGTAGGAGACGAGGTACTGGCAGAAGTAAAGCTGTGAGTACCGGGCGTGAGTCGTGCTTCGGTAGCTCAGTTGGTAGAGCACTTGCCCGCGAAAGGCAAAGGTCCCGAGTTCGAGTCTCGGTCGGGCACACAGTTTTAATCTGCCAGGAAGTTTCATATCAGCGCACACTCCGCTGCAGAGTGAAAATCTCATTCTGGAAACATCCCCCAGGCTGTGGCTAAGCCATGTCTCCGCAATATCCTTTCTTTCAGGAGTGTTAGTTCTGCAAGGTTCGCAGGAGAGCTTCTGTAAAGTTTGGAAGGTAGGAGACGAGGTACTGGCAGAAGTAAAGCTGTGAGTACCGGGCGTGAGTCGTGCTTCGGTAGCTCAGTTGGTAGAGCACTTGCCCGCGAAAGGCAAAGGTCCCGAGTTCGAGTCTCGGTCGGGCACAAAGTTTTAATCTGCCAGGAAGTTTCATATCAGCGCACACTCCGCTGCAGAGTGAAAATCTCATTCTGGAAACATCCCCCAGGCTGTGGCTAAGCCATGTCTCCGCAATATCCTTTCTTTCAGGAGTGCTAGTTCTGCAAGGTTCGCAGGAGAGCTTCTGTAAAGTTTGGAAGGTAGGAGACGAGGTACTGGCAGAAGTAAAGCTGTGAGTACCGGGCGTGAGTCGTGCTTCGGTAGCTCAGTTGGTAGAGCACTTGCCCGCGAAAGGCAAAGGTCCCGAGTTCGAGTCTCGGTCGGGCACACAGTTTTAATCTGCCAGGAAGTTTCATAGGAGGTGCTGAAGGTCGCGGTTAATACGATAATAAAAGAAAGAACTCATTGGCAGGACGAGGAGGAACGACTGAGTTTGTGCGGATTGTAGGCGTTCAGAAAGTTGTAGATGGGGACACGCAGAACCTCGAAATTCCTTAAAATGTCAGCCACAGAAACTTCATGGTTCAAATGGCTCTGAGCACTATGCGACTTAACTTCTGAGCTCATCAGTCGCCTAGAACTTAGAACTAATTAAACGTAACTAACCTAAGGACATCAAACACATTCATGCCCGAGGCAGGATTCGAACCTGCGACCGTAGCGGTCGCTCGGTTCCAGACTGTAGCGCCTAGAACCGCACGGCCACTCCGGCCGGCAGAAACTTCATACTGGGGCTGCGAATAGGTGTTGCGTGTGGTTAGTGTTGGGCGTGTAGCCTAGCGGCAGGCGTGCGTGCTGAGTGCCCGCGTGGCCCCTGGAGGCCGGCTGACCCACTTCACTTCAGTCCCCCGCGGTTAATGGCGACCCTGCAGGGTCACGCGTCTGAACACGGAAATGCTCGCCACCAACGTAACGACGATACTGCCCTCCTGCATTTCTGATTGTCCAGGAGAGAAATCAACAGAAGGAGAGGTTAAGAATGTATTGCAAACAATTATTAAGTGCTACCCTTAATTGAGACTACTCTTCATTCAGTTTTATACAACAAATCGAATCACATCAACAATTAATGTAGTGCATATAACAAATCAAGATTTACGCGTACATCTCGGGTTAACCAAAGTTTGCGATACCACTTTCTTTTGCCGTAATGTTTATTCCGATTTTCGGCTACAAAGTGTGACGTTCATGTTTCTCATGTAATTACATAGTATATTTGTGCAATTACTCATCTCAGCGTGCGGTTAGAAGAATTGGCGTGTAAGCGCACTCAGTATTTTGAGTATAGCAGGTGGAGACTACCACTACTAGTGTGCTGCTAATCAAGTTGCAAATGGGACATTCTTACTAGACGAACTCATATTTCATTTCATTAAATAGAAATCTATATCTTGCTGAATAAACCAGTTAGGTAAAATATAAATCTGGAGTGTAGCGTACATTATTAGTTTGATTTTCGTGATCTTTTATTTACGTTTCTGCCCTCAAACATTTTACGGCAGGATCACCGGTGCAGTGGATTGACGGGTCACTGCCATATCAGGGCGTAAAGCAGACGTCGTACGGCTCGACACTGAGACATCTACGAGCCAAGGTTTTAGCGAACAGTCATACATTAGCCCAAGAAAGTTAAGTCACAAGCTACGTACCACTGTTTACTTATAGCTATTTTAAGACTGAGCATAGAGAGAAGTTTCAGAAGACTGTTCAGTTTTTGTGTATTCTTTTCGCTTCCAATGTGATCTTCAGTGGGAAGAAATTTTTCTTGTATTGTTAGTTTTGTTGTAGTCGAATGTACTTCTGTGGTTCCCTCGACAAGACATTCCGCTAACGCTGAGTGCGGACTGTTACTTTTGGTTTCCCTTGCGAGTATCTCATTATAACTTCTCCGTTCACAAAACAAAAAGAATAAATAAATAAATCCGGATTGGCCGCACATTCAGATCTCCAGGAAAGCTCTGCCAAGGGGACCGACCGAGGTGGCGCAGTGGTTAGCACACTGGACTCGCATTCGGGAGGACGACGGTTCAAACCAGCGTCCGGCCATCCTGATTTAGGTTTTCCGTGATTTCCTTAAATCACTTAAGGCAAATGCAGGGATGGTTCCTTTGAAAGAGCACGTGAAACTTCCTTCCCCATCCTTCCCCAATCCGATGGGACCGATAACCTCACTGTTTGTTTCCCTGCCCCCTCCCCAAAAATCAGTCAATCAATCAACTAACCAACCAACCTGCCAACGGGGGATGACTACGAGAAAAAGACTGAATAATCAATGAAAGGGTAACATTCTACGAATTGGAGCATGGCATGTCAGAAATTTGAAAGTGGTAGGAAAGCTAGAAAATCTGAAAAGGGAAATACAAAGGGCCAGTCTAGATATCGTGAGGGTCAGTGAAGAGAAATGGAAAGAGGATAAAGATTTCTGGTCAAACTAACATGGCGTACTATCAACAACAGCTGAAAATGTTATAACGGGAGAACAAGAAGCGTGGGCAGAGAGTGAATAGTTCAGTGATGGGATTATCCTCATCAGAATCGACAGCAAACGAACGCCAACAACAATAGCACAGGCCAATGATGGAAAAACTTTTTTGCTGAAAATATCTTATTCTTATGTTTTATAGGGTGGCAAATCCAAGTATGGTACTTAAAAAACTGTATTACCCACCATTTCTTATTAAATTAAGCGATTTTTAAAGAATTTGACAGCTTTTATGTAGTTAAAATAATTTAAAAAGGGATATGTAATTAATATACATTTGCTGGCAGAAAAAGGTCGATTCTATTTTTGTGTCTTGTCCTATGATATGGATGGAGCCAAGAAATCCTTCTAATGACTGATACTTTTGCAGTATTGATATTACGGGTCATAATTCGAAAAACAAGGAGGTAATAAATGGTTCAAATGGCTCTGAGCACTATGGGACTTAACAGCTGTGGTCATCAGTCCCCTAGAACTTAGAACTACTTAAACCTAACTAACCTAAGGACATCACACACATCCATGCCCGAGGCAGGATTCGAACTTGCGACCGTAGCAGTCGCACGGTTCCGGACTGCGCGCCTAGAACCGCGAGACCACCGCGGCCGGCAAAGGAGGTAATAACCTAATCTAACCTTCCGTCCGCTGTCCGACCAGTAGGGCATAGTGTAGTTTTGCCGGTTCCTGAACCACCAGATGGTTTAAATTCTATTCCAGCTGAAGTATTTTCTGATGTACAATGTGATTTAAATGAACCAGATGATGATGAATTCCACTGTAATACTGGACGTCTAGAGGCCAAATTGTTTACTCAGACCGAGCTTAACGATTTGGTTAAAGATCTGGGTTAACGAAAGAAAAAGCTGAATTGCTTGGCTCTAGATTATAAAAAAAGAACTTATTGGCAGTTGGAACCAGCATTATATGTATAGAAAGAGAGAGCAAACGTTTTCCAAGTTTTTCTTCAACAAGAGGGTGATTTAATGTACTGCTCAGACATTCCAAGTCTGATGAATGAGATGGGAGATGTTTGTGAGGAGCAAGGAGGGCGTTTTCACCAGGACATTAAAGTGATGGAAAAACACTACTAAGGCTGTGGCTAAGCCATGTCTCCGCAATATCCTTTCAGGAGTGCTAGTTCTGCAAGGTTCGCAGGAGAGCTTCTGTAAAGTTTGGAAGGTAGGAGACGAAGTACTGGCAGAAGTAAAGCTGTGGGGACGGGGCGTGAGTCGTGCTTGGGTAGCTCAGTTGGTAGAGCACTTTCCCGCGAAAGGCAAAGGTCCCGAGTTCGAGTCTCGGTCCTGCACAGTTTTAATCTGCCGGGAAGTTTCAGCTTTCGATGAAATTAAAAGGAAGGGTTGGCCGTGTCAAACCAGTCAGAAGACTAATGACCGAAAAAGAAAAACAACAACAAAAAGGTTTTGTGTGTCCGAATTGGTGATGAAGCTTTAAGAAAGTTTGGTAGGGGGAAGGGGTCGGGGAGGGGGGGGGGGGGGGGGGGAGGGAGCGGAGAGCAGCCACACCTTCCTGTCGGCGCCCCGTGACGTCCAGCTAGCAGGGAGCTGTGTGCCTCACCTTCACGTAGCCAGGAGCGGCCTTCCCAAGGTCGTAACCTTGACTACAGTCCCACAGCTTGCAACGACACTTTTATATAATACAGGCATATTTGCGACCTTAAAAAAAATTGCCATTTCATGTCAAGACCGTTGAATGTAATACTGCTAAAAATATCTCTGTCTCTCGCTCTCGCTCTCTCTAACCCCTCCCCTCCTCATTCCCCTCCCTGCCCCGCCACCCCCACACCAAACAAAAGACAAAATTCCATACAACATAGACGAAACGGGTATATTATATAACAAAGACACTTACGTAAATATCATAAGATGCTACAGATAGAAAGAAATTAAGGGAACAGAAAATATCAAACGGCACAAGCCAGCTATTAAAGAGATGAGAGTTCCAAGCAACCAATACTAGCTACCATAAAAGATAAGGTGAATTAACTGAAACAATTCGTAAAAATTTAGAGTGGATGTGAGTGCCAGGTGAGGTGTATGGAGACATTCAAGGTATGAAGAAAGTGAAGGTGCTTTGAGATGATAATCTACCAGTACCAATTGTTAAAACTGTATGGAAAGTAATGCAAAAAGAACGCGACGAATTGATTGTAGAACGCCTGCGAAGAAAGACAATTTTGTGGGATGTCACAGAACGAGAAGAGCACTGTAATATTATTATCCTTAACAGAAAATAACTATAAATATAACTATAAATAATAACTATAAATATATCAGCCTCTTATCTGTAAAGTAAATATATTTACTAAAATTATAAGAAACTGTTTAGGAGAAAACATTTAATCAAGAAAAGGATTTTTTTTATAAGTTGATGTAGCACAATGGTTAATTTATAAGTCGTGATTAGAAATATATAATTCGACAGAGCGTGTGTATTACCTTTTCGTCAGAGTTTCATACATCTTCTAAAAACGTTTGACTCAGTTTCAGCTGAATACGTACGTACTTCAATACTTCAATGCTACAGCTTCTTTTGTACGTAATCAGGATAGGGGGACATTCAGAATTTGATGAACAGGAGTTTGAGGAAAAAGAGTCCGCTTCGGCAGAACCGTTATCGAGAACAGCGTAGGAAGTCTTCTAATCCTGAAACTGGAGAAAGGGGGACGAACGCGTGTCAGTGGAACGTCTCCGAATAAGCTGTGGTTTGCTGATAGCACTGTACTATTTACCTCTAGTGCAAATAAACTTCAGCAGTTAATGGAAGAACTTAACAGGAGGGGAAGGAAGACTGCAGAATTTAATGTGTTGCTGTTTTTCTGTTTCCTAACGCAGAAATCCTGTACAGAAATCGTTCCAAATTATTACCTTTTTCTGCGTCCTGTATTTGTATAAGGATTGATTATGATACAAGCGAAATCCGCAGGAAGGAAGGAAGCAAGATTAGGGTTTAACGTCCCTCCGACATCGACGTCATTAGGGACGGTACACAAGCTCGGAAGCTGTAGAGGATGGGGAAGGACATCGGCGGTGCCATTTTGAAGGAGAAGTAAGATACAGCGGTTGTGTGTGTGTGTGTGTTTGTGTGTGTGTGTGTGTGTGTGTGTGTGTGTGTGTGTGTGTGTGTGTGTGTGTAGAGAGAGAGAGGCGCGCGCGCGCACACACACACACACACACACACACACACACACACACACACACACACACAAGCGCGCGCGCTGTCTTGTCATGTGCTATCGTGCCAGGGGAGTATCGTCTACCTCAACCGGGGACAAAACCGCAGGCGCCATGGTAGAGTACATTAAGAAAGCCTTCATGACAGGGTGCTGTCGATGGTCCACCATCAATCGCACCCCTACACGTGCGGGCTACAGTGACGTCACCGTAGGTTTACTCTGATACACACGTAGTACATGGCTCTGCTGTGTGGACAAAGCACTTACATCCATTGACTGCTGATCTGGACTTGGTATGCACACTGTAATATACGTGCCACTTAGTTTTCTTCTCGTTACCCTTTGCAGAAGAAGCATGTAATAAGTTGACAAGCTAGTTCTAGTACAGTTGTTTTAAAATAATAAAGGGATGCCATTTAAACGTGAGTTATTGCGGAAAGACAACTTCACTGTCCCCCCGAAATACAGCATGCATGTCTCGAATATATTCTTTGTAAGCTGTTTCACTTCTATGACAAGTATCATATTAAATCTTTAAAGTAATATGTAAGCGCTAACTGCACTCTTAAATACGTGTCATCGAAACGGACTAACTACAGAAGATAAACAGTGTTTCCTCTGCCAGACAGCAGCGTCCGACTATCGTTGCATTGCGCTAAACTTCAGGACAACTTTTGTCCGTGCTGGATGTAATCTTGTGCGTGGGATTTTGACCTGTGATGAAATATGGCAAGCAACACATTTTCATCTCTCACCGGTGAACGATACAGAAGCGTTACTACCTGACTAGGTGCACCCGTTTGTTCGCCTGCTGTACCTCGCTCGCGAGCTGTGCTTTCAGTACGATACTGCACGAGTACGTCGAACATTGTGCAGGCATGAAGGTGCTCAGGTCATGCGACTTCAGCCATTTTGAGAAGTTCTGGGTCACCTTGGACACATCCCTTATAGACTATTGTGTCTGGTAGTATTCTATTCATTGTATGACTCGTGATTAACTGAGAGCTTGACATGAAATCTGTGCCACGTATATTGAAACTTTTCGTCTAATGACCACCCTAGTGGTAAAGTAGCTAACAACATAATGTAAAGAGTGTCTGTTATCTTTATCATCGTCTTATTCCATGAAACAGTGTGGACAACGACAGAAAGCGAATGATACGATACGTTTCTCTGCTCGCAAGGATATAGACGTCTTACATCTCTTCCACATCAAGAGAAGTAATTCTCCGCTGTTTTCATTCGCTGAGGTCACAGAATCCTTGTCAGCACAGCAGAAGAAGCGGATCTGTAGCGGCTATCTTCCCTGGTCAGCTGTGCTAACGCCCGCGACAGCGATTAATGCTGCCAGTGTGTGCCCTCCTGACCCGGTGACGTGTATACCAAGAGCCACCCGACACTGCTCCGGCAAGTCGATGTCTCATTTCTCGTATCGCCCGCGTGTTGGTCCACACTAGTGCGCAACTGCGATTGTGTATCTCGGTGAGTAACTAGCGGGCCGTGTAGTGCTGCTCTTACGTCACGCCTTATACATCATTTGGTGAGTAATTGTATGCCGTTCTCACTTCACTGGAACACTGAGATCACGTTAAACGCCAACCTTGTTTTCTTCTTTCAAATCTGCCATCAGCCAGTTCGCGGGAAACCTTGTTAGTAAGGTAGAACAGCAATCGCATGCGGACACTCGTAGTCCAAGAAATTATCGGGTTGGTGTATAAGTTTGTAGCAAACATAAGTTTAATGTACACAACAGATATAGATAACACAGACTCTAGTCATCAGTAAAATATTCTCCTTCACTGTTTACCGGAAAGGATATTCCATGAAGGTTATTCGATAGAGCGAAAAAGATGAAAATCTGAGGGCGCAAGATTAGCCGTATAAGGTACGTACGAAATGACTTCCCAACCCGGCTCTAGTATACGCTGTTCCACCAGAGTTGCTGATTTGTTTGGACTCAGGCATTCCTTTCTTTTCCTTACGTTAGAATATACACACCATTTATCTTCACCAGTAACGATACAGAATAGAAATGTTCGGCGTGGTTTCTGTGACTTTGGCTTAGAGCATGCGGTACCCATACACCCGCTTTTTGAACATTCCCCACTGCATAAATATGTCTCACGATGGTGGGATGATCACAGTTAACCACATTTGCCCGTTCTCGAGTACACTGGCGTGCATCATTGTCAATTTATGCGCTTAAACGATCTTCATCAAACACCGAAGGTCTTCCTGAATGTGGAGTGTCACTAATGTCAAAACGATCCTCTTTAAAACAAAAAACCACCTTCTTGCCGTGCTCTGTTCATTGTCATTATCCACGTACACGGCGCAAATGTTTTTGGCTGCCTCCGCTGCTCTCACCTCTCTACTGAACTCAAACTGAGGAATACGTCGGAAATGTTCCCAATTTCTCCACTAGGCACCCCATTTTTATAGCATCTACAGCTCCATTCAATATCTGTAAATGACAAAATGACATATCTAAACTCAAAGCAACACTGAAGTAAAAATAAAAATGACAATCGATAGATAAATCTAAAACGACTGAAATAATAATATACAAAACAAAAACGCTACGAACTTATGCACCAGCCTAATATTGAGCGAATGAATGTCGTGAGACTAGGGCCTCCCGTCGGGTAGACCGTTCGCCGGCTGCAAGTCTTTCGAGTTGACGCCACTTCGGCGACTTGCGCGTTGAAGGGGATGAAATGATGATGATTAACACAACACAACACCCAGTCCCTGAGCAGAGGAAATCTCCGACCCAGCCGGGAACCGAACCCGGGCCTTTAGGATTGACATACTTCGCGCTGACCACTCAGCTACCGAGGGCGGACAGCCTAATACTGTTCCTGCTGATAAAACAACAGGCATGGGTAAACTAGGCCCATTAGTAAATAACACGTGCATTTGGATGGCAGCACCATTCGGAACTTGATGGAAAAACTACCACATGAACGTGCCATCAAGCAGAAGGTTGGTTTGAACATCGACACCATGATGGAGTTATCACAGTTCATCACATTTGCAGTTCTCGAGTACACAGACGTGGTTCATTGTCAATTAACACGTTATAATTTGCGCTTATGACTCAGTGGATAATTTGGTGTATTCGTGATACTGTTTGCAGAAGAATATTTTGCCTATAAGGAGACGGCAACATCAGAAAACTGTGAAATGTAGAAAGACATGCAATTGATCGACGTGTGATGGAGAGACTGCCAGCTGACCCAGAACATAACCAAATGTAGCGCATAAATAGGCGAAGAGATCCTCTGCTGCACGATTATTCTACTGGCGACACATCACTGGCAACAAATACCCCCGAGTAACCGTCGAGAGCCCCGTAAAGCTGAGCGACCGCAGAAAACTAATTACACGAAATGCAGATCAAAGGCTGAGACTCAGTGGAATAAACTTAATGAACTATAATTCATCCACGAAAGTAGCGGCTCATAAAAGACGTGTTCGACCGATTCTTGAGTACTGCTCATCACTGTGCAACCCTTAACAGGTTGGATTAATGGAAGCAAGTGAGATGATGCAACCAATAGCGGCACGTTACGTCACGGGATGCTTTGGTTCGTGCGAGAGCGTTACGGAGATACCCAACAGATTCCAGTGGCACACGCTATAGGGGAGGTGGTGTGAGTCACGGAGAAGTTTACTGTGGAAATTCAGAAGAGTACTTCGCAAGAAGTGTTTTTCGTCCCACGTTCGTCTTGCTAAATTATAACGAAGAAAAAAATCAGAGAAAATAGAGCTCCTCTCTCTCTCTCTCTCTCTCTCTCTCTCTCTCTCTCTCTCTCTCTCTCTCCCTCTCTCTGTGCCTGTGCGTGTGTGTGTGTGTGTGTGTGTGTGTGTGTGTGTGTTTGGGGGAGGGGGGGAGGAGGAGAATTGTTACCGACGACATTCTTCCCACGTGGAATTATTTAACAAAGAGCCATGGAAAAAAAAGGTAGCGATAGCGAAAGAACCCTCCGCCTCACACCGCAAGGTAGTTTGTGGAGTGTAGATGTAGATGTACTAGGGACGGTTCTATCTCTAGCCTTCGTCCAAGCTTTGAGCTGACTTATTACCCTCGCAATTACAAGGCCAACCACGTTACAGCTCGATGTTTTTAACGTTAATAAATGTTTGCCACAAACGTTTGGGTAGAAAAGAGTATGGTTTCTTTCTATGAAACATTATCGTCCTTACGTGGCCGAAAGTCGCTTAAAGCTTGCTGGTGAGGCCTTGAAATACCCTGTACAGTCTCAGGGATTCCAAGGTCAACGTCGTCCTCCACAGAACGTAGCATGCCGCTTATCTTAGGTACAAGGCAGAAAATTAGCTCGGTGCCGTGTTCCCGTAGTATACTGCGCCCTGCATACGTGTGTGTGTGTGTGTGTGTGTGTGTGTGTGTGTGTGTGTGTGTGTAAGACCGCAAGGTTGCCAGCAACAAATGTATTTCGTGGAGCAGCCACGGTGTCGGAAATGCATATTGAATGACCACTAAACATTCGTGAGTACTCCCGTGGCGAAAGAGGTGAACAAAAAGTATCTTCTTCAATCCTCGTTACGCCAAAATTGATTTGATGTGCGTAGTGTTATTCCACCGTGATGACTCTCGGTGCGTTTTGCAGAAGTAGTGCGTGAAGCATTGCACTTTCGGCAATCGGTGAAACGGCCAGGAAGGACCTGCACATTGGCCTGCAAAATCCCCGAATCTCACCACATCAGACTCCTTTCTGTGGGGCTACGCGAAAGCCGAAGTGTATTGTACCCCTGTTGACTTAGTTGAGAAATTTGCTTCAAGAATTCTTACAGCGGCCACGCACGTATACAATACGTCACACATTTTCCATCGAGCCCTGGACGCCCTGTAGGAGAGTGTGTTTTACCTTGAAGATAATATACATAGATAGACACGATGTTTCCCGGTCGGTGTTTCAATCTACAGTGTGCTCCGAAAGTATTGGTTCCAATTAATACAGGAGGTAGAGAAAACAAAAACAAAAATTTCGATAAGGAACATTGAGTCTGTGAAGTCAGCTTGTAATGTTAGGGAGCATTTTGTTAGTGGTGTTGACGTAAGCCTTTGTGACGGGGTTGCTGACCGAGAAAGTGGATGATATAGATCGTAATCGTAATCGAACTGTGTGAACTGCCGAATTGGAAGACGAGATTCTGCGACGTGTTGAAGACGCTCCATCTAAGAGTACACAAGTACACAATCCTTGATGGCATACATAGCCTCGTGTGGAGTGCGTTACATGACCAACAGCTTCGTCACTTCCATCTGTTGCGCGTGGCAGTACTAGCGCCTGCAGTTGACACAGTGGTTTTTACAACGGACTGCCCTGCACCCCTTATTTCCTGCCGAGGTCCGGTACATCGACGAGGCTGCTTCAGTATCCATAGTTCGTATGTTTGGGCACATGTGAATCCAGGAGGTAGTCGACCTCATGCTCATCAACAGTGATTCGGATTTAATGCGTAGGCCGGAATTTTCGGTGATAGGTCGATTGAACCGTACATTCTACCACTCCCCCTCAACCGAAGTAGATATTGCATAATCATGGAACATGTATTGCCAGAATAGCCAGTGGATCAAAAGTATCCGAAAACCTGGCTGAAAATGACTTCCAAGTTAGTGGCGCCCTCCATAGGTAATTCTGGAATTCAGTATGGTGTTGGCTCACCCTTAGCCTTGGTGACAGCTTCCACTCCCTCTGGCATACGTTCAATCAGGTGCTGGAAGGTTTCTTGGGGAACTGTCGTGTAACCGCTCCGCCACAGGCCGTGCATTATGAACAGGTGCTCGATCGTGTTGAAAGACGCAAACGCCATTCCCGAATTGCTTTTCAACAGTGGGAAGCAAGAAGATGCTTAAAACATCGATATAGGATTGTGGTGTGATAGTGCAACGCAAAACAACAAGGGGTGCAAGCCCCTTCCATGGAAAACACTACCACACCAGAACACCACCGCCTCCGAATTTCACTGTTGGCGCTACAAACGCTGGCAGATGAGGTTCACCGGGCATTCGCCATACCCACACCCTGCCATCGGATCGCCACATTGTGTATCGTGATTCGTCACTTCGCACTACGTTTTTCCACTGTTATGTTGTCCAATGTTTACGCTCCTTGCACCAAGCGGGGCATCGTTTGGCATTTACCGGCGTGATTTGTGGCTTATGAGCAGCCGCTCGACATTGAAATCCAAGTTTTCTCACCTCCCTCCTAACTGTCATAGTACTTGCAGTGGATCCTGATGCAGTTTGGAATTCCTGTGTGATGGTCTGGATAGATGTCTACCTATTATACATTACGACCCTGTTCAACTGTCGGCGGTCTCTGTCAGTCAACAGACGAGGTCGGCCTGTACGCTTTTGTGCTTTACGTGTCCCTACAAGTTTTAACTTTACAATCACAATGGAAACAGTCGACCTAGGGATGTGTCGGAGTGTGGAAATCTCGCGTACAGACGTATGATACAAGTGACACCCAATCACCTGACCATGTTCGAAGTCCGTGAAATCCGCGGAGCACGCCATTCTGCTCTCTCACGATGTCTAATGACTACTGAAGTCGCTGATATGGAGTACCTGGCAGTAGTGGCAGCATAATGCACCTAATATGAAACACGTATGTTTTTGGAGGTGTCCCGACACTTTTGATCACGTAGTGTACTTCCAGCGCGATGAGGCGCCAGCCCATTTCACCATTGCTGTGGGGAATCATCTCAGAGCCACCTTCGGGAATCGACGGATCGGTTGAGTTGGCACTGCGGCTTGGCCACCCAACTCACCTTACCACACGTGTCTGGATTTCTTCCTCTGGGACATAGGAAGCAGCTGGTGTATGAAACCTCTGTGGAAAGAGAACACCACCTCGTCGTTAGAACTGCCGTCGCTTCTGGTACGATTGCGGACATGCCAGGAATTTTCGCATGGACACGACAACGAATAGTCTGATGTACTGCATACATACAGGAAAATGGTCACCCATTCGAGCAGTTCCTCCTATAATTAGCATGCTAAACTACCTTCCTTGTAAAGCGTCCCCAGTGTCATAATTTTCCCTCGGGGCCTATGTGTACCATAACCAAATATATTTGTTTTGATGTTGTCTATCTCCTGTATTAATTTGAGCGAATAGTTTCGGAACATCCTGTAGCGACCTATTTTTGAATCACGTGAAAGAATGCACGCTTTAGACCGCCACAAGTTGTTTCCAGCCTTTCCTACTATTTTTGTTGTTGTGAGACGTATGGCTGGTTTTTTTCTTGCAATGTTTGTAAATATTCTGAGTTCTGCACATTTAAGTGGTGTATATTGCATGAAAGCCATCTGGAAGATATTGTTAATTGTTCATACACAGAATTTTATCGTGAGTAAAATTTTGTATATTATTAAGACTAGTTACACAACTTTTAACCCTGGGTTCGGTGTTGGGTGGCGGAGGGGTGAAGTGGACTGCGGTAGTCGTCGTGGGATTGTGGACCACTGCGGCTGCGGCGGCGACGGAGTCTCTCCGTCGTTTCTAGGCCCACGGTTACCATACAATACAATACAATACAATACAATACATAACTTTTTAAGAGTTAAGCCATACTCTGTAGATTTTGCACCGTATTGTACCTTGAAGCGGAAGTAAGTCTGTAACATGTGAGTATTTGCAAATCACCTAAGTTTCTTTAATGTCGTAATAATTTCACCTCTCTTGAAAATACAAACTTGTGTTACTTTCTAATAACTGCTATTACAAAATGCATTTAACTTGTAACTGGTTTTGAATAATGTGATTTTACTGGTGGGTATCAGAGTAATATTGTAACAGATAGAATACTGAATAAAGATTTGACAAGATTTACAACAGTGCAACAGTTTTAAATTTCAATAGCGTATTATTCCTAGGTACACGGCCTTGTTCTAACTTCGAACATTTTTGTGACATGGGTAAAAAACCTGAATTTTTCTGAGTAATCTTTGTAATTTCAGGAAGAGACTGCGGTACACAGACAGTCAAAGCTCTCATTTAAAAATGGAATATGAAAATAATTTAACTTCGATTACAGGCGAAAGTCTGAAAACTGCTCCAAGGTACAACATTTATTGTACTACATATTGCTCAGAACAATAAAGGAGTGAAACAAATTGTCCACTTTTACATTCCCAGTAACACACCATGACGTGCCGGATGCTACGTGCATATTCAGTATGGATTTCCGACATCTGGTTGCTTAGCGAAACGGATTTGTTGTTTCCAGAATGAGATTTTCACTCTGAAGCGGAATGTGTGCTGATATGAAACATTCTGGCAGATTAAAACCGTGCGGCGGACCCAGACTCGAAGTCCGGACTTTTCCTTTCGCGGGCATATGGTCTGCCATCTAAGCTACTCAAGCATGACTCACAACCCATCTACATCTACATGATTACTCTGCAATTCACACTTAAAAGCCTGGCGGAGGGTTCATCGAACCACTTTCAAGTTCTCTACCGTTCCACTCTCGAACTGCACGTAGGAAAAACAAACACTTAAATCTTTCCGTGCGAGCTCTGATTTCTCTTATTTTATTACGATGACCATTCCTCCCCTTGTAGGTGGGCGCCAACAAAATATTTTCACACTCTGAGGATTGGTGATTGAAATTTCATGAGAAGATATTGCCGCAACGAAAAATGCCTTTGTTTTAATCATTGCCACCCCAACTCGTGTATCATTTCCGTAGCATCTCTCCCCTATTTCGGGAAATGAGCTGTTCTTCTTTGAACTTTTTCGATGCCTTACGTCAATCCTATCGCAGGCGAATCCCACACTGCACAGAAGTACTCCAGAAGAGGACGGACAAGCGTAGTATTGGCAGTCTCTGTAATAGACCGGTTACATTTTCTAAGTCTTCTGTCAGTAAGTCGTGGCCTTTGGTTTGCTTTACTCACAACATTATATATGTGATCGTTCCTGTTTAAGTTATTCGTAATTGTAATCCCTATGTATTTAGTTGACAATACAGCCTTTAGAATTATGTGATTTTTCTTGTAACCGAAATTTAACGGATTCCTTTAGGTACTCATGTGATGGCTTCACACTTTTCATTATTTAGAGCGATTGCCACTGTTCGCAACATACAGATACGTAGCTTGTGTAAATCAGTTGGCAGTTGGTTCTGATCATCTGATTACTTTAAAAGACGGTAAATGACCGATCATCAGCAAACAATCGGAGAGTGCCACTATGATGGTCTGCTAAGTCGTTTATGTAGATCAGGAACAGAAGAGGGTCTATAACGCTTCTTTGGAGAACGCCAGATATTACGAGTACTTCTGTTTTACCCGATGACTTTCCGTTGATTACTACGAACTGTGACCTTTCTGAAAGGAAATCACGAATCCAGTCGCACAAGTGAGAGGATAGTCACGAGTTCACTTCCACCAGTACGGGTCTTGAGTCGTGCTCGGTTAACTGAGTCAGTAGAGCACTTGCCCGCGAAAGGTATAGGTCACGACTTTGAATCTCGGTCCGGCACATAATTTTAATCTGCCGTAAAGTTTCAGATTTGTTGTTATCTCTCTCGTCATATTTGTCATTTTCAGCATTGAATTTTTGAACTGTTTACACACTTTCATGCACAAAATAAATACAGTGGTAACATTGTCCCAGAAAAAAATTAAAATTGTTCCAATCTCGTAGTCCGCCCAAGGTTTTTTGGAGATTTCCCTTGGTCACTAGGCTAATCTGGAACTAAAAATCGCCTCCCAAAGAGTTCCGATTGGGATTCCATGTGGTCTGTTGGGACATTTGGCTGACAAAGACGAAGTCGTACAACAGTCAACCGTGCTCTCACGAGTAGGAAACGAAAGAAAAAAAAAAAAAGTATTCAGGGCCGCTTGATTTTTCTTCGCAGGAATACCCAGGGGTCGTGCTAAATGTGAGTTTTTACTCTGCCCGTAATCTATCCTTGCCACAATGTGTCTCTTATTAAATCGGAGTATCTTTTCTTCCAAATTAATTTTGCAGCCTAATATTTGATCGCTGTAGATGGCCACAGTCAGACCGCTGTAGAAAAGCACTGACGAGCGTTGTTACACTGGGCGGCTTTCAGGTGGCGTGTGTGTGACGTCTGGCGTGTTTCGTAACGGCACGGAGTGTGTGATACGGTTAGCGTGAGGAGCATACATGAAGCAGGACGTGATAGCTGGGGGAGACCAGTAATTTAGGCGCGAATGACACAGTAGTTTGCTGTTCATGTACAAAACAGAAACTGTCGATGTGATGGTCCGAGGGATAACCTGTGTGTAAACGACAGTTGTTCTGCTACTTTTAAAATAGTGAACACATTGTTAATTTATATAAGAAAGGGCTCCGCTGTCGTCGACCGAACGTAGCCAAGTGAATGTGAAAGATAGGCAGTAGTAGCCAGCTTGCTTTTATAACGCCTCTTCTTCTTGATGATTTGGTTTGATTTGTACTTGGCCTCGGCTAAAACTGGGCGACAGTCGGTAGTGTTGAGATCGTTATCAAGTTACGAAGACAACGTTACACAAAATAACAGTGCTGAACCCTAATGTCGACGTGCGTGAGATATTTACTTCACCAAGAATCGTAATTAATCGTTCGTAATCGATGTTTAACTGATTAATGATGAAATTTTAATGATAAAACCAATACAGTCACATCCACAACAGATTCCCTAGAAGCTGGTTGTAATTTCAAGTATCTAAGAAATCGTAACAGTGGGCTTGTTATTTGAGTCAAAGATTCTACACAAGCGCCGAGCGCTACAGTCAAATATTATCGCTGCGCGTAATTATTTCTCGGGAGTTTCATGTCAATAATTTGATAGAATTTTAAATCACAAATGCACGACTTGGCAAGAGAGGGTGTTTTATTGCACAATATCAGTCACTTCCTAACCGAGCCTGGAGAAGTAAACTTTCCCAGGTGCTGGGGGGGATTTAAATTATATGCTTCGGACCTATCACTGAAGTTCCATAAACCACTGGCTATTATGAATGAAAATTGTCTATCAGTGTTCGTTGCCTAAATCACTGTCTAAGTAATGTTTAGTTCAATTATCTAGTTAAAAGTTCACTTTATTCTAGTAGGTAAAAGTCCTCCGTTCGAATTCTAATGCTGTGATATTTGAAGTCAGAAGATCGTATTACTGCGTCATAATAGATCGCAATTATTCGTTCTCAAAAACAATCTAAGCGCGCCTACATGTACGAGCATTCAAATATATGACCTGCTTCGGCTAACTCTCGTAACGTAGTTGGTTCTACTTTGCGAATGTTAATTTATCCTAATTTTGCGATTTATTATGATTTTGATTTTAATTTTACTGAAATTTAATCTTTCTTTCGTAGATTGCTGAATGACAAGTCTTAGATTCCTGATTTAATTACTTGTTATTGTCCTAATAATAGTGATAAATGGAACTTAGTTCGCTTATTCACTTTTCTGGGAATTTGGGACTTGGGGGGAAATCTTTGGGGTATTGGGAGCTAATTTTTGATTTTTATTTCTCGTCCGAGGAAGTGGCATTACACTTTGCAATGCCCTAAAGTGTCAAGTCGTCTGGCGCGTTTCGAGTCGGCATGATAGAGAACGACGATGTTACAGTTTAACAGTAACTTTTCTAAAGACCACATATGTCCAGGATTTTGTTTTCTTCGCAAATCAATAAACAAGGTTTGTTGACATCCCGATCTTTAGTTGTTCCGTGTAGGTTACGTGTTGCGAACCCAGTTTTTCCATATTCTGCATCCAAGATTGGCAAAAATAACGTCGTTTTTATGTTTCCTGCTGTTTTTTAGTTACTTCTGTTGTCGTTGTTGATATCATCTTGGAAATGCAGTCCATCTATCCAACTAAATAAAAGTCTGTTTGATGGAGTTAAGTTTTCCTTGAGCTATATGAATCTCAACTTTACCTACAATAGTGATAGAAGCTGAAGAAACGAATCAAAATTTGTGCCACTGCCAGGGCTTAAACCCAACGCTCCTGCTTACTAGGCAGATGTGTCAGCCATTACACCACCGTAGCAGTACAGTTAACACAGCTGCACAGACTCCCCTAGTCTAGTGCCTCCATAACACAAATTCAGTTCACACCCTCAGCCTATTTTAGCCTTCTTAAACCGTCAGTATTACCAAGGCTCTCCGGTATTGGAGTAGCACCCCTACTTTGTACGTAATGGGGAAATCCTGCGTGTATGTCAGGCGCAGGTGATCTACAGATCTGATGGACTTTAGTTTTCCTTGAGGTATATGAGTCTCAACTTTATCTACGATAATGACAGAAGCTGAAGAAGTGAATTAAAGTTTGTGCTACAGCCGGGAATTGAACACGGGTCTCCTGCTTATTAGCCAAATGTGCCAGCCATTACACCGCCACAGCAGTATAGGTAACATAGTGTCCGTGCACCTGTGTCATCTGTACTGTACGGTGGTGTAAAGGCTGGTACATGTGCCTAGCAAGCAGGACACCAGGGTTAAAGTCCCGCTTGTGGCACAAATTTTGATTCATTTCTTCAGCTTCTGTCATTATCATAGAGAAAGTCTGTTTGTTTTTATGCCATGTGCGATACGCTTCCTTTTATTTGCGAAGCATCATCAGTAGCATGTAATTTGTGTTTGTTATATACATATAATAAACGTGTTTCCAGAAAATCTGAAACTTAGTCTGTAATGTAGTAATTTACCTGGAAACACGTTTATGAAAAGCATACAACAAATATGTATTACATGCCACTCAGGATACTTCGAAAACGAAAAGAAGCGAAAAGCATGTGACTTAAAAACAGAGTCTGTTAGTGTTTTTCTTAGGCATGCTGGGTCTCGGGAACGCCGCGGCCGTTAAGGACTAATGTTGAAGAACGCAACCAGCCACAAGTACGAAAATTTTTTTTAATTTTTTTTATTTTATTTTATTTTTTTTTAAGTATTCGTGGCTCGTTACGTTTTTCACCAACAAATGTTCGAATGTGTGTGAATTCCTAAGGGACCAAACTGCTGAGGTCATCGGTCCCTAGACTTACACACACACACACACACACACACACACACACACACACACACACACACACACATATGCCCGAGGGAGGACTCGAACCTCAAGCGGGATTTTCACCAACAAAACAGTGTTTTATTTAGTTATGTAGACCGACTACATCTCCAAGAAGATGTCAATTATAATTTCCAAAAACATCGTTCTATCTACTTTACAGCAAATCGTCTTAGCGGCATCAATGCTGAGAATATATCGGATGTATAATGTTCACATTTGCGTTGTATCAGATTTTCTGTGTATACGAACGTGAGTGATTGTCACTTTACTTTTGAAACACGAAATTATTATTTCTTAAATTTTCTGTAAGAGACAGAGGCCTGTCCGTGTTGGTCAAGAAATTTATTAAATTTTTATAAAAATTCATTTTAATATTTTAATTGCTTTTGAATTTTAAAAATTGTGCAGTTGTTTAATTATGCTGAACCTATATCATTGCAGATATCAGAGACAAAAACCGTTCTTCTAAATTGAAAATAATGTTTGATTATCACCAGAATTAAGTTCCCGGAACATGTCAAAATGGTTCAAATGGTTCTGAGCACTATGGGACTTAACATCTGAGGTCATCATTCCCCTAGAACTTAGAACTACTTAAACCTAACTAACCTAAGGACATCACACACATCCATGCCCGAGGCAGGATTCGAACCTGCGACCGTAGCGGTCTCGCGGTTCCAGACTGAGGCGCCTAGAACCGCTCGGCCAGACCGGCCGGTGGAACATTTTAATTATCTCTGGTGTGATATCACGCAAGAGTATGGGAAACACACAGCAAGAAAGAGCAAAATCTGGAAACATCTGTGGAACAATAAACTGGTGATTTATAAACAAGGCAACGAAAATAACCACGAATAAACTTTTATAAAATAACGGTAGTAGTCACATTACTCTGCGCCCCACGGAAGTCAGTTGTGGGTCATTTACAAACGACAAGAAAGTAAGAGGCAGACAGGTGAAATGAAATTCCTTAGAACTGCGAAAGGCTGTACCAGAGTAGCCATATTAAGCAAAAGCGACGTTACGAAAGAATTCAAAATATTTACGTAAGAAACAAAACTGAAGACAAGAGAAGGAAATAGGGAGAACATTTCGACAGAATGAACACTGGCAGACTACCCTGTCAAGTCAGAAGTTATAATCTCGTAACGCGGAACAGTCTGGGGTAGCCGAGGGAGAGATGGGCACCGTAACAGGCGAACTCCAAATTCTTGAGGTGCGGCCTTAGCCGTCCGTGTTTCGTCTTTTTTGAAGCGCGAGACTGGCGTGGAACTAGAGCAGCTTAAACGAGCGTGAGCAACCGCATGTAAACGCGCTTATTAAGTTGGCTGGTGCGCCAGACCCTCCCCCCCCCCCCCCCCCCTCCCGGGCCGTTAGGTAACCCAGTACGCGAGTATTCGATCATAGTTCGTTCCACATCGCTGTCTCGCAAGACCACGCATCAAAGCTGTACGGGCAGTTCAGCGTTCTCTAAACAATCCAGAAAGATGCGTTATCGCTACAGAGAGAAACTACAGCGATGCTATTATTGTGTTGTTCACCAGTGGTAGCACGACCACTGCTGTAATCAAATTGTATTTTTTGCTTTTCGAAGACTAACGGTGTTTCCTTTTTTCTTCCAGGTAAGTGCATCTGCTCTCCTGCCTCCTCTTACTGTAAGTACAAATTATCCGCTGGTGTGCTGCTCACACACCGTACGTGGAATGGCCGACGAAATGTGGCGATCACCTAGGCTGGGTTAAGAGCGGCACCGACGACAGTCGGAAGTCTCTGTCACCAGAGGCCGCCCGATAACATCGGACGAGAGATTCATCACAGTACGTTCAGATCTCATTCGTCTGTTTTTGGCGGAATCGAGGAGGTTAGGTTAGAATGTATTCTATCAAGGAGGTTAGATTCTATGTTAATATCCACGGGCGAGATGGATGCCACAATGCCCCTGTGCTTGGAGGAGAGTGCTGCATTGCGGTTTTTGCTATTAAAGGTATGCCGAATGTGTGAGAATTAACTGTATTTGTCTCGAAAAGAATGTGGCGAGTACTGTACACTTTTTCTGCAGTTACTGGAATAACATGGCAAGTTTTATAAATGTATGCGATGAAGAGAGAAACGTTCTATTGCGTAACTCGAGATTCGAATGAAGTGTTGAGTTGTATTGACAAGGGATTTCAGATCGATTCCGTGCTTCTGGATTTCCAGAAGGCTTTTGACACTGTACCACACAAGCGGCTTATAGCGAAATTGCGTGCTTATGCAATATGGTCTCAGTTATGTGACTGGATTTGTGACTTCCTGTCAGAGAGGTCACACTTCGTAGTAATTGACGGAAAGTCATCGAGTAAAGCAGAAGTGATTTCTGGCGTTCCCCAAGGTAGTGTTATAGGCCGCCCTATGTTGTTCCTTATCTATATAAACGATTTGGGAGACAATCTGAGCAGCCCTCTTAGGTTGTTGGCAGATGACGCTGTAGTTTATTGATTAATAAAGTCATCAGAAGATCAAAACAAACTGCAAAACGATTTAGAAACGATACCTGAATGGTGCGAAAATTGACAGTTGACCCTAAATAACAAAAAGTGTGAGGTAATCCACATGAGTGCTAAAAGAACCCCGTTAAACTTCGGTTACACCATCAATCAGTCAAATATAAAGGCCGTAAATTCAGCTAAATACCTAGTAATTACAATTACGAACAACTTAAATTGGATGGAACACGCAGAAAATGTTGTGGGGGAAGGCTAACCAAAGAGTGCGTTTTATTGGCAGGACACTTAGAAAATGTAACTGATCTACTAAGGGGACTGCCTACACTACGCATTCCGTCCTCTTTTAGAATACTGCTGCGCGGTGTGGAATCCTTACCAGATGGGACTGACGGAGTACATCGAAAAAGTTCAAAGAAGGGCAGCACGTTTTGTATTATCGTGAAATATGGGAGAGAGTGTTACAGAAATGATACAAGATTTGGGCTGGACATCATTAAAAGAAAGGCTTTTTTCATTGCGACGAAATCTTCTCACGAAATTCCAATCACCAACTTTCTCCTCGGAATGCGAAAATATTTTGTTGACACCGACTTACATGGGGAGGAACGATCACCACGATAAAATAAGAGAAGTCAGAGCTCGCACGGAAAGATATAGGTGTTCGTTCTTTCCGCGCGCTATACGAGATGGGAATAACAGAGAATAGCGAAGGTGGTTCGATGAACCCTCTGCCAGGCACTTAAATGTGATTTGCAGAGTATCCATGTAGATGTAGATGTACAGTGATGGTGACATTGAAAGGAGAGGTTACAAACACACCGTCCAACTTCAAATAACTCCAGCAAAACAGACATATGTCAGTTAACCATCAATGACTGTGTTACATAAAATGCAATCGCAGTTGCTAATACGAACGACCATCAGCTGTATAAGGGAGTGACGACAGTGAAAATTTGTGCCGGACGGGGACTCGAACCCGGATTTCCCGCCTTACGAGCCGTCACCTTAATCGCTTTGGCAATCCGTGCGCGGCTCACGGTTAGCAATGTTATGTATGGGCTGCCCAGTAAACAGGACTTAAAATATCTGTCGAAAGCCGACATCTGCATATCACTGCTGACAGCACTGATCTACAAGCCACAGTTCCAACTCTAATCGGCTTTTGCATGGTTTTGCAACCATGTCGATGCAGTGACTTTTACTCTGGTGAGCAAACGGAGTTTGCTCCTAGTTTGATAGTACGATTTCTAGTTAGAGAATCTATCCTTTAACATTAAACGTGTGGCCAGCTTTTGTGAGTAACAACTGTGTATAAAAGGCATTTCTAAAAAAAAATTATGTATTAGAAAGAATTGTGCGTCAAAAACTATCGATCGCTGCGCTACACACGTTGCTTGTCTTCTGTTTGCTTGGTTAGCGTGACATGTTGCAAAATGGCTACTCCGCAGCAGAAATCACGTTGTGTTCTTGGATTTGCGAAATTTGAGTCCTTGATTACAGTGCAAAGACATTTCAGGTTACGAGACTTAACTGATCCTTGGAATGGACGGAACATTCGCAGATGGTATCGATAGTTTGTAGTCACAGGATGTGTTACGTAAAGGGAAGAGTCGTGGGCGCCCTCGTGTTTCCGAAGAAGATGTCGTGCGAATTCAAACCGCTTGCCAACGTAGTCCTACAAAATAAATTCGTCGTCCAGTCGGAGGTTGAAACTGCATACAACAATTTGACGAGTGTTGTGACGTCCATTGATTATGAAACGTGAATGTCTGAATGAAACTCTATCAAGCCGTCGTATTGGTCGTCAAACAGCCGGCGGCTTACCACTTCTCAGTTGTCCTCCACATTCACCGGATTTGACGCCCTGTGACTTCTGTCTCCTTGGTTCCACTGAGGACAACGTTTATGCACCAACATTGCCACCACAGAACCTAGACCCTAGAGTTGAGCGAGGTGGCGCTGAACTCGCATACCGGAGACTAACGGTACTAACCCGCGTCCGGCCATCCTGATTAGGTTCCATGATTTCCCTAAATCGCCCCAGGCAAGTGCCGGGATGGTTCCTTTGAAAGGGCACGGCCGACTTCCTTCCCTAACCCGATGGGACCGACGACCTCGCTCTTTGGCCCCCATCTGAACTTGAGAGATTCGTCAATATGTGTCTCAAGTTTCATATCTTACAGTTGAATAAATACACGCGTTCGAAATACGTACATTATTTTTGAAGCACCCTGACGCATCCGCAACGGCTTTTCGTGACGCGTTCTCTCTCTCTCTCTCTCTCTCTCTCTCTCTCTCTCTCTCTCTATCTGTCTCTCCCTTCTGTCTCTCTGTCTCTCTTCTTTCTTTCTTTCTGTCTCTCGCTGCTGTGTAATAGGCAACGGCGGACGCGACTGAATTCGTAGCACCGCCGCAGCCGCATCTCAACACGCATTACGCATTTCTCTCGCGCCGCGCGGTGCCCAGAGTGCTGTGACGTTTAGTACGAGCATTACTGCAGAGAGCCGCCGCAGATATATTTTGCTGCTCTCTGGCGTTCTCGTGGAAATGTCGAGGAACGCGGCCCCGTACGTGACAACGGTCGCAAAACTCGAAACCTTATCCTTTATTCGCGCTGCCACTGTCTAGGTTTATGCGACATCATTTGTGTGACGGAAACACATTACTGCAGTATGCAGTGGCTACCCGAAAAGTTTACTGTTTGCTTCTTCCATTACATTCGTTTATGATTCTCCGTGCACCCACGAATTTCCAACTACATTAATCTAATTTTAACGCCTGTGTCACTGTGTGAGTTATACAGATCCTTACTTTGCTGACGATCGGTGAGGAACTATGTCTGTCGTTCAGTAGGAGTGGAGGCAGTGTGTTCTTTGCGCTCTCATAGTGCTCGCAGAATTGTTTCCGATATTACTTCGTCAAAAGTTGCTGTCACTCAAAAATGTTTGTCCATGCTCAAAAGTAGACGCATAGCGGCTTGAAAAGATCGAAAATGTTGTCCACACGCATGTTGGAGTATGCGGGCTGGCTGTACTTATAATACACTTCTTTTTTTACTTCACTTATAGGCAGTTCGTTGCGAGCGGTTATGCTTGCGGCGATGAAATTACCTAATAAACATTATTTTGCCCAGACACTCTGCCTTTGGGATAATTTTGTCGGAACTGGTGGCCCTTAAAGATTCCCAGCGACCTGAATAACCGCTTCCTTTCCTTACTCCACTCACTTACGGCTAAATGCCTCAGTCTGCACGTCATATTCTCTCTTTTCTCATTCTCACCATCTCTTAGCAGGATATGCGATGAAGGCTGTAGAATTGTCCTACCGTCTCCCTCGAACACAGAGTTTCCCGACGACGATGCCGCCTTTCATCAGAAATGTTTTCGAACGACCAGCGGTAAAGCGCTTGTCTGGAAATCGAGCCGTCAAGGAATCGAATTCCAGTTGTACCGTAGAATTTACAAAAACATGGTTCAAATGGCTCTGAGCACTATGGGACTTAACATCTGTGGTCATCAGTCCCCTGGAACTTAGAACTACTAAAAGGTAACTAACCTAAGGACATCACATAGAACTACTAAAACGTAACTAACCTAAGGACATCACACACATCCATGCCCGAGGCAGGATTCGAACCTGAGACCGTAGCGGTCACGCGGTTCCAGACTGTAGCGCCTAGAACCGCACGGCCACACCGACCGGCTGGAATTTACAGTCAGCGATTTAGCGCAGCCTTCACTTCTGTCGCCAAAAACTACAAGAGATGCGGTTTCCACATTAAACTGTAGGTCCGCTTTCCCCAGTTGGATAACTAGGGTGGGTTAGTCAAACACACATATCACTGAAGTGGTGTCCAATTAAAAGACTTGCACCAGGTCACAGGGCCACACGAAATTATTTATTATCCAACCAACTACACCCGCTAAATTTCTCTGTTGTAAAGCCGTGGAGCAACTGTATATCAGGACTGAGATTATAACGAAAAAGACGCGATCCCTGTATCAACATCTGCAAACAACGACACCACGAATCATGATTTCACATACTAACTTACATGTGAAGGATATGTGTCGATATTGTCCTTTTAGTATTACCTACCTTAAAGGTATTGTGGTTTTACAAGCTAGAAACAGAAATCATTTGGTTCTTTTTCTAGTTTGTAATTTACGAGGGTCATTCAGTAATTAGAGAGACAAGTTGGTCTGGAGAAAAAAAGAGTTCATTTTTTAAAAAAACATTACTTTTTCTGCTTTTCAACATACGAGTAATCCACTTAATGCACTTGTTCCAACGGAGTACAAGTTTTTTATTCTGGCTGCAAAGAACTCTGTATCTTGATGTTTGAACCAATTTCCCACAAACTTTTTCACGTCCTCATTGTCCTGGAATCTCTTCCCAAGCAATGCCTCCTTCAGTGCACCAAACAAATGGAAATCACTAGGTGCTAAATCAGGACTGTAAGGGGGATGAGACAGTACTTCCCGCCCATTTTGTCAATGGTTTCATGGGTTAGTTGAGCAATTTGAGGACGTGCGTGGAAGGTACATTAGCTTATTTGTTTTAGTTGTAAATATTTGTCATGTATTATTGTTTTTCTGACATGTTCTACATCCTGGAGGACCTCATCATTATGTATCAATTGGAATGAAAGTAAATATAATTCTATCTAATCTTGCTGGAGAATCACAGCTCTTCTTTGAGATCCACGACGTCTCTCTCTCTCATGGCTGGCTTCACCTTGTTTAAAAGCAAATCCGAGTGGTACTGGCTGTTCATTGTACGCTGCTGTTCGAGGTAATCACAAGAATCTGGACCTTCAGCATCCCAAAATACCATCAACATGACTTTTCCTGCTGATGCTTGGGTTTTGCACTTTTTCTTCACGGATGGATTGGTGTGCTTACACTCCATGCTTTGTATTTTTTATTCTGGCTCATAATAGTGAACCCAAGTTTCGTCACAAGCCAAGTTTCGTCACAAGTTAAAATTTTGTTGAGGAAGTGCTCGCCTTCTCTTTCATAACGTTCCTTTAGCTCAGTGCACACTCTCAGTCTTGTTTCCTTGTGTAGCTGCATCAACTCCTTTATGACCCATCTTGGATATGTTTTGCGGTACTTCAGCTTGTTATTACAGATAATGTTATGAAGTGTACCGGTACTAACTTCAACCTTATCAACTACCATTTCCACAGTCACACGGCGGTCGGCACGAATAACGTCATCAATTCGACTTTCAAGTGAGGGAGTTGAAACTGCAACTGGTCGGTCAGAACGGTGTTCGTCAGTCACTGTTTTGAACTGCTCTACCCACTTGTAAAAATTTGCACAATTCATACAACCTTCACCATAAACTTTAGGGATTCTTGGCTTCACTGGCTTCTCGCCCTCAGCAAGTAAAAAACAAATAACAGAACGTTGTTCAACTAATGTGGACGTTTCAGGCGGACTCGCCATCCCGAAATGTGGTTTTGAGATTATAAACAAAACAATGTTGATACGAGGGGTGTTTGAAAAGTCCGTGCAAAGTCCGAGAGATGGCACCACCGGCGCTTATCGAGGTCATGTTTAGTTAGTAGCTTCTTTGGAAAGAACGCACACCAAGTTTCAGCCATATTGGTCTATTTCTTTGTGTTTATCATTCGTGTGAATCAAGGAAGTCGAGTGATTGTCAGAAAATAGAAGAAAAAAAATTTCGTGTGTTGATTAAACATTACTTTATGAAAGGCAAAACGCCTCTGGAGACTAAAGAGAAGCTTGATAAACATTACGGTGACTCTGCACCTTCGATTACAACAGTTTGTAAGTGGTTTCAAACTTTTCAGAGTGGCAATATGGACACAAGTGATGCTGACCGTTCTGGACGCCCTGTGGAGGTTACGACTCCAGAAATTGATAAAATCTATGATACGGTGATGGTTGACAGAAGAGTTTAGGTGCGTGAGATTGCTAGTGCTGTGGGCATCTCGAATGAACGGGTACATAATATTTTGCATAAACATCTGGACATGAGAAAGCTATCCACAAGATGGGTTCCGCGATTGCTCACTCTTGACCAAAAACGGAATCGTGTGGAGTGTTGGGAGGATGGTTTGCAGCTGTTCAGGAAGAATCCGCGGGACTTTAACCGTCGTTTCGTCACTGTGGATGAAACATGGATTCATTACTATACTCCTGAGACCAAACAACAATCTGAACAATGGGTTACCAAGGGAGAATCTGTACCAAAAAGCCAAAGACCATTCCTTCGACCGGAAACGTTATGGCGACTGTCTTTTGGGATTCGCAAGGGATAATCCTCATCGACTATCTGGAAAAGGGCAAAACTATTACAGGTGCATATTAGTCATCGTTATTGGACTGCTTGAAAACCGAGCTGGAAGAAAAACGCCGGCGATTGGACCGCAAAAAGGTCCTTTCCATCACGACAATTCACCAGCACACACCTCAGCAGTTGTGGTCGCAAAATTAATGGAAATAAGATTCCAACTCGTTTCACATCCCCCCTATTCTCCAGACTTGGCTCCCTCGGACTGCTATTTGATCCCCAATTTGAAGAAATGGCTGACAGGACAAAGATTTTATTCAAACGAGGAGGTGATTGCAGCAACTAATAGCTATTTTGCAGGCTTGGACAATTCCTATTATTCGGAAGGGATCAACAACTTAGAACAGCGTTGGACGAAGTGTAGAAGTCTAGAAGGAGACTATGTCGAAAAATAAAAAAGGTTTACCCCAAACACGTAAGTCGTTTTTATTTCTGCACGGACTTTTCAGACGCCCTCGTATATCAGCTGATCATTGCTCATCCCAGCGATGCCAACTTAAAATCAATAAAGTACCAAACTTGTTTTGCCCTACTAACAGTTTTTCCCCCAGACCAATTTGTCTCTCTAATTATTGAATGACCCTCGTATAATGTATGTAGTGAGTCCAATTTGAAACGCGGGTCAAGCGGTAGTTATGAGGATTCGATTCGTTGCCAAGGTTCACGTATGTGGTTTGGTATACCAGGGTGTATCTTGATATTCTGTCAAATTGTGTGGTAAATTCAATCATTCTAACATAGGTGTTACAATCTTCTCAGGTATTTCTGTGACATTGACATTAATGTACACAAAGGTCTTTCAACTGGTTCGCACTGACGTATACGGAACGAGTTATTACCATCTTTGGTGGGTAAGTCGCACTTGACTTTTGTTAGTGAGTGGACACAGTTCTGTGAGAGTCCACCAATAATGGCGATCTGTGTACCTTGACATGTGGAATGGAGAGTCTTAAGGGCCTGACAGTGCGTTTTCGCTGCTTGAACGTTTCTACTGTTCATAATGGCATAATGATTTTAAGGTACGTAACACTACGAGAGGCGGTCGATAAGTAAATCAACATATTTTTTTCTCAATCAATTTCGGTTGAAAAAATGCGGAATTTGTTGTCGAACCTCGTAGAATATTCCGGCTTAAGCCCCTGTAGTTTCATGAAGTTCGGCTAGCTGACGGCTCTATACGTAGCCTGCTACATCTACATCTCCATCTACATTCATACTCCGCAAGCCACCTGACGGTGTGTGGCAGAGGGTACTTTGAGTACTTCTATCGGTTCTCCCCTCTATTCCAGTCTCGTATTGTTAGTGGAAAGAAAGATTGTCGGTATGCCTCTGTGTGGGCTCTAATCTCTCTGACTTTATCCTCACGGTCTCTTCGCGAGATATACGTAGGAGGGAGCAATATACTGCTTGACTCTTCGGTGAAGGTATGTTCTCGAAACTTCAGCAAAAGCCCGTACCGAGCTACTGAGCGTCTCTCTTGCAGAGTCTTCCATTGGAGTTTATCTTTCATCTCCGTAGCGCTTTCGGGATTACTAAATGATCCTGTAACAAAGCGCGCTGCTCTCCGTTGGATCTTCTCTATCTCTTCTATCAACGCTATCTGGTACGGATCCCACACCGGTGATCAATATTCCAGCAGTGGGCGAACAAGTGTACTGTAACCTACTTGCTTTGTTTTCGTATTGCATTTCCTTAGGATTCTTCCAATGAATCTCAGCCTGGCATCTGCTTTACCGACGATTAATTTTATATGGTCATTCCATTTTAAATCATTCCTAATGCGTACTCCCAGATAACTTATGGAATTAACTGCTTCCAGTTGCTGACCTGCTATATTTCTATGTATTCGCAGCACATTACACTTGTCTACATTGAGATTCAATTGCCATTCCCTGCACCATGCGTCAATTCGCTGCAGATCCTCCTGCATTTCAGTACAATTTTCCAATGTCACAACCTCTCGATATACTAGACTAGAGCATCATCCGCAAAAAGCCTCAGTGAACTTCCGATGCCATCCACAAGGTCATTTATGTATATTGTGAATAGCAACGGTCCTACGACACTCCCCTGCGGCACACCTGAAATCACTCTTACTTCGGAAGACTTCTCTCCATTCAAAATGTCGTCTGTAACGGAGGTGCGTTCCAAGCAGAGAGCTGTCATTGAGTTTCTTTTGGCGAAAAACCAGAGCATCGCAGGTATTCATAGGCGCTTGCAGGATATCTACGGGGACCTGGCAGCGAACAAAAGTACAGTGAGTCGTAGGGCGGGGCGTCTGTCATCATCGCAAGTGCGTGCAACCCTGTCGTCCAGTCTCCCGCGTGCCGGCCTACCGCACAAGGCTGTGACTCTTGCAGAGTTGGAATGTGCGGACACTCTCATTCTAGATGAATCGACGGATCACAGACACCTCACTGCACAACTGGACATCTCTGTCGGTAGTGCTTGACACACTTGTCCACCAGTCGGGGTACTCTACATCTACATGGACACTCTGCAAATCACATTCAAGTGCCTGACAGAGGGTTCATCGAACCATCTTCACAATTCTCTATTATTCCAATCTCGTATAGCGCGCGGAAAGAATGAACAACTATATCTTTCCGTACGGGCACTGATTTCCCTTATTTTATCTTGGTGATCGTTTCTCTCCATGTAAGTCGGCGTCAAAAAAATATTTTCGCATTCGGAGGAGAAAGTTGGTGATTGGAATTTTGTGAGCAGATTCCTTCGCAACGAAAAACGCCTTTCCTATAATGATGTCCAGCCCAAATCCTGTATCATTTCTGTGACACACTCTCCCATATTTCGCGATAATACAAAACGTGCTGCCCTTCTTTGGAGGGTGCTCGCTGGGTTCCTCTGCGCCTAACAGAAGGCCATCTGTTTGACCCCAAAAAAGGAGGCACTCCGCGGGAAGCAGTACTGGATGATGGGGGTGTTACTGATGCAGTAAGACATTGGCTCTGACGTCGATGACTAGAGTGATAGGCCTACCAAGGGGGGATACAGGGCCTCCCAGTAAGATAGTGTAAGGCTATCGCATTGAATGGCGATTATGTTGAAAAATAGAGGTTTGTAGCCAAAAGAGTGGGGAATTATATGGTGTATTGCAGTCCATAATAAAACCAACCTGCTTTCATAGAAATTGTGTTGCATTACTTATTAAACGCCCATCGTACGTGAACAACATAGGGATATATCTTTTACATGTTTATTAGTATTTGAAATAAAGCAGAATATAGATTAGTGTTTTATTTCTTTACAGAACCTAATAATAGAATCGTGTCTTCCTAAAACATGTTCTAGTTTTAAATTTTAATAAGTCACACCTTTGGATAGGTGGTGCGTCATAAACTCTGTAAGGATACCACTGTTACACTTTCGTACCGGCTGTACCGATTTGTTATGGCCGTAACAACGGGTTGTCTGTGACTACCTTCGTTACTGCCCGTCAAAGGTTGGAACAGCACTGTAGATTTAGCGTCTTGCATGCAGTTCCGTTAACAGATTCACTGTACACAAAGTTCTTCCACAAGGACTTAATCTTCCGATAGGCTTCGCTACTGCTGCCGTAGGTATTTACCGACATGTCGAGCTTCATAAATTCACCACTTATCCTGTAATAGCACACAATACAGTCTAAAACCACAATTCTGCATCTCTTATGAACAGCAACGGTGTCAACGCACACCCTTGAGGAACACGTAGAACTGACTGTGTTTCTGTATAAAAATATACTGCCTAAAGTTGCAGGTTAACTTTATCGTTTACCTAGGTTTCAACGTTAGTAATAACGTCTTCTTCAGAACCTGCAACAAGTTAATATTATAATGCGCTAGCAAATTATATTAGATATGATCATCCTACAGGATGTAACGTGTAGTACTTACATAAAATATTATTTAAATGTTTGCCTAAAATAGGCCATGTCATGTTTCCTAGAAAACTTCTGCTACCTACGTAACACATGCTGTTTATTTTTGGACAGCTCGGGCTACTTTCTACCTTCCAATTAATTTCAGGGCTGCACGTCGCTAGAACAACGGAGCGGACAGAGGACCTACTTTGCCGCTTGACTGGATCATTCTTCCGCACGCTTCGCACTTGGATTCCTAATTAAGATTTACTGGCTGTGCTCACGCGCTCCCGCACTTACAAGCTTCTTCTGTTGGAACCCGATGCGCGTCGGTGTCAAAGGCTGCATCGTGTGTCGCTTGCAACTAAAACGTAAGATTCTGGTTGTAAGAGCTAAATAACTAAATTCTGACTTTCAAACTGTGGACTACAGTGCAGCTTTTCATTCCTCTTGGTGCTGCAAAAGTACGCAGATAAGTGAACGCGGAATCAATAAGCAATCGAAGACGCTCTACAGGCGGAAGGCCAATGCACCTGTGTACCTGATACGTTCTATGAGGCGTACCAAACTTTTAAGGTCAACTGCCTGTGGTATTTTATGGTGGGACGTTTGGTTATTGGTTTTTCTGACGTCTCGCCAGCGCGAGTAGGTGGTATTGTCAACGACTCGCTCTCCACTATTGGTCGCAGTTTGGAGTCTAGGTTCTAAAGCTATGGTTGTCCCCTTGTTATCTGCAACGGTCGTTCGATGCAGCGAAAGGGGGGTCCGTGAATCGTTGCCTTGACGGTGCCAGACACTCAAAAAAATCAACGTAAACGCCGGCCAAAAGTTCAGGGAGACAGACAGACGGTAGGTCATCAAGCGGCCATGAAAGCCTCAGCAGTTCTGTACTTTATGGTCAGGTTTACGTAGATTTCGTACATTGGAGTATCGTCTCAGTTGTGTGACTGGATTCGTGATTTCCTCTCAGAGAGGTCACAGTCGTAGTGATAGACGGTATATCATCGAGTAGAACAGAAGTGATATCTGGCGTTCCGCAAGGTAGTGTCATAGGCCATCTGCTGTTCCTGATTTACATAAATGATCTAGGTGATAATCTGAGCAGCCCCCTTAGATTGTTTGCAGATGACGCTGTAATTTAGCGTCTACTAAAATCATCAGACGGTCAACTCCAATTACAAAATGATCTAGAAAGAATTTCTGTACGGTGCGAAAAGTGGCAATTGGCACTAAACAAAGAAAAGTGTGAGGTCATCCACATGGGTACTGAAAGAAATCCGAGAAATTTTGGGTGTACGATAAATCGCACAAATCTAAGGGCTGTCAGTTCGACTAAATACCTAGGAATTAAAATTACGAGCAACTTAAATTGGAAAGACCACATAGGTAATATTGTGGGGAAGGCGAAACAAAGACTGATTTTTGTTGGTAGAACACTTAGAAGATGCGATAAACCCCTAAAAAGAGAGCCTGCATTACACATGTCCGTCCTCTGCTGGGATATTGCTGCGTGGTGTGGGATCGTTATCAGGTAGGATTGACGGAGGACATCGAAAAAGTGCAAAGAAGGGCAGCTCGTTTCGTATTATCGTGCAATAGGGGTGAGAGTGTCACTGATATGATACGCGAGTTGGGGTGGCAGTCACTAAAACAAAGGCGGTTTTATTTGCGGCGATATCTGTTTACGAAATTTGAATCACCAACTTTCTCTTCCGTATGCGAAAATATTTTATTGACACCCACCTACGTAGGGAGAAATGATCATAATAAAATAAGAGAAATCAGAGCTCGAACGGAAAGATTTAGGTGTTCCTTTTTCCCACGCGCCATTCGAGAGTGGAATGGTAGAGAAGCAGTATGAAAATGGTTCGATGAACCCTCTGCCAGGCACTTAAGTGTGAATTGCAGAGTAACCATGTAGATGTAGAATCTTGAACAAAATGGTTTGAGATAAGCAGCTGATGGTCGAAAATGAGTGTTTAATTTTTTTGTAAATGAAAGGAGGAACTGTATTAGGAGCATCCGCCGTGAAAATATTGCGGAAGGCCGAATTCGGTATTTCGGCCTTCTCTCTTCATCGTCCATCTCGGTGTTGGTATGGTCACTGAGCGACTGAATACATGATTTTGAACGGCTTACTGATTTTACGTAAAATTAAAAACTTCTTAGCGTATTTCGTCAGATCAGTTGCGAAAATTATATTTCCATAGTTATTGAACGTTTCCCTCATTTTTCTCCTTACATCGCTTCATTCAGGTTTTGTTTTTCAGCTAGGCTTTGATTTACTTGAATATATGTCGAAGCTTTCTTTGTTTTCGTAGCAAATTACTGACACAGCTATTAAGCCACGATGAGTCTTTCGCATCCCTTGATCGGCACCTACTTCTCTAAGGCATATTGAGCAGTCATTTTGAATTGTATCTGTTTGTGCTCCACATCATCGTTAGTGACTTATGGAACACTTGTTTCAAAGATTCTTCAGTACTGGTCTGCAGTTTGGGACCGTTACCAGGTTCTATTAATAGAAGAGATGGACGATATCGAACGAAGAGCGGCTCGTTTCGTGATGGAATCGTTTACTCGGCGGGAGCGTTACGCAGATGCTCAATAAACTCCATTGGCAGGCGTTACAAGAGAGGCACTGTCCATCTCGGAGAAGTTTACTGCTGAAATTCCGCGAGAGGGTACGATCTGGGAAGAGTCGGGAAAACACATTACTTCCATCCACATCTCTCACGAAATGACCACAACAAGAAATCTGAGAAATCGGAGCTAATGCGAAGTTTTGCCAACGTCTGTTCTTCCCTAGCACCACTAGCCAATGGAACAGATTGTGGTACCAGAAGTATCTTCCGCCATACGCTGTAAGGTGGCTCAGGCGGTAGAAATGTAGACGTAGACCAGTCGCTGGAATCGGCTAGGAACGTCAGCTACCTAAGAGTGTGTGTCCGGAACGATTTAACACCCACATAAACCTGGCCACGGAATGGCGCTAGGCACAGTCACATTTACTGCAAGCCTGGTGAGAACATGTAAGTCATCCACGATAGACGTAGCTTACTAAACTGTCGTCCTGCCACTTTGATTATTTTTCGCCCGTATAGTACTCCTTATTAACTTGAGTAAATATCTGCATCTACATCTACGTCCATACTCCGGAAGCCACCTGACGGTGTGTGGCGGAGGGTACCTTGAGTACCTCTATCGGTTCTCCCTTCTATTCCAGTCTCGTATTGTTCGTGGAAAGAAAGACTGTCGGTATGCCTCTTTGTAGGCTCTAATCTCTCTGATTTTATCCTCATGGTCTCTTCGCGAGATATACATAGGAGGGAGCAATATACTGCTTGATTCCTCGGTGAAGGTATGTTCTCGAAACTTCAACAAAAGCTCGTACCGTGCTACTGAGCGTCTCTCTTGCAGAGTCTTCCACTGGAATTTATCTATCATCTCCGTAACGCTTTCGCGATTACTAAATGGTCCTGTAACGAAGCGCGCTACTCTCCGTTGGATCTTCTCTCTTCTATCAACCCTGTCTGGTACGGAGCCCACACTGGTGAGCCAGTACTCAAACAGTGGGCGAACAAGTGTACTGTAACCTACTTCCTTTGTTTTCGGACTCCATTTCCTTAGGATTCTTCCATTGAATCTCAATCTGGCATCTGATTTACCGACGATTAATTTTATATGGTCATTCCATTTTAAATCACTCATAATTCCTACTCCCAGATAATTTATGGAATTAACTGCTTCCAGTTGCTGACCTGCTACGTTGTAGCTAAATGATAAAGGATCTCTCTTTCTATGTATTCGCAGCACATTACACTTGTCTACATTGAGATTCAATTCCATTCCTTGCACCATGCGTCAATTTGTTGCAGCTCCTCATGCATTCAGTACAATTTTCCATTGTTACAACCTCTCGATATAGTACAGCATCATCCGCAAAAAGGCTCAGTGAACTTCCGATGTTATCCACAAGGTCATTTATGTATATTGTGAATAGCAACGGTCCTACGACACTCCCCTGCGGCACACCTGAAATCACTCTTACTTCGGAAGACTTCTCTCCAGCTGGCCGATGTGGGCGAGCAGTTCTAGGTGCTTCAGTCTGGAACCGCGCGACCGCTATGGTCGTAGGTACGAATCCTGCCTCGGGCATAGATGTGTGTGATGTCCTTAGGTTAGTTAGGTTTACGTAGTTCTAAGTTCTAGAGGATTGATGACCTGAGCTGTTAAGTCCCATAGTGCTCAGTGCCATTTGAACCACTTCGAACTTCATTCCACTGAGAATGACATGCTGCGTTCTGTTATCTAGAAACTCTTCAATCAAATCACACAATTGGTCTGATAGTCCATATGCTCTTACTTTGTTCATTAAACGACTGTGGAGAACTGTATCGAACGCTATGGCCCTCTCAGTCTCGTGGACGAATAGCGCGAGCTGGGTTTCACACGATCGTCTTTTTTGAAACCCATGCTGATTCCTACAGAGTAGATTTCTAGTCTCCAGAAAAGTCATTATACTCGAACATAGTACGTGTTCCAAAATTCTACAACTGATCGACGTTAGAGATATAGGTATATAGTTCTACACATCTGTTCGACGACCCTTCTTGAAAACGGGGATGACGTGTGCCCTTTTCCAATCTTTTGGAACGCTACACTCTTCAAGAGACCTACGGTACACCGCTGAGAGAAGGGGGGCAAGTTCCTTCGCGTATTCTATGTAAAATCGAACTTATCCCATCAGGTCCAGCGGCCTTTCCTCTTTTGAGCGATTTTAATTTTTTCTCTTTCCCTCAGTCGTCTATTTCGATATCCACCATTTTGTCATCTGTGCGACAATCTAGAGAAGGAACTACAGTGCAGTCATCCTCTGTGAAACAGCTTTGGAAAAAGACATTTAGTATTTCGGCCTTTAGTCTGTCATCCTCTGTTTCAGTACCATTTTGGTCACAGAGTGTCTGGACATTTTGTTTTGATCCACCTACGGCTTTGACATAAGAGAGAGAGAGGTGGAGAAGTTTCACAGATGATATGCGCGATTCATCTCTCGCGAGTGTGCTCAGAGAGGGCGTTCAGGAATTACTAATCAGTCTCCAGTTGGAGACGCTACGCAAACACTTCGTGCATTGCGTAAAGGTCAGCAGTTAACATTCAGAGAGTGTACGTTTTCAGAACCAGCCAGCCGACCATAATATCACGCGGTGGTCACGGCGGCAGGGGCAAGCAAATACGTGTTTGTAAGGAGGCGAACCGAAAACCGTTGTTCCCGCACACTTTGCGCTGACGAACACGGGGAAGGTGAAAGGGCACTGGCGCACGGCTAACGCGGCCTGCAGAGAGCTGAAGTAAAGCGTCTGGATTGCCTTCTCGCCACTATAAAGTTAATGTTCAACAAAGCGAATTGTGGACTTTCGTCGTAGCAGGAGCCAACTTGGTCTCTCGACTATAGATCCAGCCACGCTCCACTTCCCAGTGTTGTTTACCTGCTTGGGAAGTAAAGGCGAAAAATGGCTCCACCCAAGCCTCCTTCCCTTCCCCACCACAGATAGCCGCGTCGGTTTTATAAGTAACGACGATGACAAGGAAAAAAACGTGATCGTGCTGAGGGAGAAGGCGGCGGGACGTGCAGGAAAAATACTTCAGTAAATTGACTGCCTGAAAATTCCGGGTCCGCAGCTCGTGGTCGTGCGGTAGCGTTCTCGCTTCCCGCGCCCGGGTTCCCGGGTTCGATTCCCGGCGGGAATTTTCTCTGCCTCGTGATGACTGGGTTTTGTGTGATGTCCTTAGGTTAGTTAGGTTTAAGTAGTTCTAAGTTCTAGGGGACTAATGACCATAGATGTTAAGTCCCATAGTGCTCAGAGCCATTTGAACCATTTTTTTGAAAATTCCGTCAGGATGGACAATATGCGGAGCGGAGTGGAGTTCAGGTACTCGTACCAGCCCCAAAGAGGAAGAGTCAGCATTCTAATGATGATGTGGATAAATATGTTATTAATGAATGTATTATGAAGTTTGCAATGATGCTGTGGATAAATATGTTCTTAGCGACTGTATTATGAAGTTTGCGAAAACTTCACAGCTTTCGTCGCATTGGACCTCAAACCCGACAAGAACACCCAGAGAAAAATTGTTTTCCTTATAGGATTTAGTTTTAAAAGGTGCGTGAATTGGAGGACTTAGTTGGAAGATATGCAGGATACTGCCAACAAAGCATTGCGTGCAGTTAAGGAAGGTAAATACAGTATGTTGTACGTCCTGTTTCTGTTCTTGTTCCAAATGGGCATTTAATTCAGTGGCGCTCAGCTAGTGTGATAGTATTCCACTTGTAGTCTCGGTCCGGCACACAGTTTTAATCTGCCAGGAAGTTTCACATCAGCGCACACTCCGCTGCCGAGTGAAAATCTCATTCTGGAAACATCCCCCAGGCTATGGCTAAGCCATGTCTCCGCAATATACCGAGCGAGGTGGCGCAGTGGTTAGCACACTGCACTCGCATTCGGGAGGACGGCGGTTCAATCCCGTCTCCGGCCATCCTGATTTAGGTTTTCCGTGATTTCCCTAAATCGCTTCAGGCAAATGCCGGGATGGTTCCTTTGAAAGGGCACGGCCGATTTCCTTCCCCATCCTTCACTCACCCGAGCTTGCGCTCCGTCTCTAATGACCTCGTTGTCGACGGGACGTTAAACACTAATATCCTCCTCCTCCTCCTCTCCGCAATATCCTTTCTTCCAGGAGTGCTAGTTCTGTAAGGTTCGCAGGAGACCTTCTGTGAAGTTTGGAAAGTAGAAGACGAGGTACTTGAGGAAGTAAAGTCGTGAGGACGGGGCGTGAGTCGTGTTTGGGTAGCTCAGATGGTAGAGCACTTGCCCGCGAAAGGCAAAGGTCCTGAGTTCGAGTTTCGGTCCGGCACACAGTTTTAATCTGCCAGGAAGTTTCAGTGGTTAATTCGTTTTCAGAATTCTGTGTTTTCCCAAGTATTACGTGTAGAAATTTGACTGATTCATGAATAAAGCCGTAAACTAAACGCTCACAGTCTTTGCGTTATCCCCTCCCCCCCCAGTCGGCGGTACGATTGCAGTGTCTTGACAAAATGGCAACAACACAAGAAAAGAGCTTGTGTGTCTTGCAATGTGCGAGATATTTATCTGTTACAGCAGTGCGGCGTTCATTCAGAGGTACCACGGAAAGGTCTGCCATGTAAATTGGTATCGACAGTTTAGGTACAGTGCTTGTCTTTGTAAACACAAAACTGCTGTTCGACCAACCTAGTGTGCCAGATACAACCGTACAGGGGCGAGGCAAAATTTCGTACGCAGTCCAAAAAAAATTCAACAGTCCTAGCAAGCCACGAACTTGGAATATAGCAGCAAACTGCGTGGAAGACTTTGAGACGGCGGTTACATTTCAAATCGCCGTCCGCAGCTAGTTCAACAATTAATTATGGCCGGCGCCTCCAGTTTTGCGTCACAATGCTGGAAGCACCTGAGGATGAACTCATTTTGCCTCGAAGCGGATGTTCAGCAACTAAGCAACCTTTCATTCAAATGTCAAATCAAAACACCTTCAGCCGTCTAAATGGTTCAAATGGCTCTGAGCACTATGGGACTTAACAGCTGTGGTCATCAGTCCCCTAGAACTTAGAACTACTTAAACCTAACTAACCTAAGGACATCACACACATCCATGCCCGAGGCAGGATTCGAACCTGCGACCGTAGCAGTCGCGCGGTTCCGGACTGCGCGCCTAGAACCGTGAGACCACCGCGGCCGGCTCAGCCGTCTAAATATCCGGTTTTATTTTATTTGAGCAACTAGTTTCAGTGTTACAACATTACGATATCTTCAGGCCCCCTGATCGACCTGTAGGAAGAATCCCACCTTCTACAGAGTCGAAGTACAGGCCGATGACGTCGGCAACAGACGATCGAAGGGATCGCTGTGTTCAAATGGTTCAAATGGCTCTGAGCACTATGGGACTCAACTGCTGAGGTCATTAGTCCCCTAGAACTTAGAACTAGTTAAACCTAACTAACCTAAGGACATCACACACATCCATGCCCGAGGCAGGATTCGAACCTGCGACCGTAGCGGTCTTGCGGTTCCAGACTGCAGCGCCTTTAACCGCACGGCCACTTCGGCCGGCGATCGCTGTGTTAAGAGGTTCAAATGGTTCAAATGGCTCTGAGCACTATGCGACTTAACTTCTGAGGTCATCAGTCGCCTAGAACTTAGAACTAATTAAACCTAACTAACCTAAGGACATCACACACGTCCATGCCCGAGGCAGGATTCGAACCTGCGACCGTAGCTGTCCCGCGGTTCCGGACTGAGCGCCTAGAACCGCTAGACCACCGCGGCCGGCTGTGTTAAGAGGAAATCTGCGGATACGAGTAACTGAATGCTGGCCCTTATTTCGAGTGTATAAGAGGTGAGATTCTTCCTTCCCGTCCGTCATAGGATCTGAAAACGACGTAATGTAACGCTGAAAGTCTTTGCACAGATACAATAAAAATGGAAATTTAGACACCTGACTGTGTTTTGATTTGGCATTTTATACTGAACAGCCGAGGCCCTGCAACCATTTTCTATAAAGATGGACTTACAGAAAGCTTCCAGTTATGTGGAAACGTTAATCGCCACTTTTGACAGTGTGGGGCATTGAACATCCTCATGAAACTGCGGGCATGAGCGAGATTCGCCGAAGGTTAATGTTTTCTGTGCAATATCCCAGACGAAGCTGTATCGCTCGCTTGCCTTTTGTGAGAAGACTGTGGCGGGTATCTCTTACCCTGATACGTTGTAATCTTGGTTGTTTCCAGAAGTAACGGCTGATCCAGAAAAGTTCATCTTCCAACCATACGGGGCACCGCTCATTGGAGCGTCGATGTTCATCGCTACCTAAACGGCGAAATTCCGCATCACTGGATTGGCTGTAGCGGTTATGATGTGTGCCTGTTTCGCTGGCCCCTTGTGGCTTTTTCCATTGGGGGGGGGGGGGGGGGGTAGATTAAGAACCGTGTTTACGTACACCCCCCCCCCCCCCACCGCCGCCAAGAACAGTGGACCAGCTCGGAGGACGTATCAGTGCTGCTGTGATGACCACTGACGGAATATTGTTACATAGGGTATGGAACGACCTTGACTGCCGCTTTTACAGATGTCGTTTGATCGTAAAGGCACGCATAGAATATTTATAGCGTGCAAAATGTGAATTTGATGGGTTTACAGTTATATTCATGCATCCATCATATTTGTACACGTAATACTTTCGAAAATATAGAGCTCTGAAAACGAGTTAATCTTTTATAGTAGACCGGTACTTTTGTTAGGTGCTGACGCCTTGTGTCGTCCAACTGCATCCGATGCTTCTCACATTAGTACGCTGGTGTGATGTTACGGAGCTATTCTGGCGTGGCCTAGTGCCGCTCCGCACCTCCGGGTGACCTGTATGCGAAAGCTGAGGGAGTCCAGACGGCAGGTGCTATTTCTCGCTTCTTGCCGCGTCCCGAAGAACTGGGGCGGCAAAATAAAAGTCTGCAGCCGTAGCGTCCAGGCGTGCAGAAGCGCAGACGTTTTACGAGTCCGGAGCTAGGACGAGAAAGCCGGTAATAAAGCGATGTAACGAACGCCGCACACGGGAAGACGTGCGTTGGCGCGATCGCGCAATTCTGACGGACCGCGACCACGCTCCGTCAAGGATATCGTCAGTAAGATGAAGAAGCTGGTGGTTGAGCGCCAGAGCATAACTTCAGGCGACATTTTTCTCCTCTCCGTTTCTTCTCGCGAGCTGCCCCGCGGCACGATTTCGTGGCGGGAGATGTAAACGAGTTCTCCGTTCCGCAGATAAAAGCTGTGGTTGTGTAGTATGGCGGTTGCGTGTTCCTGTCCACCGATGAATTGCTGAAGTCTTTGCAAGACGTCGCAACTGCGCCGGAAGATTGCCAACGGAACGTTCAGCGGTCTGCCGCGATCACAGCAGGTCCCTATTCCCAGGGACAGATTAACGGCTATTTTTCTGTGCTTTGCTACCCACAAAGACCACGTAATAGTCATAACTTGTACTTGGTAGATGATGGCAGAATGCATCTGAGGGTGCTTACACAAGGACGTACAGGAGTGGATGAAAATATGGAAACACCAAAAAACGCACCACCTTAGCGTGCCTAATACACTACTGGCCATTAAAATTGCTACACCAAGAAGAAATGCAGATTATAAACGGGTATTCATTGGAAAAATATATTATACTAGAACTGAAATGTGATTACATTTTCACGCAGTTTAGGTGGATAGATCCTGAGAAATCAGTACCCAGAACAACCACCTCTGACCGTAATAACGGCCTTGATACGCCTGGGCATTGAGTTAAACAGAGCTTGGATGGCGTGTACAGGTACAGCTGCCCGTGCACCTTCAACACGATACCACAGTTCATCAAGAGTAGTGACTGGCGTATTGTGACGAGCCAGTTGCTCGGCCACCATTGACCAGACGATTTCAATTGGCGAGAGATCTGGAGAATGTGCTGGCCAGGGCAGCAGTCGAACATTTTCTGTATCCAGAAAGGCCCGTACAGGACCTACAACATGAAGTCGTGCATTATCCTGCTGAAATGTAGGGTTTCGCATGGATCGAATGAAGGGTAGAGCCACGGGTCGTAACATATCTGAAATGTAACGTCCACTGTTCAAAGTGCCGTCAATGCGAACAAGAGGTGACCGAGACGTGTAACTAATGGCACCCCATGCCATCACGCCGAGTGATACGCCAGTATGACGATGACGAACACACGCTTTCAATGTGCGTTCACCGCGATGTCGCCAAACACGGATGCGACCATCATGATGCTGTAAACAGAACCTGGTTTCATCCGAAAAAATGACGTTTTGCCATTCGTGCACCAGGTTCGTCGTTGAGTACACCATCGCAGGCGCTCCTGTCTGTGATGCAGCGTCAAGGGTAACCGCAGCCATGGTCTCCGAGCTGATAGTCCATGCTGCTACAAACGTCGTCTATCTGTTCGTGCAGATGGTTGTCGTCTTGCAAACGCCCTCATCTGTTGACTCAGGGATCGAAACGTGTCTGCACTATCCGTTACAGCTATGCGAATAAGATGCCTGTCATCTCTACTGCTAGTGATATGAGGCCGTTGGGTTCCAGCACGGCGTTCCGTATTACCCTCCTGAACCCACCGATTCCATATTCTGCTGACAGTCATTGGATCTCGACCAACGCGAGCAGCAATGTCGCGATACGATAAACCGCAATCGCGATAGGCTACAATCCGACCTTTATCAATGTCAGAAACGTGATGGTAAGCATTTCTCCTCCTTACACGAGGCATCACAACGAAGTTTCACCAGGCAACGCCGGTCAACTGCTGTTGGTGTATGAGAAATCAGTTGGAAAGTTTCCTCATTTCAGCACGTTGTAGGTGTCGCCACCGGCGCTAACATTGTGTGAATGCTCTGAAAAGCTAATCATTTGCATATCATAGCATCTTCTTCCTATCGGTTAAATTTCGCGTCTGTAGCACGTCATCTTCGTGGTGTAGCAATTTTAATGACCAGTAGTGTGGCTTAAGGCAAATGCCGGGTTGGTATCTTCGAAAGGGCAGGGCCGCTTTTTCCTTCACCATCCTTCCCTAATCTCAGCCTGTGTTCCGTCTCTAATAAAGTCGTTGTCGACAGGATGGGCTCTGAGCACTATGCGACTTAACTTCTGAGGTCATCAGTCACCTAGAACTTAGAACTAATTAAACCTAACTAACCTAAGGACATCACACACATCCATGCCCGAGGCAGGATTCGAACCTGCGACCGTAGCGGTCGCTTGGCTCCAGACTGTAGCGCCTAGAACCTCACGGCCACTCCAGCCGGCTGTCGACAGGATGTTAGACACTAATATCCTCCTCCTCCTCCTCCTCCTCCTTATATCCCTGAACTCTGACCATTCCTTCCGGAACACCCTTCATTCCTGTCGTTACTCTATGTGTCTGTTTCACTCTAAAGTCCCTTGCAGTTACCGTACATTAGTGTCCACAAACTTCCGAGCTGCTTACGAAAAATGCTGTAACGCGATCTTTTCGCCCCTCTCTCCTAGGTAGGAGAGAAATAGTGTGGGAGACCCCAGAGCGATGTAATCAGTTTCTTCCAGGCAGCTCAGCAAGACTTAGCGCCCACGTAGCAGGTGCGAGGGCGGAGGACGCTGATTAAACGGCGCCGCCCGACCCAGGTCACGGCGTCGCGACGCCAGGCGTCGGCCGGTCTGTGGCCTTGGCCCACATGGCGTCACGACCACACCGCGGCGGCCACACGCAGCCGCGCGCTCGCAACCCGTCACTGCCTGGAGCCGCTCCAGCGAGCAAAACGAACAAGAAGAAGAAGCGGGGCTGTGCCGTAAAGTTGTCAACTAGCGGCTACGCTCCATTCCACTCCACCCTGCGCGGAAACAAAAGTGGCGATGGAGTAAACATCGCTTGATGTGCTGGGTCAGCGAGCGACTCCGGGCAGCCACAAAACACACGCGAGCGGTGCCCGCAAAGGCTGCCGTACCATCTCGCGGTCACTGCCAACACAACACCGCGTTGCCGAATACTTTTGCGACTGCACGGCTAACTACACCGGGGGGAATCGATCGTTCGGAAAATGCACACAGCAAAAAAAGTTCTACATCACCTCGGTTACGAGAGTTCCGGAACCTGTACAGAAAACTGGAATAGAGATCAACATAAACATCATTTCCGCCCTTTTTATTGCTCATGAAAACCATACATTGCATGTTGTACCACCATACAGCGAGACCTTCAGAGGTGGTGGGCCAAATTGCTGTACACAACGATACCTCTAATACCCAGTAGCACGTCCTCTTGCATTGATGCATGCCTGTATTCGTCGTGGCATACTATCCACAAGTTCATCAAGGCACTTTTGGTCCAGATTGTCCCACTCCTCAATGGCGATTTGGCGTAGATCTCTTGAGTCATTGGTGGGTGACGACGTCCATAAACAGCCCTTTTCAATCTATCTCCGGCATGTTGAAAGGTTTCATGTCTGGAGAACACGCTGGCCATTCTACTCGAGCGATGCCGTTATCGCCGGCCGGTGTGGCCGAGCGGTTCTAGGCGCTTCAGTCTGAAGCCGCGCGACCGCTACGGTCGCAGGTTCGAATCCTGCCTCGGGCATGGATGTGTGTTATGTCCTTAGGTTAGTTAGGTTCAAGTAGTTCTAAGTTCTAGTGGACTGATGACCTCAGATGTTAAGTTCCATAGTGCTCAGAGCCATTTGATTTGATATCGTTATCCTGAAGGAAGTCACTCATAAGATGTGCACGGTGGGGGCGCGAATTGCCATCCATGAAGGCGAATGCCTCGCCCATATGCTGCCGATATGGTTGCACTATCAGTCTGAGGATGACAGTCACGTATCGTACGGCACCTTCCATGACCAACAGCGGCGAACGTCGGCCCCACATAATGCTACCCCAAAACATCTTGCTGCACTCGCTGGACAGTGTGTCTAAGGCGTTTATCCTGACCGGGTTGCCTCCAGTTTCGTCTTCGACGATTGTTTGTTTGAAGGCATATACGACACTCATCGGTGAAGAGAACATGATGCCAATCCTGAGTGGTCCATTCGGCATGTTGTTGGGCTCATCTGTACCGCACTGCATGGTGTCGTGGTTGCGAAGATGGACCTCGCCATGGGGGTGAAGTTGCGCATCATGCAGCCTATTGCGCACAGTTTGAGTCTTAACACGACGTCCTGTGGCTGCACGAAAAGCATTATTCAACATGGTAGTGTTGCTGTCAGGGTTCCTCCGAACCATAATCCGCAGGTAGCGGCCATCCACTGCAGTAGTAGCCCTTGGGCGCCTGAGCGAGGCATGTCATCGACAGTTCATGTCCCTCTGCATCTCCTCCATGTCCGAACAACATCGCTTTGGTTCACTCCGAGACGCCTGGACGCTTTCCTTGTTGAGGGCCCTTCCTGGCACAAAGTAACAATGCGGACGCGATCGAACCGCGGAATTGACCGTCTAGGCATGCTTGAACTACAGACAACACGAGCCGTGTATCTCCTTCCTGGTGGAATGACCGGAACTGATCGGCTGTCGGACCCCCTCCGTGTAATAGGCGCTGCTCATGCATGGTTGTTTACATCTTCGGGCGGGTTTAGTGACTTCTCTGAACTGTCAAAAGGACCGTGTCTGTGATACAATATCCACAGTCAACGTCTGTCTTCAGGAGTGCTGGGAACTGGGGCGATGCAAAACTTTTTTGGTGTGTGTGTGTGTGTGTGTGTGTGTGTGTGTGTGTGTGTGTGTGTGTGTGTGTGTGTATAAACAAAATGTGGCTTTCACATCTGGTATTTCCATCCTTGATGATTTTACCTCGTTTTTACCAGGTCGAGTTTTTGTCTCTGTCTGTTCAGCACAAATTTTAAACGTAGCTCAGAACTGGATGGTAATCCAATATTAACTCACTTTCTTGTGAGTCTGGTCTGTAAGAGTGGGGGCGTGTGTGAAAAGGTTGGTAACACCTGACATCTCTGCTGCCCTGCAGGATCAGCACGTTGTGCAGGCAGTATTGGAATGCATGCCAGGTGGTATGCAAGTGGACGGGCACGTCTGTGCAGAAATTAGAGGACAGGGGCGAAAGAGAGGTTGGATATCTCTTTTTTGTGTGTCTGTCAGATACAACTTTTGCAGTTGATTGTAAACTGGCTTTCCAAAAACTGGACTTGAAATTACAGACATACTTCAGAACTGGATGACGATGCAATATTAACTCGCTTTCTTGTCTGCTGTGTGGCGGAGGGTACTTTGTGCACCACTGCCATTTCCCTCTTCGTGTTGTTTTGCTGTAAGAACTATTACTGCTAAACCTCTGTGTGAGCTCAGATCTCTTTAATTTTTACCTTCACGCTCTTTTCACGAGATATACTGACTGAGTCAGGTGAAGAGAAACTGAAATAAACCTGAAAGTTACCAAGTGTCTCTATCGTACTCATCAAAAAATTTGAAATCCATCGAAAAATTGTCCTCAGCTCGTGATCTAGGCTAGTGTTGCTGCCTCTGGATCACGCAGTCCTGGGTTCGATTTCCGGCCGGATTGGGGATTTTCTCGCCCGGAGACTGGGTGTTTGTGTTGTCCTCATCATTTCATCATCATTCGTGAAAGTGGCGAGATTAGACTGTGTAAAGATTGGCACTTTGTACCGGCGCTGATAGCTGCGCAGTTGACAGCACCGCAAACCAAACATCATCATCGAATAATGTCACACTCACAAGACCAAAAAGCAGAAAATAATTATTCAAATAAAACTAAATTTGTAATTTACGAAGTTTTTACATCGGACTAAAAAGTATGAAATTAGTTTTCCTAGCCCATATAGATTCCTAAACCTATTCACATAATCCTGAAAATTTGTGGCAGTGAATTTTTAATAGGTATGAAAATAATTTTAAGATTTAAAACGAAAAATATGGAACGCTGCAATACATAATTGATACGTGAGTAGTTACTTGCTTACTATTATCTGTTGTGGCATGTGGTCCAAGAATTTCGCTTCAAATCTTAAAAGTACTGTGATAGTTATTAAAAAATAAGTCACACATTTTTCACGACTATCTGTATGGGGTTAGGAATCTTTACGGGCCGAGGAGAAATTGTTTCGTACGTTCGTAGTCCAATTTAAAAAACGTATTGTGCTAAAAATTCTTTTTTATTTAACTAATCATTTATTTTGTGAGCACTAGGTCGTGGCCTAAAACAAATATGCCTCAGACCGCCCACAAAACAGAAATCACTGAGGATGTAAAACTACACGCATTGTTTCCGAGACGCAAAGAAACATGGAAAATACTAGACAGTAGCCGTTAAAGAAGGAATACGGTTACCGTAAAGATGCATTCTTGATACCTGCAGATAATTCCTTCGTCTCCGAAGAATTGAACAACATTCTTGAATTCTAAAGTTATCGGGGGCGAATTATAGACACCGAAAGGCTGAAACTTCCTGGCAGATTAAAACTGTGTGCCCGACCGAGACTCGAACTCGGGACCTTTGCTTTTCGCGGGCAAGTGCTCTACCAACTGAGCTACCCAAGCACGACTCACGCCCGGCACCCACAGCTTTACTTCTGCCAGTATCTCGTCTCCTACCTTCCAAACTTTACAGAAGCTCTCCTGCGAACCTTGCGGAACTAGCACTCCTGAAAGAAAGGATATTGCGGAGACATGGCTTAGCCACAGCGTAGGGGATGTTTCCAGAATGAGATTTTCACTCTGCAGTGGAGTGTGCGCTGATATGAAACTTCCTGGCAGATTAAAACTGTGTGCCCGACCGAGACTCGAACTCGGGACCATTGCCTTTCGCGGGTAAGTGCTCTACCAACTGAGCTCCCGAAGCACGACTCACGCCCGCTACCCACAGCTTTACTTCTGCCAGTATCTCGTCTCCTACCTTCCAAACTTTACAGTAGCTCTCCTGCGAACCTTGCAGAACTAGTACTCCTGAAAGAAAGGATATTGCGGAGACATGGCTTAGCCACAGCCTGGAAACCGAAAGGCTGTTTACAACTTGCACAGAAACAGAGTGGACTGATAAAACTCGGAGGGTATTATAGGGAAGCAGCAGTTGAAAAGGGAATAAGATAGCTGCTGTAGCCTGTCTCCGATGCTATTCAGTCTGCACATTGAGCAAGCGTGAAGAAAACCAAGCAAAAATTTGGAAAATGAATTAAAGTCGAGCTAGAAGAAATAAAAACCAGGTTTTCATTGTAATTCTGCCAGAGACAGCAAATGACTTGAATAGTAGTTGAACAAAGTGGGAAGTGTTTAAAAGAGGTTATAATATGAGAATAAGCCGAAGTAAAACAAGGTAACGGAATGCAGTCGATTGTGACGGAATTAGGAAATGAGAAGCTAAAAGCAGTGGACGAGTGTTGTTGCACTCGGCAGCAAACGACTGAAGTAAAAAGAATGTAAAATTCAGACTGGAAGTAACAAGAGGAGCGTTTCTGAAGAGAAGCAATTTGTTAACATCTAGTATAAATTTAAGTATTACGAAGTCTGTCATGCAGGGATTTGTCTGATTGTAGTTTTTGTGTACGAAAGGGAAACGTGGACGACACGCAGTTCAGACAAGAAGAAAACAGAAGTTTATTAAATGGGGTACTACAGAAGAATCGCGATGATTAGGTGGATAGATGAAATACGTAATAAGGAGATACTGAATCCAACCCAACTATAAAGATAGGACACGCACTGAGGCATGAAGCAGTCGTCAGTTTGTTAATGGGAGGAAGTACGGTGCGTAAAAAATATAGAGTGAGATCAAGGCTTGGATACGGTAAGCATGTTGAAATGGGTGTGAGTCGCAATAGTTATTCCGAGACGAAGGGAACTGCACGGGACAGAGTAGCTTGGAGAGCTGCATCAAAGCCACAAAAACCACAAGGACTACTACTGTTCAACTTTAAAAAAGTGGACCACCCAAGCGAGACTAATATGTGCGATTAGATCTTTATTTTTATCGCCTGAACGTTCTATATTTTGGACCTTATCAGTGCCTTATTGGTACCGTACACATGCAAAAAACTTGGGCAATGAAAATAACGAACTTTTCCGGCAGTTATCAGTGGGCGATACGGAACTAACGGCTTTCATCGGCTGTTATCATGACAGCAACACGAACTACACATAAACTGCGAGATCTCGTGTCTACATAAGAATGAACCTGATGCAAAGAAAACGAACGCGACGATTGGCCAGGAGCCGTAGCATACGAACACTGGTGTAGGTACACTCTTGGAAGTAGGTCCTACTTACGTATTAGATATGCTATTACTAAGTTACGTTAAATGAAAATTTAAGTTATTCTAATGTATTAACAACCATCAACCTTTTTCCTTGATCGAGCTTTAGCTATGTAGTTTTTATTTCAAAAATCGAGCAAACTCACAGTCTGTGAACTGTTGCGCTCTGATTGTCGCGTTGTTAGTACGCAGAATGAAAATTGCGGAGGCTGCTTCTGCTCCGTAGTGAAAAAATAGGCTTTGAAGTTTTCCGAGGTACTATATTTGATACAGTGGAGAGACGGATATACGCTGGGTGTATAGCGGAATCGGTAGCGTAGTAAAATGACAATCTGGTACAGTTCACGGTTCGCTGATCCAAGACTTGCCTTGGCCATCCATTTCTTTCCTTCAATTTGAAATACCTACATCTCGTAATAGTAAAATTCATCATCATTTTTTATGAATGATGTACGCCTTCTTGTTTCTAATTACATACAGCAAGCGAAATTCCTGTTATCATTTCAAATATAAATTCTTAATTATCGATATTTTATGAAAGATTATTAATAAAGATTGCTTAAATTAAAGTTTAACTTTTTTAGGACAAAAATGAAAAACCAAATACTCTTTTTTGGATTATATCCCTTGTTTTATGCCACAGATGTAGTCTCCGACGAACCAGAGCGATGAGTGTCGCAGAAACATGAAAAACAATCATTTTCACAGCATCGCGCACACCATACAGTTGCTGCATATTTACGTTTGCCGCTGTACCATTACAATATAAATCCAACAGAACTGATCTGGGGACAAGTTAAGGAATTTGTCGCGAGAAATAACGAGACTATTAAGCTGGCAGACGTACTGGAAACTAAAGCACGCAAGTTTTTCACGTGTCACTGCCAAAGACTGGCGGGATAGAGAACGGCACGTCATAAAAGAAGAGGAGAAAATCCAGCACCTGGATGGCTTCGTGGATTCTGTTGGTGATCGACTCGCTATCGACGTAGCAGGTGACACTTCCAGAGCTGAAATGTATTTCTCGACTTCTGATAAGGAAGGAGCTAAGTGAGTACCAGACGACTGACTGTAATTAGTACCTTCGGTGGCTTCGGTATTCAACAATACGATGAAATGCTTTTCGTCTGGTCACCTAACAAGTGTGCGGTAGTGCTGGAATTTTGTCGAATATTATTTCATTCTCTTTAAAAATCAAATGAAGTACGAAGCTATGTTGTTCTTCTGCTCGTCGCTTTGTACGTCTGAACTGTAACAGCTCGAATCATTCCAGGTTCGGCCGGCCGCTGTGGCCGAGCGGTTGTAGGCGCTTCAGTCTGGAACCGCGTGACCGCTACGGTCGCAGGTTCGAATCCTGCCTCGGGCATGGATGTGTTTGATGTCCTTAGGTTTGTTGGGTTTAAGTGGTTCTACGTTCTAGGGGACTAGTGACCTCAGATGTTAGTGCTCAGAGCTATTTGAACCATTTTGAACCATTCCAGGTTCGTAGAACCAGATGGCTGGCCAGTGCTGTTCAAGTCAAATGCGCCGGTAAAGCTGTAGTCTCGCATTATCGCTCAGTCTATGTGCGTATAACACAGCATAAAACGTATCCTTATGATCGTACTTGAATGTACTGGACACAGCTTGGCTTCCTCTCCACGTGAAACGAAATCTACTGAGATTCAAGCAAATGCGGAAGAATACGTGGTGTAATGTTTACATCAGTGTAGTGCGCCAGCGGTAACGATATTGCCCATGCGCGCAGTGCTGCTAGCTAACCAACGGACTGTATGTGGGCTGGCGCTCTGCCAACATTGAGGCCAGCCGGCGTCGTAAACAACAGGTGATGCTGCTGGTGGACACAGCCACAGCTAAACAACAGCTCCTTGATCTTCATAACAACATTCGCTGTTTCCTGTGTCGGCGGTCTGACCGACAACGTGGCCTCAGGGAGAGCGAATTCATTGTTGTTGCGTTTCGACTCGTGGACACGTGTGTTCGAAACGTCCAGTCGTTCGAAAATATGGGACATTTTAAAAATTTGTGAAGCTGAAAAATTTCTGCAATCGGAAACACCATTTCACATAATTCGAACAGTTTTATCTGTCACGACATTTCTCCTTACAGTGCTTATTTGCTCAGTCGCCAGTTTCGACGCCACGGGAAACTGATCGTCAGGCGGTGTCCTGTACAAACGATATGTTGAGAAAGTAATGTATTGCGCTGGTGAAGACAGAGAAGTTTCATTGGGACTTGCCACTAAAGTAAACAACAGGTAAGGAATCCTGGCTCGGAAACGACCTAGTCGGAAGTTGTAAGCGAAAATCGTTATGATGCGTCTGACAATGGGCCTCCTCTACTGCAATTACTGTGGGGAGGACGTAGTATGGACCACAGCAAGGGGGAAAAAATCCGGGAAATATGGGCTCTACAGTGCATACCTTAAAATGTATGGTCCGGAACCGCGCGACTGCTACGGTCGCGGGTTCGAATCCTGCCTCGGAAATGGATTTGTGTGATGTCCTTAGGTTAGTTAGGTTTAAGTAGTTCTAAGTTCTAGGGGACTGATGACCTCAGATGTTAAGTCCCATAGTACTCAGAGCCATTTGAACCAAGCCATTTTAAAATGTATGGGCACTTGTTCATCTTTGCTACTGTGACACACATTTCCTCTGCTGAACAAATCATCATAGGTCTTAAGCTAAGCATTTTAGAGCCCATGTTTACTAGGCAATTTTTTCTTGTTTTTGTCCATTCTATCTCCTCCCAAACTGTGGAAAACAAAGAGCTTTTAGTAGAAGAGGTCCACTGTGGATTATAAAGTTTCAACTCGGTCGTTCCCGGACCAGGCCCCTCACCTCAAATTGCTACATTTACCCTTCTCCATCATTTCTGAAAGTTTGTACCATGATCACGGAATCACTTTGTGTGTGCCATAGACATGAAAACGTCATTTGTACGGAATGATTAGGCAGTAAGAAACGCGCATTGTTACACTTGCATTTTACACTTATTACTGCGCACACAGATTCATGGAAGTAAGAGCACACTTTGGGCTGCTGAAGCCGTTTCCCGTGCCCATTTCTTCCGAAGTGCCTGCCAGACAAATGGAGAATTAGGCATAGCGGCCAAGCAAGCTTGTCGGGAACACAATATGAAGATTTTGCCCTGCGAGACGTTGTTTTTCCGTGGAGCCAGGAGGTCGCGTGCCTTGGAAATGACGCTGCGGTGTGTAAAATAAAACTATGCGGTCGCAGAGATAGAGATGGTACAATTTGGCACCGATCACCGCTGTGTAGTTCAGTGTCCCCTCAGTCATGGGCAAGCATTCCAGAAAGGGGACCCATCTACTTGTTAAACCCTAGAACACCAAAGGAGGCAAAATATTACAATAGACAATCGTAAAATTTACTATTCGATATTTTATTCAAAGGAAGTTACAATTTATAGTTTATGCACTAGTTAATTACAATTATAACGTCTTCAGTGGTGTGCCATATCCAAAAAAAATTAAAAATGTCCCGTTTTACATTACATAATGTCAATAGCAGATTGGCGGGAACCGCGAATTGGTACCAACCGCAGTCGTAAATTATACGAAAGTTTATTAATGAGGAGTTAACCAGTGGCGCACGCATTTCAGTACGACACATTTTAACAGGGTGAGTTTTATATCGCCACGAGAGGAGGGTGTAATTTTAGTTGGGAAACTGCCTTCTTCGAGAGCTGCCAAGCAGTAGAAACTGTGTACACAAAAAAGAGAATTGACTGATGCTGTAGATTTGTGTGCTTGACCTATATCTACGTATATCTACATCTAAACATATCATCATATATTCCGTAAGCCACAATACAGTGCGCGGTGGCGAGCATTTAGTACCAGTGTTCGTGAATTTCTGTCCTCCTTCATTCGCCTGCTGAGAGAGGAAAAATCGCTCTTACTGTATTATGTTGTTGCAACGTCGAATACAATTTCACTAAATTTACACAACAGGCTTTTGCTACAACAACGTCACACTTGTTCCAAAGATCCCGTTTAACTCCCCAGAGCATTCCTGTTGCTCTTTCATATGGGCTGTACGGACGTGTTAGGGTCCTAGCAATGTGCCTCTGAATTCGTTCTGTCGATTATCATGCGTGCGTAAAGAGGACTCTAAACGCTGCAAAATACTCCGGAACTGGTCACACCATCGTCTTGTATGTCCTCGATTTTCGCGGAACCCTTCCAACAAATCCAAGCCTACCACTCACCGTTGGTAACCCTTTCAGTGCTGAGTGCGCCAGAATAGTGCGCACATTCGTGTGCGGGCGGGCATTATCTTGCTGAAATATAAGCCCAGGATGGGTTGCGCCACGAATGGCAATAAAACGGAGCGTAGTATGTCGACGTAGTGGTGCCACGAATGGCAACCAAAGGGGTCCTGATATGAAAAGAAATGGCGCCCCAGACCATCAGTCCTGGCTGTCGGGCCGTATGGCGGGCGACAATATCCCACCGCTGTCCGTGGCGTCTCCAGACATGTCTTCGCTGGTCAAATGGTTGAAATGGCTCTGAGCACCATGGGACTTAACATCTGAGGTCATCAGTCCCCTAGAACTTAGAACTACTTAAACCTAACTTTCGAACCTGCGCGGTTCCAGACTGAAGCGCCTAGAACCGCTCGGCCACAGCGGCCGGCTTCGCTTGTAACCGGGACTCAGTTCAACGCGAGACGTCACTGAAGACAATTCTACTCCAGTCAGTGAGATACCAGGCCGAAGGAAAGGGTAGAGTGTGAATAATGGTACTTGATTTGGTTTGGCGACAGTGGATTTATCCGTCGTAATACGGGGCGGGGGCTGACGCGGAAGTGGAAGACCACTCGGTTTCCAGAGTGTTTGATGACAGCTCAGAAACCATCATAAGGGACGTGCTTACCAACGTGACTTGCGACCGCAAACCTCTCAGGCATACATCTGGAGCCCAAAAGACACACATTTTACCCCGGAAACGGACCCGCGTGCAATAGCTGCGATTACTAAATCAGCGCTTCGTAAAGAAGCACGCTGAAAATTCCGAAGAATATTGTGGCGATGTCAGTGGATTCAAAGGAGCTAAAAACGTTGAAAAGAGATCTTGAAAAAAACAATTGGGAGTTATAACATTACAGGGCTGTATAACATTACAGGTCGGGATTGATCTATGAGATCTTGAATATCTTATTTGTATCTGTCAGTTGATATGGAGAAATTGAGATTTGGGGGATTTCTTTACATAGTTTTGCGTGATTAAGTCCCGACGCTATGCAATATAATAATGACGATAAATGTTTGTGATCATTTGGAATAATATTTTAATAACTATGTAGATGACGTGACGTCATTCTTTACTGTTAGAAAGAAAAAAAGAGTGTTAATTGTGCGTTTATGGACGGTCAGTGTCAGATCACTGATTACGATTCCAGAAATAATCAAGACTGCTTTCGCGCCGCCGATGATTTGCTTCAAACTCGCGAAAATACAATTTATGCGAATTCTTAATTATCGCGAAAGGGTAGAATATTTGATGAGCCATTGTGGAGGACGTAAGTTTGGATAGAAAGATCATTTTAAAAACCAATATAAATCCTGTTGATCGAAGTAGCCTAGCAACCCAAAGCTCATACGTGGCTATCAGCAGAATAAGTGTACTATTTTTCATGCACACGTTTACGCTCTACATCGATTTGTGGATGATTTTTGGGCGTGAAATAAACATTCGAAAGCATCTGAATAAATAAAAAGGAAAAATATAAAGAACTTTATTCATATATTTGGTTATTTCATAAACAGTGATATTTTCTTATAGTGGTGTAGAGCCTTACATATTATTAATATTGTGACAGACTGATCACAAGTGCTCTCGTTACAAGTCGAGTTTTGGGCCTGGTTAAGAGTAGCTGGCTCTTAAAGTCTCAAAGGTTAAGTGAAGAATAATATTACACTTAAATATCGCAGCATCGAAACCCGCTATCTTTATACTATATCAAGCCGTGTAGTTGTGTGTTGTCGACAACAAATTGGCAAACACTATCATAAACAGCCGGCCGGTGTGGCCGAGCTGTTCTAGGCACTACAGTCTGGAACCGCGTGACCGCTACGGTCGCAGGTTCGAATCCTGCTTCGGGCATGGATGTGTGTGATGTCCTTAGGTTAGTTAGGTTTAAGTAGTTCTAGGTTCTAGGGGACTGATGACCTCAGAAGTTGTCCCATAGTGCTCTGAGCCATTTGAACTAACATAAACATTTCTCATGCTCCGATAACGACGAGGGAGAGAAGAGACGACAACGACGACATACACGTATACATATACAAACGGTATACGTGGCGCCTTACAATACAACAACACAACGGACGTCACGGTATACTGTGTAATTTCTGTAACTACATTGTAACAATGAGATCGTATTTCGTCTGTGTAACAAAATCTAATCTGGTAAAGGTTAATCCAGAAACGTACTCCCATTATACTTCTTTCTAGTAAAAATCTATAACCATCGGAACCATCGGTGTCTGCGAGAGTGATGCTGAATAAACGTAATTCACGCAGCGTCATTATTCCACACAAACACCACAGCTGTTGTCCCAATACCCTTCAGAAGATGGATTTTTGCAAATTTGACGTAAAAAGCGACCCTCGTTCCTACTGGTTCACGTTTCGTACTCCGTTGAGGAAATCAGGGGGGACTTGCTGTGTTCTTCTACTCTGACGAATGCTCGTGAATGTGGCGTCACAGAACTCGTCCCGCTGCCCACGTGAGGACGGCCTTAACGGAGAGCTTCGTTACGTGGGACGAACAGCCGGCTTCTGCGGCTGCGGGGTCAGCGGCCTGTGTTGGAACGAGGTCAGTGACCCGTCCGTCGCTTTGGCCACGCTTCCTGGAGAGCGCTACAGCTGCAAGAACTGAGGCGGCCAGGCGCTGCTATTTGTCTGTGGGTGCCCGTTACCGCGGCACGGGTCACGGGCGTGTTTTCTGCAGCACGTAAATACAACGGCCACGGGCTTGTTCTTGTCCACGTATCAGAGCAGGTAAAAGGGGAGAGTATCCTGCGGAAAGCGAAGGAGAAATACAGGATCTGCTGAACTGAATGAACAGTCTAGTGAGTACAGGATATGGATTGAGAGTAAATCGAAGAAATACGAAAGTAATGAGAGGTACCAGTAATGAGAACAGCGAGAAACTTAACGTCAAGATTGGTGATCACGAAGTAGATGAAATTAAGTAATTCTGCTACCTAGGTGGGAAAATAACCCGTCACGGTCTGAACAAGGAGGACATAAAAAACAGACTAGCACTGGCAAAAAGGGCATTCCCGACCATGAGAAATGTACTAGTATCAAACATAAATCTTAATTTGAGGAAGAAATTTCTGAGTATGTACGTTTGGAGCACAGCATTCTATGTTAAAGAAAGATGGACGTGGTTAAACGGGGAAAGGAGAGGCGCGAAGCATTTGAGATGTGATGCTTAGGTGGAGTCATAAGGTAAAGAATGAGGAGGTTCTCCGGAGAATCGGCGAGGAAAAGAATACATGGAAAACACTGATAAGAAGAAGGGACAAGATGGTAGGACATATGTTAAGACATCGGGGGATAACTTCCATGGTACTAGAGGGAGCTGTAGAGGGCAAAAACTGTAGCGGAAGACACAGATAGGAATACATACAGCAAATAATTGAGGACGTAGGTTGCAAGTGCTACTCTGAGACGAAGATGTTGGCACAGGAGAGGAATTCGTGGTGCGTCGCATCAAAACAGTCAGAAGACTGATGGCTCTCGACGCTTGAAAGAAAATAGATCTGTAGGTGGGAACTTGTGAACACAAAATACCGGTTCCTCCAGGAGAAATTTGTAAACGCAGAACTTACCGACAGAGCGGAAGTCAAAAAGATTTTTTTTTTTTTTTGTTTTTTGCTTGTGAAGTGGATTTATGGGAGTATTAGTATCTCAAAGTTTCGGTATGAAAAGAATTTTCCGATAAAAGTAATTCGTCGATAAGAGTCTACCAGATATATGGATCTCTGTTTTGAAACTGCTGCCAATAAAGCATTTATTTAGAAAACCGGTTTCAGTGAGATTACGTTCCCATCTCCGGATCTTATGTTCTGGAAATCCACGTAATCTTCCCCGTATGTGCTATGTATTGTGTAGAGCGTAATATCCGAAGATGGTAATGTGGTGTTACCGGTACCGGTTATCGAAATAAATGCGTTACTAGCTATCCTGGCGTTTTCAAGTTTTTCTTCTGAGTTCATTATACAGCAAATAGCCCCTCCCCCCCCCCCACCCTTCTGGCACGATGTCAGGAAAATATACTGAATTTTGGACCAAAGTTCGTACACGTGACTTACAAGGGAAACCTACACACAAGGGGTCAGCGATTATTTTGCTCATCTTTCGCACGGTTCTGATACGTGCTTAGAAGTAACGGATGTTCTCTAGTACGATGCATTTCTCATGCATTTTCGAGGATTCTATGCTCAAAGTTTGATGAGGCTGTAGATACCACACAAAGAGGCAGTGGAGTTAGCGCAGCCGCCGATTCCTGCGACGCGCCTGGCTGCTGCGACGATCACGGCAGACACATTGACTGACACACAAAGTTGATTTCGCCGTGCGGAGTGGCCGTGTGGTTTGAGGCGCCATATCACGGACTGCGCGGCCCCTCCCGCCGGAGGTTCGACTCCTCCCTCGGGCATGGGTGTGTGTGTTGTTCTTAGCATAAGTTAGTTTAAGTTCTAAGTCTAGGGACCGATGACTTCAGCGGTTTGGTCCCTTAGGAATTCACACACACACATATATACATACAAAGTTGATTTCTTTTCGTATCTTATGGTTCCACGTCACAGCTTCTGATGCATAGGCCACATTTCGATATTGGTCATACTTATTGTGATACTTAAAATACTTTGCACACAATCGGAGCAAACTTGTTTTGCAATAATACTATCCAATGGGCCAGTAGACTGCGTCATCTGCCGCAGGCGCTCGCCGCTCGACAGGAACAGCAACTTTATAAAATTCGTCACGAAAGTGTTTCATAATTGAAAAATGGTCAAAAATTAGCAAACGGCCTTGCCGAAGTGGTGACACCGGTTCCCGTTAGATAACCGAAGGTAATCGCTGTCGGGCTGGGCTAGCACTTGGGTGGGTGAGCGTCCGGTTTGCCGAGAGCTGTTGGCCAGCGGGGTGCACTCAGCCCTTGTGAGGCAAACTGAGGAGCTACTTGATAGAAAAGTAGCAGCCCTGGTCACGAAAAGTGACGACGGCTGGGAGAGCGATGTGATGACCTCGTATCCCTCCGTTTCCGCATCCAATGACGCCTGTTGGCTGGTGATGACACGGCGAACCGTCGGTACCGTTGGGTCTTCATGGCCCCTTCGGGCACTGATTCTTAGTTCAAAAATTAATCGTATACATGTGAAAAGGAAAGCACAAATTTTGTGTGATACAAAAGAGAAATATTATGTTAATAAAGTCTTACATAATTCCTCCAGTTGTTCCATATAGGCACTGACAGTACTTCTCTTGGATAAAAACATAATGGTCTTTATTAATAGTATTTCAATTTATTGACTTCAAGGTATCGCTTTCAATGGCCAAAGCTGACAGTAAACACAATCGTTCTTGAGGAAGTGTTGACGTAAGATATGTCTTGATTAATTTGAGTTCTGAAAATCACCTTTCATCGCTAGTTACAGATATAGTTAAAATTAGGATGATTCGTAAGCTTACAAAAGAATTGGCAACACTTACAATTAAATGTCTTTTTGTAATACTAGATAATACGCTTTGTCGACAAATTCCTGCAGGAAAAATGGACGCGAAGGTAAAAACTTCCGGCTTTCCATTTATGTCACATTCAGTATCATCAGTTAATTGACTCTCAAGAGCTATGCGTGCGGCTTTTGGTTTTCCATCATCCCACGTCTGCAGATCATACTGTTACTGTCTATAAGCTCGAATCTATCTTTTGGCGAGCAGTGACGTGTGCCGACAATAATGTGGGAAAAAATCATCTTAAAGAGCGTTCTGGTTTACCTTCATCAATAGAATCATCGTTACACTCATAGGTAAACTGCTTGTTCACTTCCCTGGAACGAATTTTCTCATTTTTGAAGTCTGAATGAGATCCAAGTTTGTCAGTAAGCACTTCTGTATCCGTCATTACATCGTTTAAACCGTTTTATGATCTGATTTTCTTACAAAAAAACTATTCAACTAGATCTACAGCATTCTGTAGGTTTGCATCAATTCCTTTGAGAGCTTTGCAGATCTATTCGAACCTAAAGATAGGTTCATACAGACCGCTGTACAGCAAACAAAACTTTCCTCCAACACTTTCTCAGTTATTCGAAGACGGCTCGTTCGCTGGCCCATGTTTACTGCGCCGTTTTTGCTTCTATTGTATAGTTTCCGCCCGTGCCAAGTCCTCGCTGCTAATTACGATCCAACCCGCATCCAGACTTTGCACGCTGGCGCCTCTGACTTTGTCTCTTGGGTCGCAAAGTGGCATGTGTAGAAAACGGTGTTTCTCTACAGGTTGAAACTGAAGTAGCACAAAAACGATAACAAAAGTACTGAATATAAGGTTATATTTAAAAGTATCATTTTCAGGAATGAGAAAGTGTTCTGCGGTTACTGATAGCTCCTTTGCTTTGCAAACCGCCCGTTGGCACGCGTCTCCAGACGTCCTTTGCACAGTGACTGGACAGTTTACACCCAGAGCAGCATTGTCCTCGCTGAAGCGTGTCACGGCTTCGGCTCCTGGGATCGGCTCTCCCTCTCACCGGCCATTGATGGCCTCGCTGATCACAGTGCGTCCACTTCTGTCACTTCCCTCCACATTGTACGTCAGCACACTTGCGTCATGTGAAAATGTGGAACCACTTTTCCAGCTGCATGGCTCAGAAACAAAACACCACTACCCTTCTCTCTGTTGTAACCGGGGTTAAGGCTGAGTTCACAGTGGCTCCGACAAAAGTAACCACGTGACGCCGCCAGAGCTTGTCGGATAACATCCACCGACAGCTTGCTAAGTATGTGATAAAATGGAACACGTACAGCCGCCCTTTGGATGTTGTTTATCATATGGCTTCCTGTTTCAGTGCATTAGTACACAATCTTCAGATCTTAATTGACGCTTAGGGGGTTAACTCCAATCGTACAGACGAGTCCTTCAGTGGCCAACATGTATGAAGTGGTTTCCGTAGACTGCAACAACGATGTTGTTTCTCTTACCATCAACTACCAACTCGTTGTTACAGTCCACGGAAACCAGTTCATACATATTGGCCACTGAAGGAATCGTCTATACGACTGCAGTTAACCCCCTCAGCGTCAGCTGAGGTGTGAAGATGGTGTACTGAAGCACCGAAACTTGTAGCCATATAATAAATAATATCGAAACGACGACTGTAGGTGTTCCATTTTGTTACGTAAGTGAACGGCCGAAGTCCCTCAAACCTTCAGTCGGAAGGATAGACATACAAAAATTTGCTAAATACGTCCGATCCCCTTCGTCAGTTTTTGGCGGTAAGCATCTATTCTAACCGAAGGTGGCATGGCTACCACGACGCGTCTGTCCTCGGAGACGAGAGCTGCAGTGCGGTCTTTGCTGTTAAACAGACGCCGACTACACGCGAATGATCTGTACCAGTTTCGAAAATAACATGGTGGGTACTGTAGACTCTGTCCTCAGTTATAGGAATAACCAGACAAGTTTTACGGATATAACAGATGAAAGGAGAAACTTTCTGTCACATACTCCAGACGATTTGTAGTGATCTTGAAAAGCAAGCTTACAAACATTCTGTTTTGCTGTATTTATTTGAAGTTGTGCAAACACACAGTTAACCTTCAGCGACTGTCATTCAGTATTCGTGTGAAAGACAAGCATAAAGTTTAGAATAAAATTTTCTGAGCACCTAAAGGAGTCAAAAGTGGAAACATACACACCACATTTCCAAATCACTTCATATAGCAGAACCACCACCCTACTGCCATAGAAATACCGATAAGCACTAATAATAATTTGTAGTTAGCTCATATTCAACCACCTCACCCCAAAAAAGATCCACTACAGGCTATGTACGCCACCCTTATCACTTGAATAAATTATATTTTAGATTATAATTTACGCCTAAAATTTCCAACAAACCTGCGATTTCAGTCCATAGATACCCGACTATATCCCGATTATATTTTTCGTATTCAATATGCCACAAACTCACTCTTGGATTAAACTTATCAGCTTCTCACAGTCCATATTCCGCGTGTGAGAACGTCTGTCAGTTTTACCGAAGAAAACAAACTGATTTGAATTCCACCGATTGTCGTCCGAAGTCTGAACGGCTACGGTGTGACTCGCACGTTGTAGCTTACTGATCTGAGAACGTCGGCCCTTTTCGGCTGATGTCGTTTTTTGGCGGAATACACCTATATCGGTGCCACTGCGACCGCAGCCTAAGGCATCGAAATCTTTTTTACTACAGGTGGCAACTCGACGTCGTCTGCATGATCACAACTCTACTGAAGTAATAGTCGAACTACAGACTGTTTTAAAAAGAAGTAATTAAAATAAAGAAGGAAGTACGGCAACTACATCAATAACGGAGTTCGTACAACAAAAAAAGGTCAATGCTTGGTCAGCCGAGAAAAACTGTACGAATAAATTATTACAGGACACTTAACAAAAAGGGAGAAATGGAACACTCAGTTAAGGGTGAGCGAGGGAGATACGGTCTAATGTCACGCGGCAGTAGAACGAGGTAGTCTGGCGTAGCGGCTGCATGGAGGCATCGGTGGCAACAGTACTATGGATTTCCCAACAAACCTATAGTACAAAAAAATCATTCGATAGCCTAGATCGCATAAAATATTTCTTTACTTAAAACAACCGGTTTCGACAGACATCGCCGTCAATTTCAGGTCAGTAACAAAGTGGATATATTGTTCGCGCAAACAAAGTTGACACTCGGTGCGGTGGCTGATGGGGCGACTGTAAATGGGAAATGCCTTTATGGTCGCTCCCATAAGCGACCGCGCCGAGTGTCAACTTTGTTTGCGTGTGTAGTACATGAACTATGTCTCGTAATGTAATGTAAGACGTAATGCGGGGTGTATCAAAGAGAATCATCCGATTTGGCACGTCTATATTTCTGAAACTAGCCAACAGCCTTGCCGCATTGGTAACAGCGGTTCCCCTCAAATCACCGAAGTTAAGAGCTGTCGGGCTGGGCTAGCACTTGGATGGGTGACCATCCGGTCTGCCGAGCGCTGTTGGCAAGAGGGGTGCACTCAGCCGAGGCCAATTGAGGAGTTACTTGATAGAGAAGTAGCGGCTCCGGTCTCGGAAACTGACATACGGACGGGAAAGCGATGTGCTGACCACATTCCCCTCCATATCCGCATCCAGGGACGCCTGTGGTTGAGGATGACACGGCGGCCGGTCGGTCCCACTGGGTCCACCAGGGCCTGTGGACGGAGTTACTCTCAGTTCTTTCATTGTTGTTGGTAACGGAGGGACGTAAACAGAGTCCTTTATAAACCCCCGCAAGAAATGCATACAGTAAGGTCTGGTGACCTTGGAGGCCAGTAATGTAAGGTAAAATCATTTGGTACAGTGCGACCGATCCATCGTTCAGCAGTCCTTTGATTTAAAAATTTCCGCACTTCGAAATGCCAGTGTGGCGGTACTGTGTAAAACGAGAGTTCGCTCTTTCCGACATTATGCTGTTCACGCACATATCTCAATTAACATAATAGTTATGATTTTTTAAAATGGGATGATTCTTTTTGATACACCCTGTATTTGAGATAATAGTTTTAGTCTGGCATTATAAAAACAGGAAATGGAACTGTGGTTTTTATAAAACCAAACTGTAATTATTATCTCAAATATTACGTCTTAACTCGTGTTATGAGACACATGTATATGCTTAATGTTATAGACCTGAAGATGACAGCAAAGTCTGAAGAAAACGGCTGTCTTAAACAGAGAAATATTTTATGCGATCTAGGCTGTTGAATGTTTTTTAGCAAGCAAAACTCGCGCCGTCAATACTCTCAAAGTGAGAATATCCAATCTAACTGATAGTATTACATCAACCTCCTTGTGTCTGTAGCACTCAGTTAACTATCTGCACTTGCGACCTAAACGGAAGGAGCATGTGGCTTAGACTGACGGTATTAGCTACAAAAGAACTTTTAGAGTGCAGAACAATTCAGTTCGGAATGAGGCAGAGCTCTTGCTGTGAGGTTATTTAATACCTCGGTTTTATAGCCCACCTAATTGTTTCATTTGCACAATTTTGGAAGTGCTACCAAGTCGAGTCAGATTGGCTAGAACTATCTTCCTCTAAACGGTCAGTACCTCTTCTTTGGCCCACTTGTTTTATCCATGCGCGAAGGGCCGATGAAAATAGGAACACGAGGCATCCTTGCAACGGAAAACGCGCAATCTTGGCGAAGAATACCAACTCCTGAGTTTATAGCGCACACGAGCCGCAAAATTTACAGGCAGTAATCCTCTGCCGTGGCATCACCAACATCTATTTTGTATCTTTCTATTTCACCACACAGACATGTCCTAGTCTCACAGTCAGCCAGTTACCCACACTAGGCAGCCTGGGTTCTCAGCACAAGGGATGTGTTTCGCAGTGCCAGTCTCCTCCTTCACCTCTCTTTAAACCACAACCTACAGCAGTGTATCACACTTCATGATGAAAACCAGCACGGGGCATTGATTAATGAAATATGACTAACAACTGAAATACGTAAGTAACTATAACCACTCATTGTTATTGAGGTTTCCATTACCGGTTTCAAATATCTCCGTCATCAGGTGGATATACTCAAAATTAACTGTGCATAAACGATTTGAACGTACGATTTTCTGAGCAACCTCTGGCATTGTCTGCCAGAAAAAGAGAAAGAACTAAAATGGGATGTGGCTCACCGTTACGTGCATTCTCTAATTGTGTAAGTTAGCAGTTTTAAAAACATTTATACTTTTCAATGTCAACAGGCTACTTTTCGAGTCGTATTTACGTTACAATTACCCCTCTATAGACTGAAACAACCAAAGATGCTGGAACTAACGACTGCTAACTACATGTAATGATTCCGCAATCATTGACGAATTTCATACAAAACCTTTCAAAAAACATCATTTAAATTTTTTATTAATTACATTATTTTTCTGTCTTGATGCCTTTCCTGTGGTTCGTATCTCAGAGGGGGGGACTCATCACAAGTGAGAGGGGTGGAAGGGGAGTGTGTTCAGAGAGCGAGAGAGAGAGGGAGGGATGGAGGGGGGGGGGGGCGATAGGCTCGTTTCAAATGTATTGACGAGAGTCACACTCAGTCCTAACCTAAAATATTCACATTTAAATGTGAAATTCATATCAAGTCGAGTTTTTGTTACCAGTTTGTATTGAGGAGCATATTATCAGTGTGTATTATCATATTTTACTTGTGGCGCTGACACGTGGACTTTTATTGGGAAAACCATTCAAAAACTGAGGGGTGTGATACAAGTAATTGAGACATGTCTGTTGGAAATTGCTAGTAGAGCTAGGAGAAGAAACAGACTGGAGAAGAAACAGACTGGAGAAGAAGACATAATCCTGATTGCAATGAAAATGAAATCCTCGTGGGCAGGACGTGGATCCTAGAAAGAGAACAATACATGGGTCAGGGATGTTATCTGCTGGGTTACAAGAGATGAGGCAAGACAGAGACGACGACCTAATTGCAAAGCGGGTTTCTCTTTCAGAAAGCGCGTTTGAATGTTATTTGTTTGTTAGGAGAGAGAGTTTTATGCCTAGTGTACGAAGGGGAACGTCTGCAAGCAAGAGTCGGATTTCGACAGTGGTAACGTCTTCGCCTATCCACACGCCTGGTTACCGTTCCGCGATACTGCTGGTCGGTATCCCGCAACTATCGTGCGAATGCGGAATCGATCCGTTCAGGAGGTCCATAACGCCATACAGGATCTCAATGACCCCGCTCGACTAGCGCCCGAGAGGACAGATATATTTTTCGCTCAGCTGTTCAGACTCGTACAGACCTTTTCAAGGCGTTCACGTCAGGTAACGGACTTGGTTGCAGCAAGAAGACCATCCACACAGACAGGGCGACCACCTTTGTAGCATTACGGACTGTCAGCACAGTGACCACTGTCATAGCTTCTCCTATAGTCGTTTCACGCTCTTAGAGCTGCCGTGTAAACGGCGCCGATACACGGTTGTCGAGAGGTGAACGGTGTTCACAAGAATGGCGTGCTGCGACAGCCTTGGACACAGAAGCGGCATATGTTGCCCCTCTTTTCAACCCAGTCCCGCTTCTGCGTACAGCATCGCGATGGTGTACTCTTCTGAGAAGGCTGCGAGGAGAAGGAATGGTGCGAAAATTGCATTCGTCATTACCATACCGGTTCAGCACTTGGCGGCATAGAATGGGGTGCCAGTGCCTACACAACACGATCACGTCTTGTTCGCGTAGCTGGTAATTTGAACAGCAGGCGTTACATTTCTGACGTGTTGTGGCCAGTGGCTGTGTCCTGTCTTCAAGTTTTCCGTGACGTTGCCTTGCAACAAGATAACGCAAGACCGCGTGTTGTCCTCGGTGTCTAGATCCACCTCGACAGAGAGGTTGTTCGGCCTTTCCACTGGGCATCATATTCTACAGTTACCTCTCTCATCTGGTCACGGGTTTCCGTGAAACTAGCACACCACCACTCACCAGCTATTCCTATTGGTGAACTGCAGCATAAATGTGATGGACCATGGAATGATGCTCTCGTATCTGCTATCTAAACTCTTTTCGTCTAGATGACGAATCATAGTAGAGCCTCCGTTGCTGCCACAGGTGTCAGTTGTCTCTACTAAATCTCGCAGCTTGTGTACTTCCAAATCACCAACAACTTTAATATGTGTTCTGCCTCCTGTACTATAAACGCATACTTTGTAAATTTTCTTCATTTGCCACCCTTCCTAGTGTTTCTCATTGAATGACCACCTGCGTATTTATAAACAGATGTATGGTACGCATTTAACAACATGAAATGGCTAGAAAATGGAGAATATTTACATAGTTCATACGGCAGGAAAACATAAATTACGAGGGCAGTTCAATAAGTAATGCAACACATTTTTTTTCTCGGCCAATTTTGGTTGAAAAAACCGGAAATTTCTTGTGGAATATTTTCAAACATTCCCGCTTCGTCTCGTATAGTTTCATTGACTTCCGACAGGTGGCAGCGCTGTACGGAGCTGTTAAAATGGCGTCTGTAACGGATGTGCGTTGCAAACAACGGGCAGTGATCGAGTTTCTTTTGGCGGAAAACCAGGGCATCTCAGATATTCATAGGCGCTTGCAGAATGTCTACGGTGATCTGGCAGTGGACAAAAGCACGGTGAGTCGTTGGGCAAAGCGTGTGTCATCATCGCCGCAAGGTCAAGCAAGACTGTCTGATCTCCCGCGTGCGGGCCTGCCGAGCACAGCTGTGACTCCTGCAATGGCGGAGCGTGCGAACACACTCGTTCGAGATGATCGACGGATCACCATCAAACAGTGCTCAACTTGACATCTCTGTTGGTAGTGCTGTCACAATTGTTCACCAGTTGGGATATTCAAAGGTTTGTTCCCGCTGGGTCCCTCGTTGTCTAACCGAACACCATAAAGAGCAAAGGAGAACCATCTGTGCGGAATTGCTTGCTCGTCATGTGGCTGAGGGTGACAATTTCTTGTCAAAGATTGTTACTGGCGATGAAACATGGGTTCATCACTTCGAACCTGAAACAAAACGGCAATCAATGGAGTGGCGCCACACCCACTCCCCTACCAAGAAAAAGTTTAAAGCCATACCCTCAGCCGGTAAAGTCATGGTTACAGTCTTCTGGGACGCTGAAGGGGTTATTCTGTTCGAAGTCCTTCCCCATGGTCAAACGATCAACTCTGAAGTGTATTGTGCTACTCTTCAGAAATTGAAGAAACGACTTCAGCGTGTTCGTAGGCACAAAAATCTGAACGAACTTCTCCTTCTTCATGACAACGCAAGACCTCACACAAGTCTTCGCACCCGAGAGGAGCTCACAAAACTTCAGTGGACTGTTCTTCCTCATGCACCATACAGCCCCGATCTCGCACCGTCGGATTTCCATATGTTTGGCCCAATGAAGGACGCAATCCGTGGGAGGCACTACGCGGATGATGAAGAAGTTATTGATGCAGTACGACGTAGGCTCCGACATCGACCAGTGGAATGGTACCGTGCAGGCATACAGGCCCTCATTTCAAGGTGGCGTAAGGCCGTAGCATTGAATGGAGATTACGTTGAAAAATAGTGTTGTGTATTTCAATGCTGAATAAAACAACCCCTGTTTCAGAAAAAAAATGTGTTGCATTACTTATTGAACTGCCCTCGTATGTTTCAAGAACTTTTTGACGCGATCCTCACTGGATAGCTTTAGGTAAAGGTCTTTCCTTTACATTGACGTAAGTTCGTATTTGGTACTCTAGTTTGTAAAGGAATTTCGTTGATGCGAATGTGTGGCAGAGACGTCAGTCAGTTACCACCTGTTTCCACATGCACAGCTGCAGCAGCAGATATAGTTTGTTGCGTTGCCCACCACATGTGCCAGACAAACACATCTGTGCAGTCGTATGCACTTGAGCAACACAGTGGCTCTCACAACAGGTGATTTGTTTTGCAGACGGATCAGAGTTACACCACTGCTTCAAGGTAAGGACAGAACACCTCAGGGTAAGGCGAAATCTCCCTACGTTCTATGGAAAACAAAATAGTGAAAGACAATATCGACATGTCCCAGCCTGAGTGCTAAGGCCAGCTAACGGGAAAAATTGAAAATTTGTGGTAAGAACCTATGGGACCAAACTGCTGAGGTCATCGGTCCCTAGGCTTACACACTACTTAATCTAACTTAAACTCACTCACGCTAAGGACAACACACGCAGCCATGCCCGACGGAGGGCTCGAACCTCCGACGGGGGAACCGCGCGAACCGTGCCAAGGCGCCCAAGACCGCGCGGCACCAACTAACGGGAAGTGACCATCCTATTATCACCACAATGTAGACTGTATCGTTGATCGACATCGAAGGCACAGCAGAAGTATATTAATTATTCTTCAATACAGCGTGAGAAAAAATAATAAAAAACAGACAAGCCTCTCTGCTATCAGCTATTCACCACATATTTATCTCTGCGACAGCAATATGCAGGTGGTTGCAGAATGCTTCTGGATTCCTCTACGGAAGCTGTTTTTAATTTGTTAAGTAACACGACAGCCTATTGTAAAGGGAAGAGACACTTTTTTCGGTCACAAACACACGACCGCGGGCGCACTGGCAGCGGCTAAGACCGGATGATATTCGTGTTGACAGCTGAAATCAGCGTGACAGGAGCACGTGGAGGGCCAGTTTCATACTATGTTCCACAGACAGAGTTGTCTCTTGACTTCCAACGGCCGCTAAGGTGACCGCATCACTGGGAAAACCCTTCCGTTGGACAGCACATCGGCTGCTCGTTTCTCATGGCCGCTTCTCGTGTCCAGTGCAATATTAAAGCTTACTCCAAAATTAATACGTCTTGAACCATATGTGTCACTGAAGAGACAGTGGGCTCATTTGAAGCGGAAAAGATGGATGCTTACGAGTGTGAAGTCGCGTCTTCGATATCCGCGTTAGTTTATCAGTTATTGTAAGTTAAATGTTATAAATAATACCTGAACTGTAAAAGTGAATATCTCGGCAAAGTATTATGCGACTGCAACAAGCGAGGTGTCTACGGATACATCTCCTAGACCTCTATCGGACTGTGATAGTACATTTACTGAAGTTGTTCACATGTTTAAATGAGAGGCCAAAAAGTGGATTTCGCACAATTAAAAACAGCTTTTCATACTAAATAAATACAGAAACATTAAAAGTAGCGACAATACTGTAAACCTGATATATATATATATATATATATATATATATATATATATAATTTAAATTGTTTGTTAATATTTACACTTGTATATCCGAAAACAGATGAAAACCATAGAAATGATTGCTTATAAATAAATTATGGCAGATAAAAGAAAACTGATAACAGCACAGGAGAGCTTCTGTAAAGTTTGGAAGGTAGGAGACGAGATACTGGCAGAAGTAAAGCTATGAGTAGCGGGCGTAAGTCGTGCTTCGGTAGCTCAGATTGTAGAGCACTTGCCCGCGAAAGGCAAAGTCCCGAGTTCGAGTCTCGGTCGGGCACACAGTTTTAATCTGCTAGGAAGTTTCATATCAGCGCACACTCCGCCGCAGAGTGAAAATCTCATTCTGGAAACATCCCCCAGGCTGTGGCTAAGCCATGTCTCCGCAGTATCCTTTCTTTCAGGAGTGCTAGTTCTGCAAGGTTCGCAGGAGAGCTTCTGTAAAGTTTGGAAGGTAGGAGACGAGATACTGGCAGAAATAAAGCCGTGAGTACCGGGCGTGAGTCGTGCTTCGGTAGCTTAGATGGTAGAGCACTTGCCCGCGCAAGGCAAAGGTCCCGAGTTCGAGTCTCGGTCGGGCACACAGTTTTAATCTGCCAGGAAGTTTCATATCAGCGCACACTCCGCTGCAGAGTGAAAATCTCATTCTGGAAACAGCACAATACTTCTCGGTAAATTTGTGTGATTTGATGTAGCATATGTGTATAAAAGGTTAAAATTAAGAATTTCAGCAATTTTCGCGTTCAGTAGTTTATCTGACTTCAGTGGTGCTGGGTGAACAGTGCCAATCCGGAGGGGAGTCTCGATTCGGACGCCATTGGAGGCGATCAGGCTGTGTTAGGCTGTGTTAGTCTGTGTTAGGAGAAAGCTTTATCTGACGAGCGGTGAAATAGCCGCTAGTTCGCTTGTGTGAATTATTCAGAGTTCCTACTGTCGGACATTGATATTTTTCAGCATCTGATTAACTTGTTACTGTTTCGGCAGCGTGTGATAGAAGACGCATTTATAAGGTTTCAGTGTGTAGCCATTGTCGAATTTATAGTTTGATGTACTGTGGACTTTTAACGGTTTTCTAAAGATAGCTCCCGCAATTTATTGTGGTTTATTCAACCGCCTCCAGGATCTTAGGAAACTTGGTCAGGATCTGAAATTAATTTATTGTGAACTGTGCGTCTCGATTTTTATATATTCTTATTGGAAATAAACTCGAATTTGTAAAACTTTAAAATATACATAAGTGCGTACGTGATTTTTGCGTAGCAAATCCTGGCTGCCTTTATATTAAATACTTTTGTGGAACATTGGGTACTGTGCGACGGATGTGAGTTGGCGTCCCATTTACGGAGGCCCATTGAAGTGTTTGTGCTGTCTAAAGTGTAGGTAAGTCTTTTCCTGCAGCAGTACGCACGCTGATACAGAGCTTGTGAACGGTTTAGAACTTTGATTTTCTGCGAGATGATGAGAGAGATCGTATTTCATTTCGTCATCCGCACCACATGCTCATTCACATACAACCCGTACGGTCACACTGCTCCAAAGTAAAATGTGTCTTTCTTCGACGTTTCTGAGCCTTAACCCCCGGTGATATCCGTGGTTCGCGCTGGTTTATGTGCGAGAGTGTAGAAGTTTGCTGGCAACCGCTGCAGTTCGTTGGCGGCGGCTCGCGAGGGAGGCGTCGGTTGTGAGTGGCGCGGCGGTTAATTTTAGCAGCACGGCTCTGTGGGACAACGTGGCGTGCGAGTGTTCCTGATTGCGGAACTGGTGTTAGGCTGGGAGGCGTGAGGCAGACGTGGCCGCTGCCGAGGGCTGCCGGTGTCGGTCTGCGCACGCCACAGCTGCAGTCTGCTAGTTCGAGATCAGTTCCGTGTCGCTAGTTGGTGCCGGACGTTACACCGAGCTGTTGATAGCGAGCTCTACCGGCGAACGTTCGGTGTACATACACGCTCCACCGTGTCAGGCGTATGGTTTATAGCTAGCGACGGCTGCCACGAATTGTCAACAGCGTCGCAGTTCTTCAGCGAGAAAAAAATGGTTCAGATGGCTCTGAGCACTATGGCACTTAACATGTGAAGTCATCAGTCCCCTGCACGTTGTTGTTGTTTTGGTCTTCAGTCCTGAGATTGGTTTGATGCAGCTGTCCATGCTACTCTGTCCTGTGCAAGCTTCTTCATCTCCCAGTACTTGCTGCAACCTACATCCTTCTGAATCTGCTCAGTGTATTCATCTCTTGGTGTCCCCCTACGATTTTTACCCTCCACGCTGCCCTCCAATGCTAAATCTGTGATCCCTTGATGCCTCAGAACTTGTCCTACCAACCGGTCCCTTCTTCTTGTCAAGTTGTGTCACAAACTCCTCTTCTCCCCAATTCTATTCAATATCTCCTCATTAGTTATGTGATATACCCATCTAATCTTCAGCATTCTTCTGTAGCATCACATTTCGAAAGCTCCCTAGACGTAGAACTACTTAAACCTAACTAACCTAAGGACATCACACACATCCATGCCCGAGGCAGGATTCGAACCTGTGACCGTAGCAGCCACGTGGTTCCGGATTGAAGCGCCTAGAACCGCTCGGTCACAGGGTCTTCAGCGACAAGTTGAGTAAAATACATTTATTAAAAGTGCACTTGTGTGAATTATCTTCAGCGACAAGTTCGGTAAAATTTATTTATTAAAAGTGCACTTGTGTGAATTAATCTTTTGCTTGCCTGTTCAGATCGCTATGGCGACAGACCCCTTTGGCCACCTTCCACCCATTTATTATTAGCGACGGCGACATAACGTTTAGCTGCTCCGAAGATAACAGTTGCCCATTCGTATCATAACATTTCCTGCGTGCGTTTTTTGTTTCCACCACTCGTCATGTGAGGGAACGTGCAGCAAGGCCCAACTTTCATCGTTTTGGTGCTGCATGTGTTATAATTTGGGGGGAGGGTATAATGTTGCACGGGCGTACTGACCTCCAAATCTTTGAACACGGTACACACGGAGCACTGTACACTCAGTGATTGGGTGACTGAGTGGCTGATGAGACCAAACATCGAGGTCAGCGGTCTCGTCGGATGAGGGAAGGATGGGGAAGGAAATCGGCCGTATCCTTTCAAAGGAGCCATCCCAGCATTTGCCTGAACTGATTTAGGGAAATCACGGGAAACCTAAATCAGGATGGCCGGACGCGAGATTGAACCTTCGTCCTTCCGATAGCCCTCCCGAATGCGAGTCCAGTGTGCGAACCACTCCGCCACCTCGCTCGGTACAGTCAGTGGTCATCGTTATTGAGTACTGTAATCCTTCCGAAGGACCCATTCCTCCAGTGTTTTGGAGAGACATAGCTGTTACTTCTGGCCACGGTGTGGGGAGTCATTGTACAAGACTTCAGTTCACGGCTGGTAGAACGCCAGCCACGTCACAGTCATCCTGCGTCGTTAGGTGTTGCCACTCATGCGTCAGTGTCGTGGTGCTGTTTTTCAACAGTTCAGTGGCCGTCCACACATGACATGTGGCTCTATGAACTGCCTGTCCGCATGATGTTGAGGTAGTGCCGTGCCCATCAAGACACGCAGATCCGTCCCCGATGTATTTGGACCACCTCAGACGTCAAATCTGTTCCAGGATATCAAGGACCGGTTATAATAGTTGTGGGCCAGCTTGCCTCAGGAAGAGATAAAACGGTTTTATGACGCCCTTCCCAATCGAATCGGTGCATGTATCCATGCGAGAGATGATGCCACGTCATACTGATGTGGATCATAAGGCCAAGTTCTTCGTAAATTTAACTCAGTATTGTAATCAGTGAAATAACATCACACACTCTCTCAAGACGCCAAATTTCACTTCGTTTCCCCCCTCTCCTTCTGAGTTCGTCACTACTTTGTCAGGGAACGTATACACGTGTACTCCGCAAGCGACCTTAACGGTGTGTCCGGCGGTTACCCTCTCTCCTCCTCCTCCTGCTCCTCCTCCTCCCCCCACCCCCTCTCCCAGCTCCCCCGTTGTTCTTCGTGCTTCGGACTTTGAATTGGGAAGAGCCATTGCTCCGTGTGAAGTAGAATGTCCCTGTCGTTAGCTGTCGTACCGGGAGTACTGTCAAACGTAAAAGCTATCTCTAATAAAACTGCTCATAAATCTATATCGCGGCGTGGTGTGAAATTATTCTTATGACCGAGGCAAGATTGAGAGCTGTTCAGTTTAGGCAGAGCGATGCCAGCCCAGAGCCTCACCCTAGTCGGCAGTCCGCGGCTTCTGCCTCCAGTGTTTAAATATGTAGGCGCTCGCGTTGAATGGGGTCAACGGCGGCGCGCGTGCGTGCATGTGAGGCGCTGGCAAAGCGTTGTCGCGGCTGAGCGGCTCTGTGCGTGAGTGGCTGCGTGGCCAGGTGCGTGGCGTGGCGGGCGCCCGTCTTATTGATCGGCTCTGCCGCCCTCTCCCAGCCCTGAATGGAGCCCTCCGGCCGCCGTCCAACCCCTTCCCCCCCGTTCTCCCCCACCCCCTGCTCAATTATGCCGCAACTGGGACGCGCGGGGTCACAGCGCCGGGTCGGCGCCGGGCCGCGTGTGACGTCAGCAGTCAGGTGGAGGCGGCGGCGGCGGCGTGGCTCTGGACAATGTCCGCTGGGCCGTGCTGCTACATTTAGCTCTGCTGTTGACATCCCCAGCTGTCTACAAACACAGAGGCTACAGAACTCAAGGGACACCTCCTAACATCGTGTCGGACCGCCTTTTTTCCGGCCTACCGAGGTCTGTTCAATAAATTCCAAAAAATAAGTGATTTCACCCCATTGGTGTGTTGGAGCGAAATGCGGTTGGCATCCCTGCACACTCCTGTGTTTGATGTGCAAGTGCCGGGAGTTCCATTGTTGTATGTCTGTCAGTTATTGTTCAATACATTTTTGAGTAGAACGTTCTGTTTTTCGAATTTCGACATGCAAGTTAGAGGAGCAGCGCGTCTGCATTAAATTTTGCCTCAAACGCAAGGAAACCTATACAGAGACACACCAAATGATGCAGGAACCCTACGGTGATGAGTGCTTAAGGCGTATTCGGAGTCGCGGTAAAAGTGGCCGGACGGAAATTAAAGATGATCCTCGTTCAGGATGCCCTTCGACGTCTACTGAAGACCCTCATGTCAGGAACGTCAGCGAAATTGTGCGTGCTAGTCGAAGACTGACTGTCGAGAGATTGCAGAACAAAGTAATATTTCAGTTGCATCATGTCACGAAATCCTGACACAGCATCTTGGAATGCATCGTGTTGCTGCCAAGTTCGTCCCACGGCTCATGAGCGAAGACCAGAAAGACCTTCGCCTCGCATTCTGTGAAGAGCTTTTCGATCGCGCAAGTGAGAATTCGCGTGATGTTCCGGAAGAGAATCATAACTGGTCATGAGACGTGGGTCTACCGTTGTGACGTTGAGACCAAGCTTCAATCTTCACAGTCCGTCGGGAAAGGTTCTCAAAGACAAAAAAAAGCTCGTCAGCTCAGGTCAAATGCCAAAGCCATGCTGATAGTTTTCTCAGACTTCGAAGAAATAGTTCATCACGCATTCGTGCCACCGGGACAATCTGTTAATCGATCGTACTATCGTTACTTGTTGCAACGCCTGCGAGAAAATGTGAGAAGGAAAGTTGGTAAGAGCTGATGGTAGGGTTCGAAAGTAGCGCAGACTCTACGAAGCCATGGAGCCAAGTTGTCAACGAGGGTCTGCGCAAGCTGGTGGTGGCTCCATACTGAAACAGCCTAAAATGTGGCGAGACAATTCACACCTCTTGCATCCCGGTAACGCACTCGCACATTCATTCCTATTGGTGCGTGACTATTGCACAAATAAATAAAAAAATATCACTGTGCTCCCTCATCTTCCGTAGTTTCCAGACCTGGGCGCTGCGGACATCTTATTTAATTCCAAAGTTGACAACACCCTTGAAAGGACGAAGATTTGCTACGATAGACGAGAAAATTCGCAGGCGGCACTTCGCGCTATCCAGCAAGAGGCGTACCAAGACTGCTTCCGGGAGTGGAAACGGCGTTTGGAGCGGTGTATCAGTTTCGGAGGAGAAATTTCGAAGGAGACCATGCACAATAAGAAAAAGGTAAGCGTAGAAAAAATTTGTGGAAAAAGTTCCAGAATCTTTTGAACAGACCGCGTACTTCAGCAATGACTTCCGTTCTTGTGTTAATATTATTTACTCTATAATGCTGTATTTCGAAAGAAGCTATCGTTTTTTGTAGTCCTTATCGTCTTAATGCATTTGTCTAAAAATAAACGCAGCCGCGACGTATCTGCACAAGGCATCGCCACAGATTTAAAGCGCGCCGCGGCAGGGTCGGTACTACGTTGTGAAACAGCCTGTAGAAGCGCCCTGTGATGTAGCTGGGTTGGCAGAGTGGGGACTCGCTCGCTCTTCAGTTTACCGACAGACTATACCTTCGAACCCTACCATCAGCTCTTACCAACTGAAATCTGGACTCATCTGACCATACCACGGTTTTTCTGTCGTCTAGGGACCAACCGACATGGTCATGAGCCCAGGTGAGACGCTAAAGCGAATGTCATACCGTTATAAGGCACTCCCGTCGGTCGTCTGCTGCCATAGCCCGTTAACGCAAAATTTCTTCGCGCTGTCCTAATGGATAAGTTGGTCGTACATTCCACATTCGTTCGTCGTACGTTCCACTTTGATTTCACACAGTGTTGCTTCCGTTTTAGGACTGACAACCCTACGCAAACGCCGCTGCTCTCGGTAGTTAAGAGAAGACTGTCGGCCACTGCGTTGTAGGTGGTGAGAGGTAATGCCTGTAGTCTGGTATTTTAGGCACACTCGTGACACAATGAATAACGCAATATAGAATTCCCTAACGATTTCCGAAATGCAGTGTTCCATGCATCTAGCTCCAACTACCATTCCGCCATCAAAGTGCATTAATCCCGTCGCGCAGCCATAATAACGTCGGGAACATTTTCACATGATTCACCCGAGTACAAATGACAGCTCAGTCATAGCACTCCGGAAAAAAAATGGTTCAAATGGCTCTGAGCACTATGGGACTTAACTGCTGAGGTCATCAGTCCCCTAGAACTTAGAACTACTTAAACCTAACTAACCTAAGGACATCACACACATCCATACCCGAGGCAGGATTCGAGCCTGCGACCGTAGCAGCAGCGAGGTTCCGGACTGAAACGCCTAGAACCGCTCGGCCACTGCGGCCGGCCATAGCACTCCACTTGTGTACGTTGTGTACGCGATAGTACCGCCATTTGTGTATGTGCATATTGCTGTCCCCTAACTTGTCACCTCGGTGTTGTTGTGGTCTTCAGTCCGAAGACTGGTTTGATGGACTTCTCTATGCTACTATATCCTGCGCAAGTCTCTTCATCTCCGAATAACTACCAACCTACCACCTCAGTGTACATACATTAAATACATAGACACTCCGCAAGTCACCGTACGGTGGATGTCGGAGGGTGCTTTGTATCACTGCTGGTGATCTGGTTCTCTGTTGCACTCGCCCAGTGGAGCGAGAGAAAAACGACTGTCTGTATGCCTGAGTAGAGCCTCGATGTCTCTTGTCTTCACGGTCCTTACGTACGTCCTTATGTACGTCAGTCACAGGAGAATCGTTCTGCAGTCAGTTGCAAATCTACATGTACATCTACATACATACTCCGCAATCCACCATACGGTGCCTGGCGGAGGGTACCTCGTACCACAACTAGCATCTTCTCTTCCTGTTCCAATCCCAAACAGAACGAGGGAAAAGTGACTGCCTATATGCATCTGTACGAGCCCTAATCTATCTTACCTTTGTGGTCTTTCCGCGAAATATAAGTTGGTGGCAGTAAAATTGTACTGCAGACAGCCTCAGATGTTGGTTCTCTAAATTTCCTCAGTAACGATTCACAAAAAGAACACCTCCTTTCCTCTAGACTCTCACCCGAGTTCCTGAAGCATTTCCGTAACACTCGCGTGATGATCGAACCTACCAGTAATAAATCTAGCAGCCCGCCTCTGAATTGCCTCTATGTCCTCCCTCAATCCGACCTGATAGGGATCCCAAACGCTCGAGCAGTACTCAAGAATAGGTCGTATTAGTGTTTTGTAAGCGGTCTCCTTTACAGATGAACCACATCTTCCCAAAATTCTACCAATGAACCGAAGACGACTATCCGCCTTCCCCACAACTGCCGTTACATGCTTGTCCCACTTCATATCGCTCTGCAATGTTACGCCCAAATATTTAATCGACGTGACTGTGTCAAGCGCTACACTACTAATGGAGTATTCAAACATTACAGGATTCTTTTTCCTATTCGTCTGCATTAATTTACATTTATCTATATTTAGAGTTAGCTGCCATTCTTTACACCAATCACAAATCCTCTCCAAGTTATCTTGTATCTTCCTACAGTCACTCAACGACGATACCTTCCCGTACACCACAGCATCATCAGCAAACAGCCGCACATTGCTATCCACCCTATCCAAAAGATCATTTATGTAGATAGGCCTACCACACTTCCCTGGGGCACTCCAGATGATACCCTCACCTCCGATGAACACTCACCATCGAAGACAACGTACTGGGTTCTATTACTTAAGAAGTCTTCCAGCCACTCACATACTTGGGAGCCAATCCCATATGCTCGTACCTTAGTTAGGAGTCTGCAGTGGGGCACCGAGTCAAACGCTTTCCGGAAGTCAAGGAATATGGCATCCGTCTGATACCCTTCATCCACGGTTCGCAAGATATCATGTGAAAAAAGGGCGAGTTGCGTTTCGCAGGAGCGATGCTTTCTCCAAATTTTGTGAGTAGTGTTTTGCGATAAGAACGTCGTCTTCCCTCCAGGGATTACCATTTGAGTTCACGAAGCACCTTCGTAATACTCGCGTGCTGATCCCCTATCGGTAAGTTCTCTATATTTGCGGCAAGGTTCTAATCAACAGACGAAGTAGTTCATTAATTACCCTGACTACTTTCAAGCAATTAAATATTTTCTTGCGATACGAGACCAGCACACTATGATCGTATTGATACCCCATTTGCCCATTTCTCTCTCTTTGTTTGGCTATGAAAATTCGGACATAACTCATTACGTAAATTGTAGGGAGCCTTGTTTTCGCTCGCTCAAACATTTAACCGAAACGTTTCGAGTGTTAATCACACAACATAATACGTCCTTTTTGCGTGCTGTCATTTTCAAGAAATCTCATTTCGATATCTTGAACCGTCTACGAAATATACGATTTTTACGATCACTTAATTCCCGATGCGTGCGAAATTAGTGGGCTACGCCGCAACCCGTCCGGAGATATAACAACCAGTATTTCGAGAACGAAGAGAGATATTAACCCGCTCTCAATTTTAAATATAATTTACATATGTTGGTTGTATTTCATACGCGAAGTCTGCGCAATGCAATTTTAGTTCTGCAAATTATCAAAAATTTCGTGCAGCGATTTACTTAGTTTCGTGCACCACAGTAACTATGACGAATAAAGAAAATAAATTCAGTCCTTCATTGAGCCAACATAATTATCAAGCTGTAAGGTTTGGAAGAATCAAATATTTTCATGGTAGCCATGGCTGCAGCGACCACATTCAAACACGTTTGAATTCGAACGTCGCCATGTTAATAGCAGAGGACAGGCAACGCTACGGATGCCGCTGCCTAGGACACTTCCGTAAGTATCCCTGCGGTTGTGTTTTGCCGTCTGAAACTGTCGCGCGCTGTTGGTCGCTTCGGCTCTTAACGTAGGACGCGGTCTTTATAGTTGTATATTTCAGAAGTCGGGAGAAGGAGATCCTTCGTGGTCAACAGAGTCATTTCTTGCTGTACGGAAATTTGTGAGAATCCGAAAATGCATTTCCGTAGATATGCGTTAATTTCGGCTCATATCATTACTGCATTCTAGTCGAGCGTCAGCTTTAGCGAGTGTGCACACACTGAATAGGCACAGACCTCAAAATTGCTTTTGGTGAAATGGAGGACTTGGCGAGGTTCAATAGAAGCCAGTAAATTGTATCTTTTTGCATGAAAATTTGGGAGTGAAGATTTTGTTTGTTTCCATATTGACTTCGAAGTGTGTTCTTGCCACTCTGTAGGTAGACAATGCGGTACCCGGTGAGGAGTTTTTGCTTGTCTATTCTCCCACCGCACTCCTACAAACCCAACAAAAATTTCAAATAAATTTTTGAGGCGGTAACAATATTTTGACACAAGTACTTAGGTAAGCAAATTATAATGTTAACTAGTTTATAAACAGTTTTTGTATGATTGGAAACAAATAAGTAAAACGAATTTTTATAAACAACATGCATTAATTAAATTTTAATGAATCAGTATGAATAACTAAAGACATTGTTAGTGGTAGGTGACTGTAATATGGTAGCTTCGAATCTCTTCCTTCTTTCTGTGCTGAAAACTTGGAAATTGCGTGATCAAAATTGATAACTTCAGGTACACTATTTTTTATTAACAAAACTCTGCTAAACTAGAGAGTGGTGCTTGACTCATTGTGGACATAATTCTCAGTTGGTTTTAATTTTGAGCGGTTCATCTCACGAGACGCGACCGAAACACACAGCTAAGAAAAAACTTGACGCCAAAATGAGGTTGCGAACAGATTCGGAAACTTCATATTCAACCAAGAACTGTAAAAATCTTAAGTATGTCCAGCCAAAACACTCTTATTTTAAAAAGTTGGCATCTTGCAGAGTATTCTTAGGCGTGGAATTTCTACAAGGATATCATCTTCAGGAATGTCATCACAGTTGTCATCTAAACTTCTTAGAATCGTGGTAAGTACCGTTTCTAAAATTTTCAACAAATCGCTGGGCGCTAAAATAGCAGAACGACCTGATAATGTTCCGTGGTTTTGCAACATGTACGGATTTCTTGTAGAAACCTGTCGATGTCTTCTTAACATTGATCTTGTCGAGTTCCTGGTGCAATGTCAACGTCTCTAACATCATTGACATCCCTGTCTCAACCAGTGTTTGAGAATAATTTTTGTTTACACGCTATTTCAGACGTAAAATGTGCGTATGCGTTCAAATGGATTTGGCCCAGTCCATATGCTCTATACCTGTTAGCCACCTTTTATAAGTGTCAGGAATTAAACGACGAAAAACCATTTTTTATCTTTTTATTTTATTTTATTTATTTATTTTGTAACTCCTGCCACCGAACCTAGCTAGTTTTGTCATCCCCACGGAATCGGTATCCGGTTCTAACGTCCCGTTATCGATACTATGTCGCTGGACTTCTAGAAGGTCCCAGGAAGGAGCAGTTGGCGCCCGCAGACGGAGAATCGCCCTCATTAGATGGTGCACACTCGGGCAGGCGCTCTGGGATGATCGGCCAATGATGACGGTCGGATTATGGCCCCAGTGTTGGAACGGTTTACGCCAATTGAAGAAATATTCTCATGGTTAAGATTTTGAGGAGTTCCAGTGAATGGAGGAAGTAAATCTATAGTCATGGAAGAAGTTTTGGTAATATATTCGCAGAGAATCGGAAGTTACAGGTGTGAGATCCCAGAATATTACGCGTGTTGCCACCATTAATGCCACCTGGGTGTTTTATCATTAATAAAGTGACCGTTGATATTTTCTGTTATTCGATAAAGTTGTGTGCCAGCGAGTCAGTTCAATACTTCAGGACGTGGTTTTAAAGTTAAATTTTACATTGTGGCTAGACGGGGTGATTGAAACTAATCTGCATACGAGACGGATTAGGGACCGTTTACTTGTCTCAAGAATTAATACACCGTGTTTCCATAGATGAAATTTTATCTTTCCAAAAGTATCGTTAAATATAGATCCCAATGAGTGTAGGTTGGTTTCAAGCACACGATAGGATTCAACAACCGCCTACGTATCTGGATGTTATCGTCAACCCTGTTCCCTCGCCCGCTCTCTAGCTACGCTTCTGTGTTCTTGTTATGTTGCGTGGAGATGATCGGCCGCCGAAGCTGTGAGAAGCGAGTTGGAGGCGGTGCACATGTTCCAGTCCAGCACTCGGATCTTTCTGAAAGTGGTTGGGTTGCTTCATGGGTTTGATTATTGACACTGGAGAAGTGACCAGTTTAGCATCGTCTAATGGATCAAAGCGAAGATAAAAATCTTTCTTTAGAGTGGTTTAAAGGTGCAGCAGAGCATATTTGATGTGGGACTGCAAATCGGCGAAGCAGTACGTCGCTTAATTTGTCTCGCGTGTCTCACTGCACCATGGATGTGTCTTTGGATTCTGCCTGCGACCACGAAGGTCCGAGGCGCGGGCGAAAGGATCGTTTCAGCGTGACCGTACCAGCGGAGACGAACTTTTCCCATTTCATCCACAACTGGAGCGACGCCAAATCTTTGCTGGCCATCCTCAATTATTGCGTGATCTTATCTCCGTTGTATGAAGATCTGTTCATGCTCGCCGGCCGAAGTGGCCGTGCGGTTAAAGGCGCTGCAGTCTGGAACCGCAAGACCGCTACGGTCGCAGGTTCGAATGCTGCCTCGGGCATGGATGTTTGTGATGTCCTTAGGTTAGTTAGGTTTAACTAGTTCTAAGTTCTAGGGGACTAATGACCTCAGCAGTTGAGTCCCATAGTGCTCAGAGCCATTTGAACCATTTTGTTCATGCTCTTCCGTCACGCATCTCAGTATATGTCTTGCAAATAATTTTGCCTTTCCATGTCTGGGGACCTTTTTATCGTCTATCCTCGTCGGTGTATCAGAAGTGACGTCATTGTGATAACCATGTGTCCCAGATCTTCAGCAGGTCATCAGTTCTGATTTGCCGTTGCTTCGTGAGCCAAATTCCACATTTGTTGGTACGGATGCGCAGCAAATATTCGGCCAGTTTGTCTCCTCAATTTTGTACCCGATGCCGGAGTTCGAGGCGTTGTCACATCATCTCCGTAATCAAGTGTCCAGGGGTGTGGTGTCTGTAAGTCAACTGTTGCTGTCTTCATGTAGAGGACGATTGACGGAGGTGATAGGGCAGAGTCCTGAGGAAAACCAACAATGATATAAGAAATTCGAGACATTTCAGTTGGGTCTAGTGAGTAATAAAAAAATAGGTAACCGTCGTTTAATTTGTGTACTAACTAGCTGACAAACTTGGCATTGCCCAAATACTCATACTGTCAGTTGTCTATTAGCAGCGAAAACAAAAAATGAACTTGTAAATTATAGATTGCAGCGATCAGTCGTCCTTTTTAAATTTTATTGTGCAGATCTAGATTTCGGGTAGAAGCTAGTCATTCTCAATGCACCATTATTTTCGCTCAATGAATGTAATGCCTGTTGGTCGGACTTCATCCACAGTTCATTGAACTGGCTACTACTAATGTGAAATGTCTACCATTAAGGTTTCACAAAGTCCGCCGTCTTTGGCACTCCCGGCGTGTCTCCTTCATAGACACAGCGCCACCATAGAATTCCCAGCCACGCTGTCGGGCTGGACCCCTCTTGCTTCGGCCAACGTCCGGCACCACGTGGTTGCTGCCGGGCCGCGGCTTTGACGGGCGTCCCTGTGTGGCCGCCCCAATTCCGAACATATAATATTTCCAGGGCGCCACAACTCGCCCGTTACCTCACAATCTCTACTGGAAAAGATTGTGACGCTTGCATCATCAGAAAGAGAGACCCACCTCTGCATTATCCAGATGAAAGGTGATTTACATACGAGTGGAACAGAAGTGGACCTGGTATCAAACCCTATGGAACATCAGTTGTAACTAATACCGTTAAACGAGTCTTCCGCGCTGCGTTGGGTAATCGCCGTGACGAGATGCTACCTTGGCATTAACGCGGAAGTGCAGCAACTCTGGAGGTTTCGTCGTAACCACAAGTGGCGCCTCTTCCTGGAGCGTTGAGGAGCGTACCAGCGGCTCCCCGTCAGGGGCCACTAAGGCAAGCCGCCCCAATCACCAGATCTCGCTACCCCCAGAGATCGCAATGCAGCGTCCAGCAGTGTCTGTTTTCTCCATTTTGTCCCTCGCTGGGTGCGCCTCTGACGTGGACAGCGCGGCTGTACAGTAGTAGCTGAACCCGTGTCGGCTGCTTACAGCTACATAAAACGTACGTTAAACTAAACCCGTAATGGGAGAAAATACTGCAATCACCCATGTTCGCCCCGCTAATGTGTTTAACACGCATGAATGATCTCCCAATTACTTTAAAGGACAGTCTGAAACTGTCGGCTGGTCCCGGCGGAGGTTCAAGTCCTCCCTCGGGCATGGGTGTCTGTGTTTGTCCTTAGGATAATTTAGGTTAAGTAGTGTGTAAGCTTAGGGACTGATGACCTTAGAAGTTAAGTCCCATAAGATTTCACACACATCTGAACATTTTTTCTGAAAACTGTCGACAACATAATGATTCAAACTCAACCTTTCCATACTCAGCCCAGATGATAGATGAACACGCATGCAGCTGGTTCGCAGCTGTCATTTTAAGTCTTACTCTCACAAATACTGATATTATGCGATTTCAATCGAGCGATAATGACCTTCTAGCACCTGGAGTAGACATTAATGGTCAGACACTGAATGAAATAATGCGTCTAAAATTCCTTGTGGTCCCGCTGGATAACGAGTTACGTAAAATGGAGTCAGCTCATAGCTAAATTAATCAGGAACGTCAGGCCAGCATGTTTTGCTCTTAGAAGTCACTCCCATTATGTGTTGCCGCCATATTTTCAGTCTCTGTTGTCTTACGAATTTATTTTCTGGAACAAAACATGGACAATAAAGTATTCTTTCAGAAGTTACCCCATAAGAATGTTATGTAAGGTACATAACTGCACGTCTTTAAGAGGTCCCTTGCTGGATATTGGAATTCTTACACTCACTTTCCCAGAATATTTACTCTTAGTGGGTTTAGTTGCTGACAGTAAAAATTAGTTTGTTTCGCTGTGATTTACAGTCACAATATGAGAGACAAAACTAATGGTCGTATAGACTGTAGTCAGCTCGTAATTAGTGAAGTAGTAACACTCCTCTCACTGCTCTTTCAATCAATACTGTTTCGTGCACATTATCTGCCCAAAATAAAAGTAAACACACTAAGAGAGTATCACATACACTCTGGCCGTTCTCAATTTTTTACTGGACTCGTCGGTTGTAGTTTTTCCGGCGTCGTGAAGAATGATTTGGTGTTGAATTTCATCAGGAGTGGGCTAACCTTTCCACGTGACTAAGCCAAAAAGTGGCAAACAAAACTTCATCCTCTATTCTGTAATGAAAGGAAGATTAGGGTTTAAGTCCAGTATACGAAAAATTCTTAGACACAGTGCAAAAGGTTAGCACAGGGGAAGGAAGTAGACCGCATCATTTATGAGGAAGCACTCCCAACATGTGTACATGTGTATGGCACGCACATTGGTCTACACTTCGCAATAATAAATTGCGGGACGTGAAAGCTCTTCCCTGTGCTTGGACCACTTCCTCCCGAACTCATCGTCGGGAGGAGGTAATTTTAACTAGACTCCGGATAGGGCACTGTCTTTTTAGCCATTGACATCTTTTAAGCGGCGATCTTCCCCCGCTTTGTCCCCACTGCTCTCAACCAAGGACGGTGAGACACCTTTCACGTCAATGCCCCCATTTTAATCCGCTACGCGCCCGTTTACAGCTGTCACCTTATCTATCTTCCCTTTTAACAAATGACAAGCGCTCAGCCGATCGCGTCCTCGAGTTTATCAGTGTCAGTGAGATGACGTCGGTCATTTGAAGCTCTTTTTGGGGAAAACAACCTAAAACCATAACAAAACAAAACTCTCAACATGCTGCTTAAGCGATTTATGGAAATCATGGAAAACCTAAATCACGAAAGCCAGAAGTTTTGAATCCTCATCCTGCACATCACCTGGTTCTGTTCCTCCACGGTATCCTGCTCGTGTACATCTGAAATGCCTTACAAATCATGACGATGACTGCGGAAATTTCAGGAAGAGACTTTCGGTAGGTGACTAAATCCTGCGGCAGATTTTCATCGTCTGGGACTACTTTCGCTCGATGCTCTACAATGGCCTGAAAAATCTGGGTTCATATGTATTATAGGAGACCAGTCCCGAAGTCCTGCAGTCGTCAGGAGAGATCAGGATGCAGTGATAAGCTTAGAGAACGCCAAGAAAACATCATTGACAATAATACACTACAGTCCATTAAAATTGCTACACCACGAACATGACGTGCTACAGATGCGAAATTTAACCGACAGGAAGAAGATACTGTGATATGTAAATGATTATCTTTTCAGAGCATTCACACAAGGTAGGCACCGGTGGCGACACCTACAACGTGCTGACATGAGGAAAGTTTCCAACCGATTTCTCATACGCAAACAGTAGTTGACCAGAGTTGCCTGGTGAAACGTTGTTGTGATGCCTCGTGTAAGGAGGAGAAATGCGTACCATCACGTTTCCAACTTTGATAAAGGTCGGATGGTAACCTATCGCGATTGCGGTTTATCGTATCGTGACATTGCTGCTCGCGTTGGTCGAGTTCCAATGACTGTTAGGAGAATATGGAATCAGTGGGTTCAGGAGGGTAATACAGAACGCCGTGCTGGATCCCAAGGGCCTCGTATCACTAGCAGCCGAGATGAGGCCGTTTGCAAGACGACAACCATCTGCACGAACAGTTCGACGACGTCTGCAGCAGCATGGACTATCAGCTCGGAGACCATGGCTGCGGTTACCCTTGACGTTGCATCACAGACAGCAGCGCCTGCGATGGTGTACTCAACGTCGAACCTGGACACACGAATGGCAAAACATAATTTTTTTCGAATGAATGCAGGTTCTGTTTACGGCATCATGATGGTCGCATCCGTGTTTCGCGACATCGCGGTGAATGCACATTGGAAGCGTGTATTCGTCATCGCCATACTGGCGTATCACCCGGCGTGATGGCATGCGGTACCATTGGTTACACGTCTCGGTCACCTCTTGTTCGCATTGACGGCACTTTGAACAGTTGACGTTACATTTCAGATGGGTTACGACCCGTGGCTCTACCCTTCATTCGATCCCTGCGAAACCCTACATTTCAGCAGGATAATGCACGACCGCATGTTGCAGGTCCGCCTTTCTGGATACAGAAAATGTTCGACTGCTGCCCTGGCCAGCGCATTCTCCAGATCTTTCGCCAAGTGAAAACGTCTGGTCAATGGTGGCCGAGCAACTGGCTCGTCACAATACGCCAGTCACTACTCTTGATGAACTGTGGTATCACGTTGAAGCTGCATGGGCAGCTGTACCTGTACACGCCATCGAAGCTCTGTTTGACTCAATGCCCAGGCGTATCAAGGCCGTTATTACGGCCAGAGGTGGTTGTTCTGGGTACTGATTTCTGAGGACCTATGCACGCAACTTGCTTGAAAATGCAATCACATGTCAGTTCTAGTATAATATATTTGTCCAGTGAATACCCGTTTATCATCTGCATTTCTTCTTGGTGTAGCAATTTTAATGGCCAGTAGTGTACATTTATGAAGCAGTCATACAGGATTGTCTTCCAAAGCACCGCTCATAGCCATAAGAGGGGCCACTATGCGCTCGACTTGGCAGCTCCACCGGCACAGCGAAGCGTCGCGTGGTCGAGGTTACGCCATGGGGCGGCCGTCGACCCGTGAACGCCTACGGCATCCAGCTCTACGTATCGATGTCCAAAGGTGCTATCGCTCACGTCGAAGATTTGTACTCACGAGTCACACTCCTAGGTCCACCTGAAGTACTCTTTGACTAACAACAGTCAGCTCTCAGCACCCGCTGAGGAGAGAGGAGCTGGTAGCGTTGGCGTCGGCCTCAGGAATGCGATGAGCAGCAGCAGGAGCCGTCCCTCTCGAAGGTGAACAATGGGCAGTGTCCTGGTCATGCGGGTCGCGACTCAAGCAGGGTGACGATCGCCTCCACACCCCATCAACGTTGCTTCGAAAGTTGACAACATCGTCCTTCCACTCAGATTCGTGGCACCACAGACGACTAAGACACTTAGGCGTACACTGGGTCGACGTCCATAACCTCCGCTCTCACTGGATACCTGCAGCTGACACAAGTGCTGAGACTACGCACTGGGCTGTCGGTAATCAGCGCTCAGCAATCCGAATGTGACATGGTAGTCAAGGGAAGACAGGATTCGGTTACGATTGTGGACGGGGCCGTATCAGTTACTATTGGTTGACTTTAACAGTTAAACACAATTTATTTTACACCAGAGATTCCAGACTAAGCAATAAATACAAAACTACCACACCTTATTAATGAAGGAATTAACTGTGTAAATAATAGTGTTTTCAGTGAGTTACAGTTTAGCAGATCACCATTAAATACGGATACAACAATGTTTAAAAAGCAAGCCACTGAGATGTGGCCAGAGGGCCTTACACGCAAGGAATGGCAATAAATTAAGAATTGTGTAAAACTCGTTGCAATTTACAACTTACAGCTATTGAAATATTGAGGTAAATCGCCACAAACATAGCAGAAGGCATCAGACGCCAGGAATGCCAGTAAATAAGGTTTGAAGGCTTACTGCTAAAATACTAATACCAGATTAGAATTTTAAGGCAAGCGACCACAATCACGGCTGAAGGCCTTACACGCCAGGAAGGGCAATAATATAAAAAATTTTGAAACCTGCTGCGAAACAGCAAATTCAATAGCAAAAGTTAATTAAAAAAACAAGCAACTGATCCAGACGGTGCTCCAGGAATCGACCTCTGAGAACGTCCGGCAACCAAAACTTTCGCGAGCGATGAGATAGGCAGCCAAGAGTTGCATTCACTTCACAAGATGGTAACTCAAACTAGTGGCAGTCTAACGAATGACTAATGATAATCTTGCTGAAGCTACCTGACGTCCGATAAACCAAATGCAACGATGGAACAATACGCCAAAGCCGGAACCGGCGGTCTGCGCTACGTCCCCAGAATACTGTGTTTTGCCGGCCGGAGTGGCCGAGCGGTTGTAGGCGCTACAATCTGGAACCGCGCGACCGCTACGGTCGCAGGTTCGAATCCTGCCTCGGGCATGGATGTGTGCGATGTCCTTAGGTTAGTTAGGTTTAAGTAGTTCTAAGCTCTAGGGGACTGATGACCTCAGCAGTTAAGTCCCATAGTGCTCAGAGCCATTTGAACCAATACTGTGTTTAGAGCGCCCGGAACGAGAAAGGAACCAACACCACTAGGGTAGAAGAATCACCAAACGGCCTAAAATCAAGAAAGCTGTCAAAACTACACGCCTTACCGGGCAGTAGCGGCAAGCCGAGGAAACGTACACTGCCTTTACGTACACTAACCCCCAGGGTAGGTAACTGGGGCGGCCACCAGCGAAGAAAAATTACCACTGGTTGTAACAAGTTGAACGTAGGAAATAGTAATTAGAAGTCGAGGAAAGCTAATCTGATCCGCCTTCCCCAAGCACTCCACTCGCTGCTCTTCGCCTCAGCGACACTACGAGCAGCAACACGAACCCAAGTCACTGGAGAATCGCGAGATATCACAGTGGTGGGGGTTTCTCTACTTGGACTGAAATGCACTCATCTTAAAACTCGCTGGATCCGGTTTACGACGAGGTCGTGCACTCTCGTCACCGCAGCCCTTCCATCCGGTAGTCCATGCGTGCCGCCAGCGGTCCCGGCGTGTTCTGGCACTGCGCGGACCTGGCTCCTTCTGAGTCCCAAACCGAACTGGCCCACTCACACGACCCGGAAAAATAACGGCGTCGCCGCAAAGATAGGGCAACAGTTACCACATATCGATAACCGCCGCTGCTGCCACTAGCGGACAGGCAACGCTTGCGAAACCGAGTGGCGTCAGTCAACACGAGAAGAAGACAAAGAACCGCAACCATGCCAACTAAACGATACCGTCTGGTCTGCAACAGAGGGCGGAAACCTACCAACAGCACCAACGCGAGCCGCAGCACGGCTCACCTATATTTGTTAAGAATGGTGGGATATTTACGTTGGCACTTATCACACGCTCTGCGGTGGGGATGGCAATGACATCATGTGTCCTGGTTTTTCCTCGCTGTCAGTTTTCCTACTGGCTTTAGACTATCGTGACTTCACCTTCCAGGGGCTCTTTTCTGCTGCTTCGGCACATGAATACTTAATGTTGCGTTGCACCTAGGCCTCCTTACGACTGTTTTGTCATCAGAGTACGACTGGCCGGACGAAGTGGCCGTGCGGTTCTAGGCGCTGCAGTCTGGAACCGCGAGACCACTACGGTCGCAGGTTCGAATCCTGCCTCGGGCACGGATGTGTGTGATGTCCTTAGCTTAGTTAGGTTTAACTAGTTCTAAGTTCTAGGGGACTAATGACCTCAGAAGTTGAGTCCCATAGTGCTCAGAGTCATTTGAACCATTTTTTTAGAGTACGACTGTATCTCACGGCTTTCATGTCATTATGCTTCGCTTGCAGACTTACGCTCTCGATCGTTCTTCTGTGCTGCGATAGTTTCCATGTTTGCCGCAACTCGCTCAGAATTTTCTCCTAGCAGACAATCTATTGGTCACTGACGCAGGCGGTTTGGCTTCTATTATCCTCCGACTGGTAACAGCATGTAGAAGAGCAGAGAAGATGATACACTGCAACACGAAGGCACAAAACTACAGTATTCGTGGAAACATTTTGAGCATCCGAGAAGACTGTTGTGGATAACACATAGGAAAAGCAGACTGCAGACTGATTCAGTGGAAGAGTCTTCAAGAAGTGTAACCTACTGACGAAAGAAATAACTTAGAAATCTGTCATTTTTCAGTATTGTTCCTTAGTCTGAGACCCTTACCAGATAGCACTGACACAGCAAATAGAAGAGATCCAAAAGAAACAAGTGCGATTCGTCACATGTTCGTGTAGCAATCTTTCTCCTTCACATCTCTCGCGAAAACGCCAGGCAGAGATTCGAGCTCTAAGTGCGCAGCATTTGCAACTGGAACAGGGTGTGAGAGTGGGCTTTGGTGACAGAGATACACAAAGTACCCTCCGTCACGTACCGTAAGGTGGCTTGCGAGTGTAAATGTATAGAGATCCAAAAGGAAGTAGATAAAGCGCACAGGTTGATGCCGGGCTCCTTGACTTCCAGAAGACACTGGATACTGTTCTGGTGCCGACACGATGTAGGGCGTCTTGTGGAGAATAGATGTAGATATAAATCTTTCCTGTGTATGTAATTTTCACTCATTGATTCCTACAGCAGAGCTGGACGATCCTAGATTTTCTAATCTTTGCGCTGTGGACAAACTGAGAAGTCTTCACAAAAGGCGATATGCAGAATTGTAACAGCTTATAGTACTGCACCATGTACAGCTGCAGTCACGAGGCTCTTGAACCACTTTATGTACAAAATCCACACACAATTGATGTCCCACCAATAATTCTACAAAATCACAATGTACGCTTTAGTGACTCATCGTTATTTTGCAACGTGAATAATAATAAGAAATTGTCTCGTTGTATATTTTCCAACACTTGTCTTTTGGAACGGCTGCAGTCTTCCAGCGGTAGGGTCAATTTCTTCAGGATCTGAAATTAGTTCATCCGGGTCTTCGTCTCGAAATGTTGGAGAACACTAATGCCATTTTGACATCGCCGATTTATTACTAACTCCTTGTTTCAACACCAGCAACATTTGACATCAAGTTCAAACATAATTCCACATGAACTGGCACTTATTTTCAAGGCCTTATTAGAATAATTAATTAGCAATTTCCTTTTGCTTTCAGAACCAACTTCTAATTTATTGCAGTGATTGCGCGAATAACAACTCCAAACAGTCTACAAGTCAGATATATACGAGACCGCGCCGAAAAATAATGCCTCCGAATTTTTTAATTCCGTTTTATACATCGTTGAGGCATTAAATGTCATGCATGTTAGTCAATTGATTATTCTCGGCCATAATGGCTATGTTTGTGAAACGTGACTGTGTGGGATACTTAATTATTTCTAATTTCTGCTACCAGTCACTTTTATTTTATGTTTAATCTAAGATAATATAACGCGTTTCGAACATGTTCTGTTCATGTTCAGGCGTTTATACATGCATACATACATACATACAGAGAAATGTTACTTAAAAATAAACAGTCTTAAACCAGATTAATCTAGAACTCTTTGTATTGACAGGTTTTGTTGAATTTTATATCAAGACATGTTTTAAGTAACTTTAATGTAATGTTTCTGTATGTACGGGCTCCGAATTGTAGCGTGTACTCTGGCAGTGTGTAACGTAACTGTGTCGGTGCGTCAGAAACAACGTGCTGTAATCCCTTAGAAAAATGAAAGCACGAATTCCAAGAGTTCGTCCACCGATAACCCTCTCCTTCACCATGAGAATGCCAGATCGCACACCAGCGGCACTCCGACATGTGCAACGAACGGACACCTTGGATTCACTGTCACCGATCGTCCTCCACCCAGTTCAGACTTGGCCCCCATCCGAGTTTCATCTGTTTCCAAAGCTTCGAGGACTTCACTTGAATAGTGAATGCTGTATTTGAAAATGTTCACGAGTTTTCAAACAAAAAATTCGGAGGTATTACTTTTCAGCACGCCCTCATATATCGAAGTATTTTCAGTAAAATTTTTTTTTATATCATGGATGAAAAACTGATTTCATGTAATAGTATATTACATTAAAACATATTTTTAGTTTATGCACTATTGTTTATTTTTATTTAATCTCAAAGGGTGATTACATTTTTGGAATCCGTTATACTCAAATATTATCATGATTTATAAAACGTGCACTGAAATAGCAAAGCAGGACAAAAGTAATGGAAAAATCAGTGTTAGCAAAAATTGAAGATCGCGAGAATTCGACGTAAAGTGGTATCGAACGATTCATCTACTTAGAATTCGATATCTAACGAGTTGGTTTATAAGAATAAGACTTTTCTTCCATCTCTGTTCTAGGAATAAATGAGTGTAAATGATTTACATATGAATAACCCTTGGGATGTTGTAAGTTGTAGTATATCATGTCAGTATTTCCCGAGGTTACTATCTTGATTTAAGGAAATACCTCATTCATTACGTAAAGTATATTTTGGTGTAAAGGTCATACGGTACACAGACGTTGAGATGATGAAAACCAGTCGTGTCTAGTGATAAAGTATTATTTATGAAACTGCGTAAACAGAGAAATTCGTTACGGCGACTGTGACGGTTCGGTATCACTTTCAAGAAAATATATTTATTGTGAAAAAACGCGCTCTTAGGTAGGTCTTTATCATTGTTTGCTTTTTCGATGTGCTAGCAGCGGACGTGTTTCTGAAAGAAATTGTGGACTTGGGTTCAACCGATATGTGTTGTTGCTGTTGTGGTCTTCAGTCAGACTGGTTTTAATGCATCTCTAAATGCTCCTGTGCGAGCCTCTTCATCTCCGAGTAACTACTGAAAGCTACATCCTCCTGAATCTGCTTACTGTATTCGTCTCGTTGTCTCCCTCTACGGTTTTACCCCCATGCTTCCCTCCAGTACTAAATTGGTCATCCTTCGATGGCTCAGAATATGTCCTACCAACCGATCCCTTCTTCTAGCCATGTTGTACCACAAACTTCTTTTCTCTCCAGTTCTATTCAGTACTTCCTCAATACTTGCATGATCGACCCATCTAATCTTCTGTATCACCACATTTCAAAAGCTTGTGTTCCCTTTTTTACTATACTGTTTATCGTCCGTGTTTCACTTCCATACATGGCTACACTCCATACAAATACTTCAAAATGGACTACTTACCATTATCTTCGTTTTGCTTTTGTTGACGTTCATCTTATACGCTCCTTTCAAGGCACTGTCCATTCCGTTCAATTGCTCTTCCAAGTCCTTTGCTGTCTCTGATAGAATTATAATGTCATCGGCCAACCTCAAAGTTTTTTTTTCTTCTTCCCCTTGGAAGGGGAATTTTTCTTCTGTTTCCTTTACTGCTTGTGCAATATAGAGATCGATTAACACACGAGATAGGCCCGAACCCCGTCTCACTCCCTTTTCAACCACTGCTTTCCTTTCATGGCCCTGGATTCTTATAACTGCCATCTGGTTTCTGTACAAGTTGTAAATAGTTTGTCGCTGCCTATATTTTACCCCTACTGCCCTTACAATTTCAAAGAGAGTATTCGAGTGAACATTGCCAAAAGCTTTCCCCTAGGTCTACAAATGCTGTAAACGTAGAATTGCCTTTCCTTAAACTGTCTTCTACGAGAAGCTATAGAGTCATTGTTGCCTCACGTCTTATTACATTTCTCCGGAATCCAAAGTGATCTTCACCGAAGTCGGCTTGTACCAGTTTTTCCGATCTTTCGTAAATAACTACGTGTGAACTGCGGAAGTCTTTTCATGTCACTTTTCTTGCCCCTTCCCCCCCCCCCCCCCCAAAAAAAAAAAAGACATGAGAAGGTTTCTTCGCCGGAAATGTAACATAAGAAGATTTTTGAGTTTACAAAATAAACGGAAGCCAATCCCAAATTAGTTTGCTCATTTACAAACCTCATACTCGTTATCTAAAGGACGCTGTTTATCTCCGATCCAATTATGTAAACAGTGGGTTTTCGTCGAGTGGCCTGCGTAGGGGCTGAAGTTGCCCTTTGCGTGGGCAGACTGTGAGCGCAGTTCCTAATTGCGTCCTCGATGACAGAGTGAGCGAGGGAGGATGACAAAGGGGTAAGGGCTGGCCGCCTGGCGGTTTCTAAAAAGGGAGCCGGAGAGCTTTCATTGAGGTAACGCGCCTGGGGGAAGCGCGGCAGGTGCACGAGCAACAGGTACGGCCGCGCCCCGCGCATGCGCAGGCACGGCAGCGGAGTCGGTGGTGGGGACACCCCCACCCCCTGACCCCTAGGCCACGAGCAGGCGCGGTCGCGTCCGCGGCCGGCCCAGCCAGTAGTGTGGGCGCTGTGATGCAGTGCGGGTCGCGGTCGGCTAGTGCCGGAGACGCGGTGGCCGAGGCGTAGCAGCAGGCAGCGTCAGAGCTGGCGGCGGCACAGCAGCCGCCGGGCGGCGCGGGCGCCATGAAACTGCAGCTGATCGTCGTCGAGACGGGCGAGCGGTGGCGGCGCGCGCTACTCAGGTAACTACTGATGTGTGTCGCCGCGGAGCGCAGCGCAGCAGGGTCGTCCGGGCTGGGCGAGGGCGAGTGCGTGACCGCCTCGGCCGGCCGTGGCGTGGCGTGCGGGCCGACCGGCACGCGCTTATCGACCGCGCCGAACACGCCCCGGGGTCGCGGCGCCGGCGCCGGGACGGTGCTACAGCCACAGTCAGTGCCTCAGCACCGGCTCCCGCGAATTTCTGTCCGTACAACACAGACTGCGACATCACCCAAGTTTAAACTGGCAGCGGGCACTCGGCGAAAGCAAAAGAAAACAGGCAGCTCAACTTAATAATACGAGAGTGTGTAACAGGTTAAAATGAAGGAGTATGATAGCGCCATCACGGCGAGAGGACCACGCGATTCTGACTGACCGCTATGTCATCCTCTGCCGAATGGCGTCATTCGGATACGGTGCGCGCAGGGAATGTCGAAAAACCTCAGTTGACAGAAATGTTCCCAAGATCTTTCGGAAACCTTCGTAGATATTTCCGAGAATAGGTTTCCGGTCCAAATCTGAGAATTAACCCCTGTGTTATGTCACTCGTGTAGAAAGTCTGGAGATAAAATAAATTTAATAGCACTTCGAAGTAACTATTTCCTCGTCGTTATTACTACCTTCACTCAATCCGGAAATGGAACATAATTAGCCTTATCACTGTGTCATAGAACGCTACCCACACTGTTTACGCGAGTTATAGCAATTTGCGGAGTAAAGATACGGAACTAACTGGTGAAACACAGGAAAAACAGTGCTTTTGGAATATTTCGTAGGTAATTTATCATTTCCATCCCTCTCCCGTGTCAGTATGTGACTTGATTTCAAGTCTGAGTGACAGAAATTTCATTTTCGTGTATTGCACTTATTATCTGAGAACACGAGTTAATTCTATCATCAGATGACACGTAATAATGAAAGTGTCCGTACGCTCTGTACTTTCGCACTGTAAATGCATCTTCGGGGTGTCATTGTGTACCATTACCGCGTTACGACTATCCCAGTAAGGTATATTAACGTACTTATTTTTTTCACTTCCGGCCGTAATTTTAGGGCTCGTTGCGGTTTTCAACGTTGCATATAAGCCAATAGTCATCTACTGGAGATAACGCAAATTGTGTGTGGCTAAGGCAAGTAAATAAATAGGTGAATCATAACGCCGAATTTCTATACTCTCTGTTCTCCAAAGGGCACTAAAACTATAAAGCGCAACAATGTTCAGGGGATCATGGATCGATATACGAGTGCGAAGACAGTGACAAAACAGAATTTTAACGCGTGAATTTTGTTGTGCCCATGGTGGTCTTCATTCTGTGGATGAATCGGAACAGCTCTCGGTACCATTCAAGCATTCGGATTGTTATGTTATTTGCATAGCGCAACTGCATCATGCACAGGTCACCTTTATCGTAGATTATATGCTGACATATGGCAAAGAATCCGGAGGTTTGTAACTGCATGCTTAAGCTATATGAAAGTACGGCTTCCATTATTGTTGCGAGTATTAAATACAACATATGGTACACGCCCCCCCCCCCCTTCCCCCATACAAAGTTCGGCACATACTGTATTGGCTTTTACTTTCACTGTGGTAGGGTTGCTTAGGAAATACTCGCGCCTCATGCGAAGCCAAAGAAAGTTCTTCTCGAACAGCAAAATGTCGCACTGTGCGTGCAAACGCAATGCTAGTAATAGTAAACGCTTCAATCTTGCTTCTCGCATGGTTCTTCTCTGACTGCCATCTGCTACCAAAAATCTATTTTTCAGCTCCTTCGATCGGCCATTAATGTTCTAGCAGAAGGTGAAGTTTCAGTTCTTCACGACCACTCTGATCTATCCGGAATGTTTCCTAGGCACATTCTAGGGGTTCACGTTGCGACAACGCAGGTCTCCTGACGAGCAGTACTCCAGCGCGGTCGGTTCATTGTCCTCGCAGCTTTCACTCCCAGACCCGACAAAAGGGAGGTTTCTCTGTTGTCCGTATACTTTCTCGTTTGTCCTTGCTCTGGGTCGCTTCAGACGCCAGGAGCCAAAAAACAGCGTAAAAAGAGGCCCGTTGTCAAGAGCAGAAGAATACTTCGTGTGGATATAAAAGATCTCTGGATTCATTTAGGAGCTAACGTTTCTCTTGGATTTTTTGAAATATTTTGGATTTTTTTGCAGAATAAGATGGCAAAAAGTCTCGTAATCATGAAAAACGTTGAACATCATTATACGAACTTTGTCTTAAAATGTTGTGCAGAAGTTAGTTTTTCGCAAATTTTTGCTGAAATGATTATTTCGTTAAACTGGCGGATTCTTGAATCTTACTTTTCACTGCCCTTTCAGGTACTGTTTGTAAAAATTTGCTTATTAACAATCCCATCGTGCCTTCCGTCAGCGCCAATGGTGCCACGAGTTTACTCGTTATTTAAGGGTTAAGTATCTTGTTTATTACATAGATCAGTTTACTAGTCATCATCCTGCGCGTCGCTATACTTTTTAGGTAACTAACTCACTTGTTTCCGTGAGTGTGAAATAGGATTGTCTTCTCGTCCCAGAAATTCTGAAACATCTTTTTTTTTTCTCCCTCTCCCCCTTATAGATCAGTACATGGCTGCAGAACCGAAACCGGTAATTTTGGTTAAATAAATAGGAGTATTACCGTAGCCGAAGAATTCACTTTTCGCTGATAGAGGCGTGTAATCAGTTTTATTTATATTATGAGTATATTGACATTGTTAATATCTATGTTATTGATACTGTCAGTATTATTGAGACACCTATTCACTTTCAAAAATCAGGGCAGCAAAGACGATAGTTGTTTCATTTCGCAGTTTTGAATATTGCTGTACGCCACTCTTTTGCATCACATGCTTGCATAGAAAATAAGAAAAAGAAATGTTAAATGTTGATTCCCCATTGTTCAAGCTGTACTTTCTTTTATCTTCATAGGCTCTACCGGAAACGTTCAACAGAATGCAAAGCACGTACCTGTTTCAGAATTTTAACTATGTTTACTTGGAAGGCAGCATACGTGCTTCACATATCTCAAACGTAAATATCCACCCACTTAGTATGTTATTTTAATTGCGACTGCGAACGTGGCCGGGAAACTAGGACTACACATATGGAGTAGTGAAGAGGTCACAGATGCTTAACAGCGAAAGCGGTGGCAGTTATTCTCCCTGGTTCCTGCACTGATAAAGACATGTTTTGTTTTTATCTTAGAGTGGGGTATATCTGCAAACGCCAAGTACTTCCAGTATTTACTGGTGAATTCCGCGCATAACCAGTTGGTCTAGTGCCCCTGTTAATAGGCCGCCTGCTGACGTGGGCGTCGGCGGCGGATTCAAAGGCAGAGACGAGGAAGGAAGGGGGGATAGAGAAGAGGGGGAGGGGGGAGGTGGCAGGGAGAGACAAGGGGCGCGGCCCGTCGGCGAACCGCCGTGGACCGCCGAGGCTGGCCGAGATGGCGGTGACGTCACAGCTACGTCAGAGTTCACTCCCACCCATCGTGATCGATAAGGTCGGTCGCCTTCCAACGCCGCTCCTCTTTTTCCATTTCACCCTCGATCCTCCCCTCTCTACTATTCTCGTCTCTCTCTCTCTCTCTCTCTCTCCCTCCCCCCCCCCTCTCTCTCGTACTCACCCGAGAGTAGGTGAAGGAGGACCGAGAACAGAATGAGTGGGATGGGGCAGCAGCATTCGATAGTCTGCTCAGGTATTCGCCCCAAATCTGGTGGACACATTATTGGTGTCCTCGTAATAGCATAGCGTGACCTAGTGTCAAGAGAACAGATAATTACTACAAACTGTTGGCTTTGCTATTTGAATGAAACAGTTATTACTTTTTTTTAAAAATCAGTTCCGACTGCTGTGTTTTCGCTGTACTAACAGGCAAATAATTAACATACCCATCGCTGATTAGTCAGACTACACAGATGGTGTCAAGCTAATGCTCATTAAGAAATGGGCATTTACATCTTCCGCGTATATGGTTTAGGATGCTTTTTGAAAATTGTATTAGCATTTTTACTAACTTTTAAAAGTGGTCCTGTCCTCATTTGTACGCCACGGGTGTCCTTGTATGCTTCACACAAACGCGACATCTGTAGCAAATCGTTTCCATTGTTAACAATATTGCGGTACCAGGATATGTGTAGACACTAGAGATATGTAGCTTCATTGTTGCACCAACAAGTGAACTCTTCATTTCAAGAACGATGAGCCCTCCTTCAAGGCGGGCAGGCAGTCGAGGCAAGGATTGTTTCGGGAGATAACCTGCAGGCCCTTGTTTACTCACATTAAGCCCTGGAGGTTTTTACGACCTCCTATTATTTCCATCATTGTTAATACACCCAACAAACAAGTGTAGTGTGAAAAATTGTAATTACACGTGTCTGTGGCGCAAACTGTGGCCTATTCCCTGGCTGAAGCACGATATACCCTCAAATTGCCATGCGCTTTCCGTCACCGCGCCAGTTTGTGCAAGCTGTCACGCATCTCTGAATTACAGGTGACAGTAAAAGTGATACCTGAGGTGCAGAATGGACCAGACAATATTTCTTTTCGGCATTGACTTTCAGTTGATTTGCTTCACGCGATTCTTTCTTTATCTGTTTCCATTGCCCCAAAATTCGCAAAAACAGGGATGTATCCAGACTCTTCCTGATCTGAAGGATAGCTCAAGGCGACATATCGCACTTATTACACCGGATATGCTGCAAGCAACTGTCGATCACGCCGTATTACGGATGCAGCATATTGCTGAGTTGGGAGACCATATTGAACACACGTTGTAACTTGTGACCATATCCTAATAAAGGTGCCAGAACCACCGTTATCATGTGTTTGATTGTCCCTTACCTTTTCCTGCATTCACACCACAATCTGACTGCTTACAGCGCCGTTTATCATCTGATGTCAGAAAGTGGAAGTATTATTTTTTCAGCATACTTCGCGAGTGCACCGATTGATGAACGCACCTACGATGTTTCAGTGTCCTGCGATGTATACAGCCCTCACTGCAGCAGTCAGTTTAATGATAACCACCAGGTGTTTCAAGCATTCAAACCTGCCGCCCTCCCTACGCGAGCACAACGCGAAGAAAGCCAATAATATGTGGTACAGGGATAAGTGCCCTCCGCCACAGACTTCAGAGCGATTTTCACGGTATGCCTGTAGAGGTGTGTGTATTCACGCTATTTTGTCGAAAACTGATATTGTGAGACAGTGGCTATGTAAGAATACAGGGTAATCTTTAAAAAAAGTCAAACCAGGAACTAGCCACTATTAATAATGCTATTTGTTAAGTACGACACTCCGATGACATTTAACGATCAATGGGGTGAGATTAAAACTGAAGAAACTGCAAAAAGGTGGGAATTTAAGGAGATGGGACCTGGATAAACTGAAAGAACCAGAGGTTGTACAGAGTTTCAGGGAGAGCATAAGGGAGCAATTGACAGGAATGGGGGAAAGAAATACAGTAGAAGAAGAATGGGTAGCTTTGAGGGAGGGAGTAGTGAAGGCAGCAGAGGATCAAGTAGGTAAAAAGACGAGGGCTAGTAGAAATCCTTGGGTAACAGAAGAAATATTGAATTTAATTGATGAAAGGAGAAAATATAAAAATGCAGTAAATGAAGCAGGCAAAAAGGAATACAAACGTCTCAAAAATGAGATCGACAGGAAGTGCAAAATGGCTAAGCAGGGATGGCTAGAGGACAAATGTAAGGATGTAGAGGCTTATCTCACTAGGGGTAAGATAGATACTGCCTACAGGAAAATTAAAGACACCTTTGGAGATAAGAGAACGACTTGTATGAATATCAAGAGCTCAGATGGAAACCCAGTTCTAAGCAAAGAACGGAAGCAGAAAGGTGGAAGGAGTATATAGAGGGTCTATACAAGGGCGATGTGCTTGAGGACAATATTATGGAAATGGAAGAGGATGTAGATGAAGATGAAATGGGAGATGCGATACTGCGTGAAGAGTTTGACAGAGCACTGAAAGACTTGAGTCGAAACAAGGCCCCCAGAGTAGACAACATTCCATTGGAACTACTGACGGCCTTGGGAGAGCCAGCCCTGACAAAACTCTACCATCTGGTGAGCAAGATGTATGAAACAGGCGAAATTCCCTCAGACTTCGAGAAGAATATAATAATTCCAATCCCAAAGAAAGCAGGTGTTGACAGATGTGAAAATTACCGAACTATCAGTTTAATAAGTCACAGCTGCAAAATACTAACACGAATTCTTTACAGACGAATGGAAAAACTAGTAGAAGCCAACCTCGGGGAAGATCAGTTTGGATTCCGTAGAAACACTGGAACACGTGAGGCAATACTGACCTTACGACTTATCTTAGAAGAAACATTAAGGAAAGGCAAACCTACGTTTCTAGCATTTGTAGACTTACATAAAGCTTTTGACAATGTTGACTGGAATACTCTCTTTCAAATTCTGGAGGTGGCAAGGGTAAAATACAGGGAACGAAAGGCTATTCACAATTTGTACAGAAACCAGATGGCACTTACACTCCTGGAAATTGAAATAAGAACACCGTGAATTCAATGTCCCAGGAAGGGGAAACTTTATTGACACATTCCTGGGGTCAGATACATCACATGATCACACTGACAGAACCACAGGCACATAGACACAGGCCACAGAGCATGCACAATGTCGGCACTAGTACAGTGTATATCCACCTTTCGCAGCAATGCAGGCTGCTATTCTCCCATGGAGACAATCGTAGAGATGCTGGATGTAGTCCTGTGGAACGGTTTGCCATGCCATTTCCACCTGGCGCCTCAGTTGGACCAGCGTTCGTGCTGGACGTGCAGACCGCGTGAGACGACGCTTCATCCAGTCCCAAACATGCTCAATGGGGGACAGATCCGGAGATCTTGCTGGCCAGGGTAGTTGACTTACACCTTCTAGAGCACGTTGGGTGGCACGGGATACATGCGGACGTGCATTGTCCTGTTGGAACAGCAAGTTCCCTTGCCGGTCTAGGAATGGTAGAACGATGGGTTCGATGACGGTTTGGATGTACCGTGCACTATTCAGTGTCCCCTCGACGATCACCAGTGGTGTACGGCCAGTGTAGGAGATCGCTCCCCACACCATGATGCTGGGTGTTGGCCCTGTGTGCCTCGGTCGTATGCAGTCCTGATTGTGGCGCTCACCTGTACGGCGCCAAACACGCATACGACCATCATTGGCACCAAGGCAGAAGCGACTCTCATCGCTGAAGACGACACGTCTCCATTCGACCCTCCATTCACGCCTGTCGCGACACCACTGGAGGCGGGCTGCACGATGTTGGGGCGTGAGCGGAAGACGGCCTAACGGTGTGCGGGACCGTAGCCCAGCTTCATGGAGACGGTTGCGAATGGTCCTCGCCGATACCCCAGGAGCAACAGTATCCCTAATTTGCTGGGAAGTGGCGGTGCGGTCCCCTACGGCACTGCGTAGGATCCTACGGTCTTGGCGTGCATCCGTGCGTCGCTGCGGTCCGGTCCCAGGTCGACGGGCACGTGCACCTTCCGCCGACCACTGGCGACAACATCGATGTACTGTGGAGACCTCACGCCCCACGTGTCGAGCAATTCGGCGGTACGTCCACCCGGCCTCCCGCATGCCCACTATACGCCCTCGCTCAAAGTCCGTCAACTGCACGTACGGTTCACGTCCACGCTGTCGCAGCATGCTACCAGTGTTAAAGACTGCGATGGAGATCCGTATGCCACGGCAAACTGGCTGACACAGACGGCGGCGGTGCACAAATGCTGTGCAGCTAGCGCCATTCGACGACCAACACCGCGGTTCCTGGTGTGTCCGCTGTGCCGTGCGTGTGATCATTGCTTGTACAGCCCTCTCGCAGTGTACGGAGCAAGTATGGTGGGTCTGACACACCGGTGTCAATGTGTTCTTTTTTCCATTTCCAGGAGTGTATAAGAGTCGAGGGGCATGAAAGGGAAGCAGTGGTTGGGAAGGGAGTAAGGCAGGGTTGTAGCCTCTCCCCGATGTTGTTCAATCTGTATATTGAGCAAGCAGCAAAGGAAACAAAAGAAAAATTCGGAGTAGGTATGAAAATCCATGGAGAAGAAATAAAAACTTTGAGGTTCGCCGATGACATTGTAATTCTGTCAGAGACAGCAAAGGACTTGGAAGAGCAGTTGAACGGAATGGACAGTGTCTTGAAAGGAGGATATAAGATGAACATCAACAAAAGCAAAACGAGGATAATGGAATGTAGTCAAATTAAATCGGGTGATGCTGAGGGAATTAGATTAGGAAATGAGATACTTAAAGTAGTAAAGGAGTTTTGCTATTTGGGGAGCAAAATAACTGATGATGGTCGAAGTAGAGAGGATATAAAATGTAGATTGGCAATGGCAAGGAAAGCGTTTCTGAAGAAGAAAAATTTGTTAACATCAAGTATAGATTTAACTGTCAGGAAGTCATTTCTGAAAGTATTTGTATGGAGTGTAGCCATGTATGGAAGTGAAACATGGACGATAAATAGTTTGGACAAGAAGAGAATAGAAGCATTCGAAATGTGGTGCTACAGAAGAATGCTGAAGATTAGATGGGTAGATCACGTAACTAATGAGGAAGTATTGAACAGGATTGGGGAGAAGAGAAGTTTGTGGCACAACTTGACCAGAAGACGGGATCGGTTGGTAGGACATGCTCTGAGGCATCAAGGGGTCACCAATTTAGTATTGGAGGGCAGCGTGGAGGGTAAAAATCGTAGAGGGAGACCAAGATATGAATACACTAAGCAGATTCAGAAGAATGAAGATTGCAGTAGGTACTGGGAGATGAAGAAGCTTGCACAGGATAGAGTAGCATGGAGAGCTGCATCAAACCAGTCTCAGGACTGAAGACCACAACAACAACAACAACAACGGGGTGAGGGTAGCGGCAGAAAACGGTGACAAGTCAACATAACTCCCGAAGCCTCTGGTGCTATGTGTTCTTAATACATAGCGTTATTAAGCGAGGTTGGTTGGAGTTTTTACCTTTTTGTAAGAATTACACCGAATGTCCATTCAGTTCCTAGCTGTAATTTGGCTGTTAATGTTGAGTAATAAACATCTTGCTCACATTTCTAACAGAATTTTACAGAAAATAAGTAATTTTGCTACTGGCCACTTCACCTGCTACTGTGTACAGAGCGCTTTGTTTATGATTTATTTCCCCAAGCTTCCATTACAGGAGAGAACGTTCCGCACTTAACAATGGCGTCCCTACAGTAGCATGTCCCGACACGAGCCGTCTCGTCTTTCCCCAGCGACAAATTTGGAGAATGATTCTGTTCTTCGAAAGAGGCTCTGTCGGGCAAGGTATTCTTTTAACTTGGAGTTCATCGGCTGCCATGCTAATTGTGCTATTACTCAAATACCAAGTGCAATTGGCCTGTTACGTTTGTACCAGTCATGAACCATGCACAACTTTAAGCAACTGCATCTCTGTTATTATCATACTAATACCTCGCTGAGCATTTCAGGAATCGCCTCATCGTCAGACAACCAACCGGACTACATTTACACGTTCATATGCAGGTTTCGTGTGGCGGTGTGCTTCTAGTATATATTTAAACATTCACTCCGCATTCAATAATGTTCTGAAAATTACGAACCCTGGCAAAATTACTGTCTATGTATTCATGATGTGGGTGGTCAAAAAAATGTGCAGCAAAGCAAGTATTGGGCTAATTAACAGTTTTCTGCTGTATCAACGGTTGACATTAGACAACCAGGATTAAAAAAGTGTTATACAAGAAAAGGTAAAGCTGTCGTGAACGCGAAGGATGATTTGAACAGCGCAGTGCTTTGGTCCCGTTGGAGGTGCTATGCCGCTGCTTTCCTGCGACGCTTGAACTGACTGACCCAGTTACAGGGAAACTGGCAGTTTAACGTCGGCTGCGAAGGACGGTACTTACAAAGGCTAGATAAGACAACGCAAAACCCTGGTGAAACCTAGGTATCCACAGAGGCATTATCTGACCGATTTAGTTCCATAAATTGCACCTTTTGACGATATCGTCAAGGAATATGTAACCCCTCCACCAACTGCAAGTAGGATCTTTCTGAATAGTGCATTCCTAATCTGTACTTCTTATCGAAGTCTTACACGTTGTGAATAATTCTAACAGTCTGTGCTTGGGTGTACGCTGTTGTAAAACTTGCTGACCATGACACATTGTGACGAACCAGGACATTCAGTCTGCAAGTGGCAATAGTTCGGGGATCGAACACAAGTCCGGTCCGGAAGGCTGTCTACCAGTATCGCCTGAAATTGCAACAAGCATTCCTCAGGTATGCGTTTTAAGTCCTCCCCCCTCCCCCCGCCTGCCCCCTGTACCATCTCCACCTCTAGACATGAAACGCCTTCGGGACTGTCATCAATCACAGCCCAGTGACCCCAGCCGGCCGGAGTGGCCGAGCGGTTCTAGGCGCTACAGTCTGGAGCCGCGTGACCGGTACGGTCGCAGGTTCGAATCCTGCCTGGGCATGGATGTGTGTGTTGTCCTTAGGTTAGTTAGGTTTAAGTAGTTCTAAGTTCCTGGGGACTGATGACCTCAGCAGTTAAGTCCCATAGTGCTCAGAGCCATTTGAACCAGTGACCCCATAAATTGTTGGCTCTATTGTAATGTACGAGGGCTGTTCAATAATGAGTGATCATAATTCTTTTATGGTCATAATTTCTCGCGCTAAAATTTAATCTTATGATATTCTATTTGCTTAATGTGCAACAAACACGCCGTAGTAGTTTCATTGTTGGGACTCCTGGTTCCTGCCTGTGAGAAGCAGGCAAGGTCAGACTCGTTAGTGTCGCCTATCGCTGCAATGGAAGTAACACGCCAGGAACAATATGCGGCTTTGAAATTCTGCTTTCGCCTCAACAAATGTTCAGCTGAGGCCTATATAATGCTACAGGAGGCCTATGGAGAGTCTGTTCTTCCCTGCAGCACAGCTAGATGGTGGTCTAAAATGTTTAAAGAGGCGAGACAATCAATTTCAAAGGAAGGTGGACCCGGTGCTCCAGTTACTGCTCTTACGGAAGAAAACACCAACACTGCTGCTGTCATTGTGAGAGAGGATCGACGACTTACCTTAAGATCACTTTCTGAAATACTGAACATTTCATTGAGTGCCACCCACACGTTGGTGTCAGAAAAATTACACATGACACGTGTTTGTGCGCGATGGGTTCCAAGACTGTGCAGGTCTGCATGCAGTTAAAGTTGATGTTAGAGGAAGATCCGGAGTTTCTTTCAAATGTAATCACTGCTGATGAAACTTGGCTTCATCATTTTGATCCTGAGAGCAAACAGCAAAGCTTCACCAACCCCCAAAAAAGCAAAACCAAATATTGTACCTGCACACACGTCAGTAACTGGACAATACTACAGGGATGTCCTGAAAACATTGCAAGTCCATATCAAGTGCAAAAGACCTCATTTTCGTGGAGCAGTCTGGATTCTTCTCCACGATAATGCGCGGCCGCATATTGTCAATGTTTTTGCTGAATATGTTGCAAAAATCAACGTGAAGTGCATCCCTGACCCCCCCCCCCCCCCCCCCAATAGTCCGGATTTAGCCCCATATGACTCTTTTCTATTCCCTAACATGCAGAAACACGTTCATGTGAGGCATTATCAATCATCAGAAGCAGTGGTGAAGGCTGCGGAGGCGATTTTGAAGGACCTCTCAAAAAATGGTTTGCAGCGTGTATTTGAAGACTGGCAGAAACGTTGGGACGAGTGCTTGGGCAAGGACCATTAAAATTATGAGGATGAGTAGAGTTACGTAGATAAAAAATTACGATTATTCTTTATTGAACAGCCCTCGTAGTTACTTTTCGATTATAGTTACGCACCCCGGTCTACCACCAAGGGTGCTAGGGGAGACTTACCCGAATATGCCGGCCTGGTGGCCGTGAGGTTCTAGGCGCTGCAGTCCGGAACCGCGGGACTGCTACGGTCGCAGGTTCGAATCCTGCCTCGGGCATGGATGTGTGTGATGTCCTTAGGTTGGTTAGGTTTAAGTAGTTCTAAGTTCTAGGGGACTGATGACCTCAGGTATTAAGTCCCATAGTGCTCAGAGCCATTTGAACCATTTGAACCGAATATATATTTCTCTAGGTGGTAAGTGAAATATGGACCCAGTTTAGTTGAAATTGCCCCAGGTGATTCTGAGTTATGCTTATATTTTAAAACTTTCCACTTCGAAGTACAGGGGTAATAAGTGTGTCTTACACTATGATAATAGGCTCCTGTAGTCATAAGTGAACAGTGTGTGGCTGGCATTGCCTTGCATCACATCGATATTGTTCTAACATTCATACTGCGATCGTGACGCGAGAAACACTGGAATTTGGCTAGAAATGGGCATCTACAGTCATCATAATCAGCTGATGACCACTATCCGGGAGGGCAGTGTCAGCCCATAAGTTGTCCATTACGAACAACAGCGTAAACCCTCTGTCAACGTGCTGCACATAGGATGTGGGCAGATTTTGATCAGTGGCGTCGTCTTGTCTTCACTAATAACCACAAGATTAGTTAGACACCTGATGATCGTCGAAATAGTGTGCGGAGGCGGTGAGGGACGAATGCACATATCAGGCCATTCAATCTCCCTGGTCCAGCAGGAAGCTGCGTCAGCCATGTTTCAGGGCGGTACCCTGCCCGAATGTAGGTTGCCTCTCATTGTTGTCGAGGATAATCTGAGGGCTTTTTCCTGTTCAGGCAGGATTCTCCGACCTATTACGCAGCCCTACAGACAACATTTCGGCGATGAGTTCGTCTTTTAAGACGAGCATAAGGGGCCCACTCATGAACACCTTCCTCCATAAGATGGGAATCAACCGAATGGAATGGCCTGCGGTATCTACTGGCATTAAATCGACTGAGCACGGTTTGAACCAGTTGAGGCCTCCAGTCCATCGTTGCAGGGAGCCTCCTCCCAAACTGGATGACTTCAGGAGGGCCACTGTCACATTGCGAGGCATGCTTGAGCAGCGACTTCTCCACCACCTTGATGGCCAATGTGCCCAGAAGTATATAAGACTAGGTGGAGGAACACTGCACTGAATGTTACCTAGCAGCAGATTTTGAATTCACAGATGACCACTTTCCAACAGACGTAATTTTGGTGATATTTTCCACAGTATAGTTATTATACAGAGTGTAATGGGTATAATTGCAGATATTTTTATACTTCGTTCTATAATATCTACACGCATCAGTGTGTGTTGGTTGTTTTCTTCTACATGTGGAATAGTCTTCCCACAGACACGTCACGAACTTTACTATCTGATGTTTTCTGCATGCCCGTAATTGCATCATTAAGCGGACTACGCCTCTCAGTATAGACTAATCGTCTTGAATCCACGTGTCCACATTTCAGCACTTGATGTGCAGCCCAGGTGAAAATAAACATTTATCGCTTGCTCTTGGAACTTGCAGTTGGAGGTATGAAACAATCTAAAAACATACTACACCTAATAGCTATAATTATAAATCTGCAAATGATGTAAATACTGGTGCAATGTTGTTCAGTACTCTGTCCACAGTCACCAGTAGAAATATCTGTTCTTACAGCTAGTATTTTGGATTCATAAGGCTTATACTTTCATTCCCTGCTCACTTCGAATCTAAGACAAACGCATTGGCAAATATCCAGGAGCGCAAAAAACGTTTTAGTCGTTTAGAACCGTGAGGTTAAAACACAGAAAATTGCGCATCAAAACAGGCCAAACAAAAAGTATTGATAAAGCATCTGTGACAGGGTAATATTTCAGTTTACGCTGGGAAGGGTTGGGTAGCATAAGAAGATAAATTTCGCTTGAGAATGGCAGAAAGGCTCAAAGGAAATGAGAAAAACTGTCGTGATCTTAACGTAAGCAGAGATATTTGCCAGAATAACTTAACATATAAATTGCCAATGAGGATCAGTTCTGGGTTTGTTCCTGCTGCCTTTATCTGACGGGCAGTGTGTCAAAGCAACAGGTTGAGAAACCACACAAGCCTTGTGAAATATTTCAGCCGGCTTTCGCACGGCTTCTTGCGCAATATATCAGCCGTGCGAAGAGCACGAGTCTATGGAAACTCTTGCAAACACTATGTACAGAGAATACACAACCACTCTGAGCAACATACGAGGATGCCACACAGTTTCTGTAGCCACTAACTCTTCCATATCAACAGACATCATCTTGTGGCGTTATCCGGCACCCAAATTAAGACCTTTATCGATGTGTTACCGTGATGTCTCCAGGGTGATTTCTTGCCTGGTGTTTTTACGTTACGTATGCACAAAATACAATTAATATCGCCAGACTTTATATTTGCACCTAGTTTGTCGCTATACCTTCCAAGTTTATCGGCGGCCTGCGTTCGATTCCCAGCAGTAGCGTATTTTTGAACAAAGGTGTATGTCCTATTAGCATTATCATGATGTCTAAAATACATAAAACTGAAAAAAGTTTCATCTGTAATGCTTTTTTTAATCTGTAAAATCTTTGTTAACAATCTTTTATAAAAGACTGGTAATTGAGAATTTATATTTGGAATGAAAACTGAATTTTTGTGTGCAATGTGTAGTTAGAAATAACAATACTTGCATTTTTCATAAAAAACGACAATTAGATATTATTAAATAGCATATATTTGATGAAATTTATATATTAAATGACGAAGATATGTGAACTGAACGGAAAAAAGGAAGAAAATAATGACGGAAACGAGACTCGAACCAGCTATCTAGCAATTACCAGTCTCCAGCGCTATCGATTTTTTTCTTCGTTATGAATTTCACGCTTCACAGAAATGCTCGTACAACATTTCCCTGTGTTTAAAAATTTGCATTGACTGGGAATTGAACACCCCCCCCCCCCCCCACCTCCAGTTGCTACCGAACTTCGTAAAATACTTCTAGACTAGGGATGGTAGCAGTTCTGCAAGACAACTGATGTACGAGGACAAGAGCGAGAAACCACTATGTAGACCAGTCGTACAAGCCGCTTGTGCACGGGTACCATCCAACAGGACACGCCACACGGCAACAAGTAAATTAATGTCTCTGCAATACTGTACCGACCCTTAAATCATTTGTTACTTCATCTACATACATACTCCGCAATCCACCATACGGTGCGTGGCGGGGGGTACCTCGTACCACAACTATCATCTTATCTCCCTGTTCCACTCCCAAACAGAACGAGGGAAAAATGACTGCCTGTATGGCTCTGTACGAGCCCTAATCTCTCTTATCTTATCTTTGTGGTCTTTCCGCGAAGTTGGCGGCAGTAAAATTGTACTGCAGTCAGCATCAAATGCTGGTTCTCTAAATTTTCTCAGTAGCGATTCACGAAAAGAACGCCTCCTTTGCTCTAGAGACTCCCACCCGAGTTCCTGAAGCATTTCCGTAACACTCGCGTGATGATCAAACCTACCAGTAACAAATCTAGCAGCCCGCCTCTGAATTGCTTCTATGTCCTCCCTCAATCCGACCTGATAGGGATCCCAAACGCTCGAGCAGTACTCAAGAATAGGTCGCACCAGCGTTCTATAAGCGGTCTCCTTTACAGATGAACCACATCTTCCCAAAATTCTACCAATGAACCGAAGACGACCGTCCGCCTTCCCCCACAACTGCCATTACATGCTTGTCCCACTTCATGTCGTTCTGCAGTGTTACGCCCAAATATTCAATCGACGTGACTGTGTCAAGCGCTACACTACTAATGGAGTATTCAAACATTACAGGATTCTTTTTCCTATTCATCATTAATTTACATTTATCTATATTTAGAGTTAGCTGCCATTCTTTACAGCAATCACAGATCCTGTCCATGTCATCTTGTATCCTCCTACAGTCACTCAACGACGACACCTTGCCGTACACCACAGCATCATCAGCAAACAGCCGCACATTGCTATCCACCCTATCCAAAAGATCATTTATGTAGATAGAAAACAACAGCGGACCTACCACACTTCCCTGGGGCACTCCAGATGATACCCTCACCTCCGATGAACACTCACCATCGAGGACAACGTACTGGGTTCTATTACTTAAGAAGAAGTCTTCCAGCCACTCACATACTTGGGAGCCAATCCCATATGCTCGTACCTTAGTTAGAGTCTGCAGTGGGGCACCGAGTCAAACGCTTTCCGTCTGATACCCTTCATCCATGGTTCGCAAGATATCATGTGAAAAAAGGGCGAGTTGCGTTTCGCAGGAGCGATGCTTTCTAAAGCCGTGCTGATGCATGGACAGCAACCTCTCTGTCTCAAGGTAATTCATTATATTCGAACTGAGAATGTGTTCGAGAATCGTGCAACAAACCGATGTTAAGGATATTGGTCTGTAATTTTGAGGATCCGTCCTTCTACCCTTCTTATATAGAGGCACAATCTGCGCTTTTTTCCAGTGGCTCGGGACTTTACGTTGGGCAAGAGGTTCGCGATAAATGCAAGCTAGTTTCTAACTGTAGGCGTCGTTATTGAATTAGTACTGATCGCTTTTCTCAATTCATATAATAATTCAATAGTTCACAGTAATGGGTATTTTACGAAGAAACATTATTCGTTTTTTAAAAAGTTTTATTAAATGAACCAAAATTTTAGCACTGCTGCTATGGCAGATTTATATGTCGGTTTTTTTACCCGGTTATTAATTTAAAGTGAAGAAAGCTGTTACCACTGATCCCAAATATCGGTTATTCAGAAGTGAAACGTAGGTATCGGTTTTAACCAGACGCTTAAAGTACCGTCAGCCACACTCGGTGGACACGATTCAGGTGCCAAGTGTCGGCGCCGCAGCCGCACGCCTCCAGTGGCTCTGGCCGTGACGTGTCGGCCCTGTTGCTGTCCGCCCCCACTGTCTGTCTGCCCGAGTAATGGTCGCGCCTGCCGCCCGCGAGATCGATACCGCCAGACGGCCGCCCCCCATCCTACAATACAGTAGTAGCTCACAGCGCACGGGGTCATTGCGCCACAGCTCCCCAAGTTTCGCCAGCAGCTGTTCACGGGGCCGGCAGCTGTCTGAACCTCATTCGAGATCTCAATAGTGTGCTACACTGATACTCCACAACCCAACTTATGGTGACTGACGGAGGGTAATTTACGTGCCACAAATCACTTTCCCCTCTTTCCGTGATCCAATCGTCAATGGTGCGCGGGAAGAACGTTTGCCCGTAAGCTTCAGCCTGGGCTCGAAAGTGTAATTCCACCTCCGTGGTCTTCAAATGGCTCTGAGCACTATGGGACTTAACATCTGAGGTCATCAGTTCCCTAGAACTTAGAACTACTTAAGCCTAACTAACCTTAGGACATCACACACATCCATGCCCGAGGCAGGATTCGAACCTGCGACCGTAGCGGTCGCGCGGTTCCAGACTGAAGCGCCTAGAACCGCTAGGCCACACCGGCCGGCATCCGTGGTCTCTTCGCGCCATATATGTAGGAGGAATCAACATATCTGTCAACCCTCCTAGGAACGTACGCTCTTGGAATGTTCCATTAACTACACTGTGGTCCAGAACTTCTCTCTTGCACTGTCTGTTGGGTAAGAACCCCCGTGACGCTTAGCCATTTACTAAACGAACCTGCAACGAAATGTGCTGCTCTTCTTTGGATCTTCTGTGTTCTCTCTATCACTCCTATCTGGTACGGGTCCAATACTGACGAGCAGTGTTCAAGTATTGGTCGTACGAGGATTTTGTAAGCATTCCTGGCGATTCTTCCATTGAATGTCAGTCTGGCATCTGCCTTACCTGCGGTTGGTTTCATGTTGTCGCTTCACTTAAATCCGTACGTATGCCAACTCCTAGATACTTAATGGATATGTTTCGGTTTGATTATATTAAGGTCATTTGCCAATCTCTGCACCACACGTCGATATTCTGTAGGTTTTCTTGAATTTCGCTGCAGTTTTGCAGTATTGCAATTTCTCTGCATACAACAGCATCATTCACGAAAAGCCTGATAGTCCTTTCGACGTTCTCCGCTAGGTTAGTTACATACAGGGTCAATGAGCTGCCCCAGCCGGCCGCTGTGGCCTAGCGGTTGTAGGCGCTTCAGTGCGGAACCGCGCTGCTGCTGCAGTCGCAGGTTCGAATCCTGCCTCGGGCATGGATGTGTGATGTCCTTAGTTTAGTTAGGTTTAAGTAGTTGTAAGTCTAGTGGACTGATGACCTCAGATGTTAAGTCCCATAGTGCTTAGAGCCATTTGAACCATTTTTTTCAGCTGCCCCTACCCATCGCTTTTATGCAACTTGCAACACCTTCGAATACCACACTCAAGATTTTCATATTCTCTAGCTTGCCATGTGTGAACTATTATTTCTATAAAACAATAAACAGGACCTTTTTGTAGGGAACTTAACGTAGATCAATTCTGTACAGGGTTACGTTTTTGCTAGAGGCAAAAGAAATGCACAAAGTTTACCGTCAAACACATTTTTCTTGAATAATTCGGAAACTGTGGCCTCAAGCAAAACCGTACCCCAGTACGAATTTAAGTACATTAAATTTCTTTAGGAGTAATAGTTTGCACGTAGTGAGCGAGAGAATATCAAAATCTTGTGCGTGGTTTTTGAAGGCATTGCGGATTGCATAAAACCTATCTGTAGGGGCAACTGAATCTCCACGTATTTCAAATGAGAATGACTACAGGACGAGAAAGACGCGGACGTGGTAACGCGTGTAGGTGTTTTTGTAGAAGTGCCCGCTATTGGGATTCTGGAAGGAACAGCGCGAACATTCACCGCTGTGCCATTTGACTATCAGACGTGCCTAATGTGAGGTCGGCGAGTCCTGTGTCCGTCTGACCCCGCTATGAGGGCTGGGAAACAGGAACAGCGAGGTGTAGTGCGCTTTTTGACTACAGAAGGAGTGTCAGGTAAAGCAGTTCGTGCCCGAGTATCTGCTGTGTACAGCGAACATAATATGTCACATGCTCCAGTGTTTGTGTGGAATAAACGATTTCGAGAAGGTCGGGTGTCGTTGAAAGACAGGCTCATCATGTCGTTATCCCTCTTGTCGTTCCCGCTGCGAATGCTGCCGTCAGGAATGACCAACGGCGATCGATGAAAGGCATTTGCCACATGTTGGACACCAGTCACGGTACCGCTGATGCTATCGTGTCAGAGCGTCTGAAGTTACGGAAAGTCTGTGCGCAGTGGATTCTCTACAGCCTGACGTAGGAGCAGAAGCTGTACAGAATGCCGACACCACTGCAGCACCTGGAACGGTATCACGATGAAGAATATTGTTTCCTGTCCCGTATTGTCGCGGGAGATGAAGTATGGTGTCATCATTTTGTAGCTGGAGAGCAAGATTCGCAGACAACAATGCAAGTGCAGAACAAATCGAAAGCCGTGTGCACACCAGTTGCGGGAAAGCCATAATCACTTTTTTTTCACTGCTAGGTCCTGTTGCTCTCTGTCTTTCTTGAACACGGCGCCACAGTTAACGCATGAATCATGCCATGAAATGCACAAGCCCAGGAATGTTTATGAACGGCATCATGCTGTTGAAGGCTGACGCCCGTCCACATTGTTGCCAGGGTTGTTTCGACTACGCTAAGAAGTTTCGCTCGGAAGTCCTTACACATCCTTCATAAAGTCCCTATCTCTCCGCATGCCATTTCCATATTTTTGGAGCCGTGAATAAGAACATTCGTGGCCGTCGCTTTGCTTCGGACCGAAGATGTGCGCGCCTGGGTACAATCGTGGTCCCGTAGGCAATCATAGACATTTTTCCCACGAAGGCATTGACCGTCTTGCCTCACAGTCGGGTATAAGTGTGACAGACTCGGCGATTGCTTTTGAAATAATAGTTTACTTAGTTTTTTTTCCATCTGTCTCGTTTTCATTTGACTGCCCCTTATATATTATGAAAAATAATGGTCCCGGAACATTGCCCTGGAGCACGCCTGAAGTTACTTCCACATTTAAGATTTCTGTCCGTTCAGAACGTTGGGTGTTTTAGCCTATGGCGAGTCTAGGTTTCTGGGATCCTTCCAACGGATACGATAAACTGGCGATGAAAGATCTGCACATTCTGGACGTCAACGGACCTCAAGTGGAGACGTGTTCATACTAGGCTGCGTGTCAACGCGTCACGTCAAGAGTGCCCATACCCAGGAACGCGGGGGAGGGGGAAGAGAGACGGATGCCCCCGCCCTAGCTCTTAGGGAATGGAAAAAATGCAGTATATACCGGTGCTTTCTTTCAAGTAAATGATTTAATCCGTATTACACTCGTTTTTAACAGGGCCGGAACTGGAACTTTTTTATGGCTACATAAAAGTCCCATTCGTCTTCCAAAATATTAAAAATGCTACATAAAAGTCCCATTCATCTTCCAAAATATTAAAAATACTCCATACCACCAGGTCTTGCCGCCGACACCTGCCACCTTCACCATCCTCTACAAACTATAGTGCCGGGCACCCTTCCGTCAAGTCGCTTACCGCAGGAGGGCTACTGAACGATAAAAGTGAGTTTATGACGTACCATCCGCGTTGCAAAGTAGTCGCATTGTATTATCTGCATTAAGCAACTAACAACGACATAAACTTTATTAACGGCTAAAACAAAAGTCTATATTTCACGCGTTTTTGTTTTATATTCTGTGTCTCATTTTCTTTCAGACTAATGGCGTAAAAAGGTAGTATTCCTTCCTTCAACACAGCTGACTTGTACGCTACTAAAAAAGCGGATTTCTAATGAAAATTGTTTAATCTGTTAATGTGCTCACTTAATCACGCTGTACGCTTGAGTTTGCAGTGATGTGCCGAAACATTGCCACGACCTTTTTAATGGCAAGTCGGTCCACCTTCACAACGCAACATCGATTCGACAGCTTCTTGGTAGGTTTCTGGAAATACGCGCTACCTGTTGTCTACCTCACAGGTCACACAATTACAACATACGTAATCACCTGATTACGTTCCAGATGTGTTTTGTCGGCTTCAGGTCTGGTGAATTTCGTGACCAAGACATCAGCGTGAGTTCACCATCAAGCTCCTCAGACCACTGTACCACGACTCTAGCCTTGTGACACGAACAGTTATGTAGCTGGAAGAGCCGTCTGCGTCTGGGAAGTCGTCAAACCTGAAGGGATGCAGGTGGTCCGCAATAACTTTATTACTTTAAAACTGTCATGTTGCCCTCGATTACTATCACAGGTCCTATAGAAGCCCAGGTGAACGTCCTGCATAGCGCAATACTGCTCCCATGGGTCTGCGCCCATGGCGCGGTACTTGCTTCCAGCGTTCGCCTGGATGGCAGCGTATGCGGATACGGCGATCGACCTGGTGCAACGAGAACTGTGTAACAGGCGGCATGTTTCCATTGTTCCACTACCAGATCTCGATGAACCTGTGTCCTCTTCAATCACTGGGTCAACATGGGAACACCTAAGGGTCGTCTAATGTGTAGCTCGCTTCATGTTCAACAATGTGCGCTGAATTGTGTGTCTGAAACACTGGTGTCTGTACTGTCTTCAGATCTGTCACGGATCGCCGGCTAACCCGTATAAAAGAGCGGACAAGCGTTCGACCTCCACGTTCTCTGATGAGGCGTGAACATCCATACCTTATCGCCTAGTCGTGGTTTCGCCGTCCATCAACCACTTTCCACAGACGCTCACAACAGCAGCACGCAAACAGCCGACCAGTTTCGCCGTTTGTGACACACTCGTTTCCAGGCGTCGGGCCGCAACAGTGTGCCCTTTGTCAGAGTGGCTTACGCCTGCGGATTTTCCCATTTGCAGCCCGTATCGTCGCTGCAATGATTCCGTATTCGTCTCTGCTATGATTATATATTCCCTCGCCGCGTCACGTGTCCGCAGCGTCATCAGACGATATTCAGTGTCGCGGTGGCGTAGTAGTCACCATTTTTTGGCTAGTCAGTATACTTAGCCTCTTTTTTGTAAAACCTCTCTTAGGAAAAATGTCCAGGTCCTCACGCGACCTTCCACAAGTATCACGAAAGTAAAGCGAGCGATGAAGATCAATACGACAGCAAATCCACTGCTGCAGCTTGAGTGAATGACGGCAAGAGTAGGTTACAGCGCCAGATGTTTTCAGGCGGTGCCTACTTCCCGCCGCCAGTGTCAACTTTCTTCCCGAGAGCTCTTGCCACTGACTTTCATTTCCTATCCTGTCCTGTCTTATCCTATCCTTTCCTTCCTGTCCTTTCCTATCCTGTCCTGTCCTATCCTGTCCTGTCCTGTCCTGCCTTTCGGTCCTGATCCGTTAACGGCCTATATGAATGGCGTCATTTAAAATGCCTAGTGGAATGTTTTTACGTGACGTCCGGTGTGAGTCGACTTTAAAGCCGTCGCAGTTTTCGACTAGTGCGCTATCTATCGGGTATCTACGGCACTGCCGTAGGAGACAGTCTAACTGGAGCAGAAAAAAAGGTGGTCACGTCATCAGAGAACGCTGCAGGTCAATAGATGCGGTTAACTGGCGCGAGTAAATCGGAGTTTCGAGTGTTACTTTCCTCCCGCTTCAGTATTGTAGGCAATATGACCTTGCAGTCCTCAGTGTGTTGCACTGACAGACCAGTCAGTTGCACGGGGACTACTGTAAAACTGGTCTCCAAACTGCAAGTCTTTAATCATTTGTACTAAATGTAATGTAACAATGTAGTGGTGGGGCTGGGGTTCACAGGCATATGTAATAACGTTCCAGTGAACAAATTTTCTTCCTTTTATTACACGCAAATATTTACACAGAAAATTCCTCCAAGTGGTGAACCCCCAGTTAGCCTTACGAGAGAATCGATGAAACTATTTCTATAACACACTGTTCTGAACGCTGAACAAATAACCCTTTTTTATAAAACTTTTAAGATCAATGAGCAGGGAAAATTTCAATTTAAACTTCCATTCCCCCTTTATCTTTAAGAAACTAATATTAAGACAGCAGCTAATGAGCCAGCGTCACTAAGCGTACTTGGAATCAACCAAAACAACTTTCAAATTATGTGCTGGGTTCACCTTCTTGCATTTACAATGAACAATCTCAAAGCGCCCACAGATGATCTTCACATAAAAAAAGGCAAATCCCGTCAAGTAAAATGGCAGGCAGAAATTGGATTGATCTCACTGGCAGTTAACAAGAAAAGATTTAAATTTACGCACCGAGTTCACCGTCCTGTATTTCAGAATAAATAATATTAAAATGACCACAGGTAATCCTTACACAATAAACAAGTCCGTTACTACACTGAACTGATAGCTCACACAATAACGAAATGATAATTAAATCGACACCTTAGCTGCAAACATGCGTTGATATACACTCCTGGAAATTGAAATAAGAACACCTTGAATTCATTGTCCCAGGAAGGGGAAACTTTATTGACACATTCCTGGGGTCAGATACATCACATGATCACACTGACAGAACCACAGGCACATAGCCACAGGCAACAGAGCATGCACAATGTCGGCACTAGTACAGTGTATATCCACCTTTCGCAGCAATGCAGGATGCTATTCTCCCATGGAGACGATCGTAGAGATGCTGGATGTAGTCCTGTGGAACGGCTTGCCATGCCATTTCCACCTGGCGCCTCAGTTGGACCAGCGTTCGTGCTGGACGTGCAGACCGCGTGAGACGACGCTTCATCCAGTCCCAAACATGCTCAATGGGGGACAGATCCGGAGATCTTGCTGGCCAGGGTAGTTGACTTACACCTTCTAGAGCACGTGGGTGGCACGGGATACATGCGGACGTGCATTGTCCTGTTGGAACAGCAAGTTCCCTTGTCGGTCTAGGAATGGTAGAACAATGGGTTCAATGACGGTTTGGATGTACCGTGCGCTATTCAGTGTCCCCTCGACGATCACCAGTGGTGTACGGCCAGTGTAGGAGATCGCTCCCCACACCATGATGCCGGGTGTTGGCCCTGTGTGCCTCGGTCGTATGCAGTCCTGATTGTGGCGCTCACCTGCACGGCGCCAAACACGCATACGACCATCACTGGCACCAAGGCAAAAGCGACTCTCATCGCTGAAGACGACACGTCTCCATTCGTCCCTCCATTCACGCCTGTCGCGACACCACTGGAGGCGGGCTGCACGATGTTGGGGCGTGAGCGGAAGACGGCCTAACGGTGTGCGGGACCGTAGCCCAGCTTCATGGAGACGGTTGCGAATGGTCCTCGCCGATACCCCAGGAGCAACAATGTCCCTAATTTGCTGGGAAGTGGCGGTGCGGTCCCCTACGGCACTGCGTAGGATCCTACGGTCTTGGCGTGCATCCGTGCGTCGCTGCGGTCCGGTCCCAGGTCGACGGGCCCGTGCACCTTCCGCCGACCACTGGCGACAACATCGATGTACTGTGGAGACCTCACGCCCCACGTGTTGAGCAATTCGGCGGTACGTCCACCCGGCCTCCCGCATGCCCACTATACGCCCTCGCTCAAAGTCCGTCAACTGCACATATGGTTCACGTCCACGCTGTCGCGGCATGCTACCAGTGTTAAAGACTGCGATGGAGCTCCGTATGCCACTGACGGCGGCGGTGCACAAATGCTGCGCAGCTAGCGCCATTCGACGGCCAACACCGCGGTTCCTGATGTGTCCGCTGTGCCGTGCGTGTGATCATTGCTTGTACAGCCCTCTCGCAGTGTCCGGAGCAAGTATGGTGGGTCTGACACACCGGTGTCAATGTGTTCTTTTTTCCATTTCCAGGAGTGTACATCATTGGGGACATGCCATGCCCTAACTCGTACGGGACTTGATAGATTAATCTGCCACGAGTAATGAGTGTGATGGGCAAACATCTATTAGGCGCACTAGGAATGTAGTGGTGTGGACATGTTGGGAATGTGGGTCTCACGGGGAGCGTGCAAGGGATAACTCCCTGCAGGCGGACTATCCTCTGTGCCCTCGGTGGCTCATATACACTCCTGGAAATGGAAAAAAGAACACATTGACACCGGTGTGTCAGACCCGCCATACTTGCTCCGGACACTGCGAGAGGTCTGTACAAGCAATGATCACACGCACGGCACAGCGGACACACCAGGAACCGCGGTGTTGGCCGTCGAATGGCGCTAGCTGCGCAGCATTTGTGCACCGCCGCCGTCAGTGTCAGCCAGTTTGCCGTGGCATACGGAGCTCCATCGCAGTCTTTAACACTGGTAGCATGCCGCGACAGCGTGGACGTGAACCGTATGTGCAGTTGACGGACTTTGAGCGAGGGCGTATAGTGGGCGTGCGGGAGGCCGGGTGGACGTACCGCCGAATTGCTCAACACGTGGGGCGTGAGGTCTCCACAGTACATCGATGTTGTCGCCAGTGGTCGGCGGAAGGTGCACGTGCCCGTCGACCTGGGACCGGACCGCAGCGACGCACGGATGCACGCCAAGACCGTAGGATCCTACGCAGTGCCGTAGGGGACCGCACCGCCACTTCCCAGCAAATTAGGGACACTGTTGCTCCTGGGGTATCGGCGAGGACCATTCGCAACCGTCTCCATGAAGCTGGGCTACGGTCCCGCACACCGTTAGGCCGTCTTCCGCTCACGCCCCAACATCGTGCAGCCCGCCTCCAGTGGTGTCGCGACAGGCGTGAATGGAGGGACGAATGGAGACGTGTCGTCTTCAGCGATGAGAGTCGCTTCTGCCTTGGTGCCAATGATGGTCGTATGCGTGTTTGGCGCCGTGCAGGTGAGCGCCACAATCAGGACTGCATACGACCGAGGCACACAGGGCCAACACCCGGCATCATGGTGTGGGGAGCGATCTCCTACACTGGCCGTACACCACTGGTGATCGTCGAGGGGACACTGAATAGTGCACGGTACATCCAAACCGTCATCGAACCCATCGTTCTACCATTCCTAGACCGGCAAGGGAACTTGCTGTTCCAACAGGACAATGCACGTCCGCATGTATCCCGTGCCACCCAACGTGCTCTAGAAGGTGTAAGTCAACTACCCTGGCCAGCAAGATCTCCGGATCTGTCCCCCATTGAGCATGTTTGGGACTGGATGAAGCGTCGTCTCACGCGGTGTGCACGTCCAGCACGAACGCTGGTCCAACTGAGGCGCCAGGTGGAAATGGCATGGCAAGCCGTTCCACAGGACTACATCCAGCATCTCTACGATCGTCTCCATGGGAGAATAGCAGCCTGCATTGCTGCGAAAGGTGGATATACACTGTACTAGTGCCGACATTGTGCATGCTCTGTTGCCTGTGGCTATGTGCCTGTGGTTCTGTCAGTGTGATCATGTGATGTATCTGACCCCAGGAATGTGTCAATAAAGTTTCCCATTCCTGGGACAATGAATTCACGGTGTTCTTATTTCAATTTCCAGGAGTATAGATAGAGCGTCTGCCATGTAAGCAGGAGATCCCGGGTTCGAGTCCCGGTCGGGGCATACATTTTCAGCATGTCCCCAATTATGTTTATCAACGCCTGTTTGTAGCTAGGGTGTCGATTTAATTATCATTTCATTCTAGAGAAGCTGCACTGTCATCAATGGTATTTGTTCTTTCGGGAACAGATACTACCTTCATATATAGTCACACAATAACATTACCCATATACAGCCCTCCTCCCAAAATCTGAACGATACCTTTTTCAACAATAATCGAATGAATAACAGGATACACAGAGCACAGATGTATAACACATAATGTAACAAATATGATTCTTGTCAAGGCAAGCACGCCCATGCAAAACTACGTGGACTCAGTACAATAACCACGATACGCACCGTTAGCGTATTTCACTACAACCTAGTTATTCAAGCGCCTCTCCAGTGAATACGCCTTTACAAGTTGTCACGGCCACTGGGAACCACACAGGCTAAACAGCTGCAAACGGCCATCTCGTCCAACATCACATTTCTTTAGGTGGCTGTTTAAAGTCGCTCAGAATCCACAATTCGGCGAATGGTAGTATACAGCAGTTCCAGCGGGCCCCTTCGTTAAACTCTTCACGCCCTCTCGATCCAAAAACGGCTTGGAACCACCGGATGACCGACCACGTGCCCCGACCAGTTCAGCGGATCACCAAGGGAAGACTGCAGCCACTCTTCATCAGCCGCCATTGTCGCAGCGAGAAGTTCCCGTCGTCCCCCTCTGGAAGGTTCTGCCTGCAGGGTCTCAGCAGCACCGGCCCGGCGCCCTCAGTCATTGTCGCTACCGGAGACGCCACTCGGTGGGAATTCAAAGTGGCGGCCGCTGGCGCCAGAATCGATACGTCACTGTAACGAAGAATTACTGGCAAGATACTAACTTATAAAGAATATCTGAAGCATGAAAAGGAACAGAACTCATTGGGAACTACTGTTCTCGAACCAAAACCTAGCGTACGTCCGTTTGAGAGAGAAAAAAAAAGGGAATTCAATACCGTCATCTTTTCTAAATTCTCTCTCTAGCTGTTCAACGGACGGAGCTCGGAAGGGGACTCCAGATCAGAATGGGGGGAAATCTCCGTCTCCGGGAAACCTGTTTCGCCACTTTCGTGACGGCCGCTAGTCGCTAGTGAGCACATCCAGCTAAGCTACGTCGCTATGGAAGTGCGAACGCAGACCGTTGTAACACCGTTGCGCGCCTCATGGCCATTACCGTCGCATTAGCGCTGCTGAACCGCTTTCACCTGGCCGCCTGCGTGATATAGTTGTTAGCGTCACTGATTATTAATGCGGAATTCCTGGATCTGCTGTGGGCGATGTCTGGAAAGGGATCCACTCAGCTTCGTGGTGCCAAATATGCTGCTCCGCGCGATTAAATACAGTAGTTGGAACAGCTGGGACACGATTCCAGTGATTCTGATACATCTTAGTCTCTCTGTTGTGCCTAGTTCAGTTAAAGATTTTAAAGTACAACGTTCCAGTATTAGCGCAGAAGGAAGGAAAATGCTAATCGACTAACCTCTACATGTTAGTTCGTCAGACGACTAAAGCAATCGTCCAAACGCGGTATATCTACTCGATCTGGTCGGGTTCTTTACTCCTTTGCGAGATATGTGTTTTTACAGGGTATTCATAAATTTTCGTTATAATCTTCTTGTACTTGTAGAGTAGATAACACAGGGTATATCAAAAAGAGCCAGCGGCCTCGCCACAGTGGTAACACCGGTTCCCGTCAGGTCACCGAAGCACTGTCGGGCTGGGCTAGTACTTGGATGGGTGACCATCCAGTCTGCCGAGTGTTGTTGGCAAGGGGGTTGCGCTCAGTCCTTGTGAGACAAACTGAGGAGCTACTTGATTGAGAAGTAGAGGCTCCGGTCTTGCAAACTGACATACGGACGGGAGAGCGGTATGCTAACCACGTGCCTTTCCATATACGCTTCCTGTGACGCCTGTGGGCTGAGGATGACAGCGGCTGGTCCGTACCGTTGGGTCTTCCAAGGCCTGTTCGGACGGTGTATCAAAAAGAATCATCCGATTTCGCACGTCTGTATTTCTGGGATTAATAAATTTTGTTTTGCGATGAACGGGAAACCGAAAAAGTTTTTTTTTTTTTTCATACCTCTTCATAGGTGTTCAGTATGCCCCACTTCAGATGCATGGCATATGTCGATGCGGTATTCAGATTTTCCCACACTGCAGAGAGCGAGTTTTGAGTTATAGCTCCCTCAGCTGCTGTTGATGATGATGATGATGATGATGATGATGATGATGTTTGGTTTGTGGGGCGCTCAACTGCGTGGTTATCAGCGCCCGTACAATTATCCAATCTTTGCTCAGTCCAATTTCGCCACTTTCCTGGATGATGATGAAATGATGAGGACAACACAAACACCCAGTCATCTCGAGGCAAGTGAAAATCCCTGACCCCGCCGGGAATCGAACCCGGGACCCCGTGCTCGGGAAGCGAGCTGCTGTTATGCGATGTCTCAGTTCATTCATTGTTGTTGGTAACGGAGCACATAAACAGAGTCTTTTATAGACTCCCACAAGAAATACTCACATACAGTCAGGACGGATGACTTTGGAGGCCAATAAGGTAAGGCTGAATCATTTGGTCCAGTGCGACACATTCATCCCTCAGCAATCCTTTGATTTAAAAATTCCCGCACTTCCAGATGCCAGTTTGGTGGTGCCCCGTCCTGTTGGTAAATGGAGTCGGTCTCAAGCATGTCGAGGTACGTACTTCCTGTAACAGTGTTCTCGGCAAAGAAAAATGGACAATACCCCTTTTCCTGTGAAACTGCACAAAACATATTAAATTTTGGAGATTCGCTCTCGTGGTAATGTGTAATTGTGGCGAAAGGGGGGAAACGGGTGTGCGATGCAGTCGGACGTTGTGGAGAACGATATTGATAAAGGCCTCGAGCAGCTCTTCCGTTACCGTGAGCTTCGCCGTTCAGAAGGATCGTGTCGGTGTATGCCGTACACGTGTACTCAACCATATTGCTGTAACACTGACCGACAAGTGAACGAGGCTCGAACCAGGCCAAAGATGACGTCAGGTGATATGACGTAACCATCCCTCCCCTCCCTCCCCACAATGACTACCCTGTTGCATACTCACCTAGTAAACACGTTTTCAAACGGCTGTAGCACGGAAACACTACGTTTCCGGACATGGGTTCCTATTCAGAATATTTTGTACTCGCTCTCCTCTACAAGTCCTAAAAGTTTGTAACGGGAATTTCCGAATATCCTTCATAACTTTGTGCTTTTTAATGCAGCCAGTGACATAACGTGTTTATATGATAGCGGCGTGTACTGTGTGTCGCACTACAGGCAATTCAGAATTAAATGCAAAGCAGAAGACTAGCTAACAGAAACGAAATTGCACATGTTAACCACTGCATTCGTCTGTGAATGAGGGTGGAAGCTGTTTCAATTTATGATATACTGCAAAAAGTCGCTTATTTCCATAAAATGAGCTTACCCTAGTCCTTGCTTCCGTCCTTAACTAGTTATGCAATTTGTTCTTACTCAAAATTTCTCGATAAGACGCCTGTAAATTCGTATGACCGTACGATCAAGAATATCACAGTGAGGCGAAATGCTGTTTTTTAGAAGGTTTGCTTTAAATGCAGAATCTATCGTAAGAAGTTTTAAACGCATTGTCCGCAGACTTCTGTGGCTTCTGTAAAGCATCTGCGTAAGTCAATAAACAGTTCAAGTCGATTTTATAGTGCTTACACTTGTACGATTTATATGCAAGTGCAGCGTGTGAATTTGAGAAGGACCTGTATTTATGCGAGACCACTATCGAGTGCGACTGCTCCGCTTCCACTTCGTGCTACGAGTTGCTGCCTTCTGTGAAGGGGACGTAAAATTTACATCAAAATTTGCCTCGAACGATACGCCTGCTCCTAAAAATATTTACTAGGGTAATTTGCCGGAGTTGCATCACAAGAGGACTTCTCAGTTGTTCCTCACAAATGACTTCTGTAATCAAATTGCGTGCCTGCGGAGTACTGTCTCAGCTTTGCGACTGGATTCGTGATTTCCTGTCACGTGAGTAATCGACGGAAAACCATCAAGTAAAACAGAAGTGATATTTAGTGTCTCTCAAGCAAGTTTTATAGACACTTTGCTGTTCGTAATTCACATAAACGATGTAGGGGAGAATCTGAACAGCTCTCTTAGATTGTTTGCAGATGATGCTGCCATTTACAGTCTATTGAAGACATCGGAAGATCAAAACCAATTGCAAAATGATTTAGACAATATCTGTATGGTGCGAAAAGTGGCAATTGACTCTAAATAATGACAAGTGTGAAATTATCCACATGAGTACTAAAAGGAATCAGCTAAATTTAGCTTACACGATAAATTACATAATTCTGAAGGCTGTCAGTTCAGTTAAATACTTAACGATTAGAATTACAAATAACTTAAATTAGAACGATCACGCAGATAATGTTGTGGGGAAAGCAGACCAAAGACTACAATTTTATTGGCAGAACTCTTAGAAAATGCAACCGATCTACTAAAGAGATTGCCTACACTACGCTTGTCAGCCCTCTTCTGGAGTATTGCTGTGCGGTGTGAGATCCGCATGAGATAGGATTGACGGAGGACATCGAAAAAGTTCGAAGAAGGGGAGCTCGTTTCGTGATGTCACAAAATTGCGGAGAGTCCCACGTTTATGATACGTGAATTTAGAGGAATAGTCTGAAGGTCGTTCGATGGACCCTCTGACAGGCACCTCATTGTAAATTGCAGAGTAGACATGTAGATTTGGGTGTTGTGATTGTCGAATTGTCAGTACTGAACACAGTATGCAACCTTGAATTACAGATGATGACTACTGCGCATTTTGCAAGTACTGATTTTTAAATTGAAAATGACGCAAAAACCAACATCTCTATCCTGCATGCAATATAACCAACTTCACGAGATTTTAGTAAATACATAGGTAATGAGATTAGAATTACCGCATGTAACTGATGCCATAGCACTTGGAAATGCGGAACGTTGCTAAGCTGAAAAACCTTTGAATAAACTGAAAATGCTCTAAAACTTGTGAAATTCCTAGTTCGCAGTGAGCTCAGTTGAGTGGTACAAGCTAATTTTCCCCAAACAACCAAGCGTGGAACAGTCGCGTGACGATGACGTCATACGTCAGTGCTCCCGAATCACGTCGCTACGCGCTGCCGTCCACTGCAGGTTCTGCCAGCTCTGCCAACATCTAGTGATCAAACTAAAACCACTGCCGTGGTGCGACTGCGCTCTCTCCAACGCTGCCACTAGTCGAAGTGATATCAGTAGCCAGCAAGAAGTCTACTGATAGCTATGGCGACTTCGAAGGCCTTCGTTATTGCACTGGCATTCAACTCATCCGCCTACCGAGCCGTTACGGTTCTCAGCTGCATCTGCAATGCCAGAGACAAATATCTGGAGAAACTCGCTTTCACCGCAGGCACTGCAGTATTTCTGCGGCGAAAACTCGGCGCACAGTTAATTAGCCGTCCCATCCAGCGACGGTAGGCTATTCCAGGTGTGGAAAGCGCGACTTTCGACAAACAGCGTCTAGTAGCAACAGGTTCGCATTCGACGTCATGGCGTCGGTTCCAAGGTCAAGGGGCAAATTATACTAGGCGAGTAATATTTTTTTCACCTTGGCGTTAATCAACTATTGCAGGGGCACGCCTCAAGAGCCTTTGATCTGCAGCTACACACTATTACAGTCGGTGGTTCCCGCTGAATGACATAGTAGAGATTCCTACCGACTGGCGTGGGGAGTGCGGAAAGAACGACTACTTAAAAAGCGATTAATTTAATCGTGTTCCGGCGGTTCCTACGGGAGCGATACGTAAAAAGCTCTTGTATTCCTAATGTAAAATTGGTTCTTTGAAACTTTCTAAGCAGGCTTCCTATACTTAGCGTCTACCGTAAAGGATCTGCCAGCTCTGGTTTTTCCAGCATCCGTGTAACGCCCTCCCGTGAATCAACCAAACCTATAACAATTCGTGGTGCCCTTCTTCGTATAAATTCAATATCTCCCGTCAGTCGTATTTGGCATGAGTCTCTTAAACTTCAGAAATAGGATCAGTCACACGAGTGTTCTGTAGACAATCTCCTTTATAGATTGTTCGCGTTTTCTCAATGTCCTAGCAATGAAGTACTGGTGTGCTACTGCGTCAAATAATTTCTGGCATTGAAGAATTATTGCAGCTACGTGATTGTCTTGATCTGATTTAGATAAATGCCGGGATAGTTCCTACTATAAGGCCACGGGCAACTACCCGTCCCATTGTTGTCAGACTAGACCTTTATAAATGAGTTTCGTTGTTTTTGTTTTTCTTAAATTGTATTACCAAGACATCTACATTTACATGACTATTCTGCGATTCACACTTAAGCGCCTGGCAGAGGGTTTCACTCTGGAACAGTGCGAGGGCGAAAAGAACCCTTAAAACTTTCCGTGCAAGCTCTGATTTCTCTTCTTGTATTGCGAAGATCATACCTCCCTATATATGTGAACGTCAACAAATTTCGGAGGAGAAGGTTAGAGAGAATGTCATGAAAACATCTCGCCACAACTAAGAATGCCTTTGTTTTAATGATAACCACCCCAATCCACATATCATAGTCATGACACTCTCTCCTCTACGTAGCGATGATACAAAGCGATCTGCACTTCTTTGAACTTTTTCGATGTCGTCTGTCAATCTAGTCTGGTAAGGATCCTCTACCGCACAGTAGTGCTCTAGCAGAGAACGGACAAGTGTAATGCAGGCAGTCTCCTTAATTGATATGTTGCATAAAATGCGGTCTTTGGTTCGCTTTCCCCCCCACAACATTATCTATGTGATCGTTCCAATTAAAGTTGTTCGTAATTGTTATCCCCAGATATTTAGTTGAATTGACAGCCTTAAGATTCATACGATGTATGGTTTAACCGAAATTCAACGGATTCTTTTTAGTCTCATGTAGATCTTACACTTTGCATTATTTAGGAACAGTTGCCACTTTTCGCATCATACAAATATTTTGTCTAAATAATTTTGCAGTTGTTTTTGATCTTCTGATGACTTTGTTAGACGGTAAATTACATCACATCTGCAAACATGCCGAGATGTCTGCACAGACTATTTCTTAAGTTTATATTGTTCAGCATCCTCATAAACGTCATCTCTGGCTGAATAAAACAACAGCAGCAGCATCAACAATTACTGCTCTCCTTCTTCTTCTACTACTACTACTACTACTGCTGCTGCTGCTTCTGCTGCTGTTATTGCTACTATCTATGGCTTTCATAATGTCATGTAAGATACCCTTAAATTGATAATGCATGACCCATGTATACCGGATGCATCCTGGATGGCGTGGAACAGGTAGTTCAATCCGAGACACCTCATTACGTTTGTGCTCAAAATATGTTGCAAGATTCTGCAACCGATAGATGCCAAAGATGTTGGGCGATAGTTTGTGAATCTTGTCTTTTACTTCTCTTGTGAGCGGATGGAGCCCATGCTTTCTTTCAACTACTGACCACAGTAATAGGAACCTGCGTTATATGTTGGTCGAACGTCTGCGTGGTTTCTGACAAGGATTTCAGTGGTCAGTGAGGTGTTGTTCACTGCCAGTGGCTTCATCGAACTTCTGAAACTTGTTTCTCCATACAACGTCATTTTAATTTGATGACACTAATATGTCTGGAGTAATCTCTTTGAAAATCTGAGGGGAGCAGGGGTAAAATAGAGGGAGCGAAAGGCTATTTACAAAATGTACAGGAACCAGATGGCAGTTAAACAGTCTAGGGGCATGAAAGGGAAGCAGTGGTTGAGAAGGGAGTAAGACAGGGTTGCAGCCTATCCACGATGTTATTCAATCTTTCTATTCAGCAAGCAGTAAAGGAAACAAAAGAAAAATTTGGAGTAGGAATTGAGGTCCAGGAAGAAGAAATAAAAACTTTGAGGTCTGCCGATGACACAGTAATTCAGTCAGAGACAGCAGAGAACTTGGAAGAGCAGCTGAACGGCATGGACTGTGCCTTGAAAGGAGGATATAAGATGAACAGCAACATAAACACAACGAGGATAATGGAATGTAGACGGATTAAATGAGGTGATGGTGAGGGAATTAGATTAGGAAATGAGATTCTGGAAGTAGTAGATGAGTTTTGCTATTTGGGGAGCAAAATAACTGATGATGGGCGTAGTAGGGAAGATATAAAATGTAGACTGGGAATGGTAAGAAAAGCATTTTTTAAGAACAGAAATTTTTCAACATCGAGTATAGATGTGTCAGGAAGTCTTTTCTGAAAATATTTGTATGGAGTGTAGCCATGTATGGAAGTGAAACATAGGCGATATACAGTTTAGACAAGAAGAGAATAGAAGCTTTTGAGAAGTTGTGCGACAGCAGCATGCTGAAGATTAGATGAGTGGATCACTTAACTAAAGAGAAGGTACAGAATAGAATTGGGGAGAAAAGAAATTTGTGACACAAATCTGACTAGAAAATGGGATTGGTTTGTAGCACACATTCTGAGACATCAAGAGGTCACCCTGTTAGTATTGGAGGGAGATATGGGGGGTGGGGGGGTTAAAATCGTAGAGGAAGATCAAGAGATGAATACAATGAGCATTTCAGAAGGATGTAGGTTGCAGTAGTTATTCGGAGATGAAGAGGCTTGCGCAGGATAGAATAGCATGGAGAGCTGCATCAAACCAGTCTTCGGACTTAAAACCACAACAACAACAACAACAAGTAATATGTCTCGCGTGTACTTCCTTGGTGTTGTGCGACGTGTTTTTGAGGCAGAGATGGAGAATCTGTACGTCTTTCACGCCAAGTCAGGTAAGAAACTAAAAATTGTTTCTTAGCTGAAACATCAAGTATTGAAACTTTTTCTTCCAATCATAGCCCGATACTAATGCAAACTGTACACCTTTGCCATTGTGCCACGACAAGTTTCAGTTAACTTGCGGAGTCTATAATTATAGAGTACTTCGCGGTGTACACGGATAAAGCGCACTTAACTGGACCGCAGGATCCAGCCCTCGAACCGTAGTAACTGTCGCGTACTCTAGCGGGCCAGAGTGAGTTCATCTTTTCCGGGCTGGCAGCACCTATGGAACGCTGACACTGTTGGGGCAGTGCTGCAGTACCACTTAAGAGACGTCAGCTAACAAGTTCATTTAATTAGACTGTACAGGGACGTATGGTGATGTACAAATGAGAAGAGGAGTTCGTTATATGTTGTACGCAGGATGGAGGGAGGGGAGAGAGAATGAGTTTGTTTTTGCGGCGTCTCCAGTGTGATAACTGTCTGCCTCATGCCACAGGCACCAGTTATTCATTCCCACTGTATCTGGCAACGCCGATATATGTTCCGCATGGCAATAGTGTTTCCCTGTTCGGAAAGTACTATAGTTTTTAACGCAACACTTGTTGTGTTAGCTCTGTGTCATCCGTACAGAAAACAGCAATAGCTAAATACACTGAAGCGCCAAAGAAACTAGTATAGGCATGCGTATTCAAATACAGATAGATGTGAACAGGCAGCATACGGCGCTGCGGTCGGCAAAACCTATATAAGACAACAAGTGTGTGGCGCAGTTGTTAGATCGGTTACTGCTGCTACAGTGACAGGTTATCGAGATTTAAGTGCGTTTCAATGTGACATTATAGTCGGTGCTCGAGCGTTGGGACACAGCATTTCCGAGGTAGGATGAAGTGAGGATTTTTCCGTACGATCATTTCACATGTATACTATGAATATCAGGAACCCGGTGAAACATCCAGTCTCCGACATCGATGCGGCCGGAAAAAGATGCTGCAAGATCGGGACCAACGACGACTGAGGAAAATCGTTCAACGTGACAGAAGTGCAATCCTTCCGAAACTGGTGCAGATTTCAATGCTGGGTCATCAACGTGTCATCGTGCGAACCATTTAACTGCACTTCATTGATATGGGCTTTCGGAGCCGAAGATACACTCGTGTACCCTTGATGACTGCACAACGCAAAGCTTTACGGCCTGGGACTGTCAGCACCGACATTGGACTGTTGATAACTGGAAACATGTTGGCTGGTCGAACGAGTCTCGTTTCAAATTGTATCGAGCGGATGGACGTGTACGCGTATGGAGACAAACTCACCCTGGACCCTGCAACTCAGCTGGCGACTGTTCAAGCTGGATCTGTAACAGTGTGGGGTGTGTGCAGTTGAAGTGATATGGAACCCCTCATACGTATAGTTAAGACTCTGACAGGTGACACGTAGGTAAGCATCCTATCTGGTCATCTGCATCCTTTAATGTCCTTTGTGCATTCCGACGTACTTGGACAATTTCAGCAGGACAGTGCGACACCCCACACGCCCAGAATTGCTACAGAGTAGCTCCAGGAACACTCTTCTGAGCTTAAACACTTCCACTAGCCACCAGACTCCCCAGACATGAACATTACCAAGCATAACTGGGATGCCTTGCAACGTGTTGTTCAGAAGAGATCTCCACCCCCTCGTACTCTTATGGACAGCCCTGCAAGATTCATGGTGTCAGTTCCCTCCAGCACCACTTCAGACATTAGTCGAGTCCATGCGACGTCGTGTCGTGGCACTTACACTTATTCACGGGGACCCTACACGATATTAGGCAGGTGTACCAGATTCTTTGGCTCTTCAGTGTAGTTTCGCATCTACCTCTACAGTGACGAGACATTCTTAATGTGACACCACAAAGTTAAACTATTCTATTCCTCGAAAACGTAGTAGTTTAATATTTCTGGCATCTTTACGCCCGGTTCAGACTGATAGTGTGTTTGAGGTTTCTACGCAATATTTCAACGACTGATACAGTCCGACTTGGCGTCAGACAGCGAGCAGCATCACGTAGTCAATGCTGTTGTGACAATGAGGGAGATTAGCCACTACACTTCTCTTTGAAGATGAGGAATTAGAATTTTTCAACCCCAGAGTAAAAAAAGAAAAAAACAGAAATTGTATCATTATTTGACGAATGGCTCTAGCAAAACTACAGTTCGGTAGTTTTGGTACACTACACAAATGACGTAGTAAATGGTAGGATTATGGTAGCATTGATAGAACCGGTAGGGAAAGTAACATAAATGTATGTGAAAGAAGGAAAGTGGGAGCTGATGACTTCCCTTTTTTTTCATAATTAGAACAGCACGCCATTCATTCTTAGTCCGTTGTGTGTTTCATATCCTTACAGAATGTAAGTTTAATTTAATAAGTAATCCAAATTAGTTGACTGCATAACTTCTGCGCTTTTATACAACCAAAGCAATTTGTATCGTTTTCTTTATTTTTTACTACTACATCCATCTGTTTCACATTACGAATCAACAGTTTTCGAATAAAACCTGAACTAAACATCGATAATTTCAGTTTGGCTATAAATACTATTTATTCTTAAGTTACAGACAGGAAGTTAACTATGTAGAACAAAAATGTTCCAAGAGTTGCCTGGCCCCTTACGTATCCTCCCGCGGTTTGTAGATTGTTCACCACTTCCGGGCCTATTAAGGCACTGATCACATACATAAAAAAAAGCAATTGTTGTGAAGTAACACAGATAGGTATGCAACACGCCCAACGTACAGGAAATGCGGTTACGACCTTGCCTGACCAAAGCTACTAGAAAACAACAACTACCGTAGCCTACGCTAGTTTTACGGTTCTAGTTAACAAGAAAGTCTCGCCACACTTCATTAGACGCTGCAGTAAACTATGTTTCTTGTAATCATAGGGGACAGCTGTAGATGTGGTTAGCGTCCTCCTCCGCGCCGTACTTGCATAGGAGGGGTTTGTAACAGATAGACGTGCATGACAAACAACATTCTTGCCCCATCTCCGCTACATAGACGACATATGTGCGACACTATAGTCTTACTGTTAATATTAAACTGGTTTGAAAATGGTTATTTGATCGAAACTGGTTTCCAAATAAAATTAATTGCGATTTGGATTATTTTAAGTATATGCATTCTGAAACATTGGGAATTGCAGTTTGTGAAACTTCAGTAACTTACCTGACATGCAATTAGAAATTGAGTATCTGAGCCTAAGTACGTCGGTAGTGGTGGTTAAAATAAATCGCTGAAGCTGTAAATGATGCTCTTTTTGTGTACTGTGACGACGCCAGGTTAATGCGGCTGCTAACGACATTGTGTGGATGCTAAGACTGCATGAGTAAGGTGTTGGAGGTGGCTTTGTGGCAGCCGAGGAAAAACAAAACCACTTCGTGTCACATGACAAACATTCCCTCCTCTCTGTCTCGCGTTATCTGCCCGCTGCTTTGCACACAACGCTGCGATCACGAGTCTGCATTAGTAAGTGGGAATGTGGCCAAGCGGGCGAACCGACGCGCAGTTCGTAAGTAATTGAGGTGGATGCAGTACCCCGTTTCGGCGCTCCTACCGGGTGAGCAGTAGTCGACGTTCAGGTTAGATTGAACAGCGCATTGCTTTGTAAATAATTGTTTCCTCTAATCTTGCGACTAGAGACAGAATCTTTTCTTGCTTGGTGCGCTCAGTATTTCTTGAGAAAATGTTGGCTGTGCGGAATACCATGACGCAACATGTGCCTAACATAGGGTTGCTGTGCGTACCGATATATCGGGACCGTCACCGTTATGGGCCTTCTTGTTCCGACATCGCGACAAGACCCAATTTTGCCCAGTTTTTACAAAATACTGTTACGAGTTTGGCGCAAGTACCGAAGGAACGCCATCTGTTACCGCAAAATGTAAATGCGGTCTCAGTTTTATTTATGTCAACAAGTTCATGTTGACAAGGTCGTGTCACAGATGGCGGTGCTTGTTGCGTATCCTGTATCGATGATGCAAGCACCTTCTAGCTCTAGCGCCATCATTTGAGAAAATGCTAGACTTCTCCAGTAGTACGGGGCTGGAACTATTTAAGCAGCACCACGCGGAAGAATCGGGCAGTTCCCATTTGAATAACGATCTGATAAGACGACTCTTTCTAAACGTAATACGAACAACGAGTGGAGGTTTGCAATTTTTGCAGTGTTTATTGCGGATGTATAGGACATGAAGTGTATGGTGCCGTGTACTAAGATGAGAGAGGTGTTACTGTCGACTGTTCTCCATCTAATAAACTTATCGTGTCATAGCTTACGAAGATGCCAAAGGGTGGAAAGAAAAAGTCTCACTTTTCGGGTGATTACACAAAAGAGTGGTCTTTTGTCAAGGAAGGAAGCACGGATCATGAAGCGTTCCGTGAGATTTGTAGCTGTTTCACCTCAGTAACTCACGGAGGTAAGGCAGATGTGAGGCATCAGTTTTGTAAATACGTAAAAGGGAAAAAAGACGTGCTGAAAAAGATAAAATCTTCCAAAAAATATCGTGTACCACATACTCTTGCTGCAACAAGTTCCATGTAATTGTGTTCTAAATAAAAAGTAATTATATTAAATAAATCTTTTACTTCATTTCAGCACCCCCGTCTCAAGAGTGCCTCGACGGGGTCCCAGCTAGATACGGCAACCCTAGTCCAACAGTGACACAACTTGTGGTTCCATAAATAGGCTGTTAAGGAATGCGTTCTTAATGCAGGAACTCTTCCAAGAATTAATGATAGATGTCCGAAAAACTTCAAGGAAATACCCACACAACTGAGCCAATACTAAATAGTATTTTCATCAGTTAAAATTTCTTTGGAAGCCGAGTTTACTGCTTGATAGTAACTTAATGTTGTCCTTTTATCCGATTAATCTTTATCGATGAGAAATATGGAGATAGTATCCAAGGTACATAGCGGCTGATTTCAAAACAGTATAATCGGGATTTATTTTATTTGGTAACCAGTTTCGGTTATACAACCATCTTCAGATGCACGGTAAGTCTGGCCGTAGATATCATGCTAGTATGATGATGGTTAAGTAACGGAAACCGATCTGCGAGAACTGGGATTCTGTACCTACAGATGTCGGTAATATGTGTAAGTTAAAAGCGACAAATGATTTCCATTTTCTTTTGAAACACATCAAAGATTTTTATTGTTAGTAATCCTGCAAACATAATCTGCATCTTCCGTGAAACGTTCTTGGATACGAGACATTTCGTTTTCATTTTCCCACACAGCGCTTAGAATTACTGGATTTAAGCGGCGAGAAAACTGATGGATTCGTAAGAAGTTCATGTCCGCACACTTCGGTATTCTATCGTACTCATTTTATAGGCTAGAAGCTACCTACCCCCAATAGCCAATCACAAAGCTCATTGTTAAGTTCCGATCACGTGATTCCGACGTCAGCAACTAGCAGCAAATGGTGTGAGCGTTACCTCAGTGCTGCTCGTGAGCTGCACCAAGATTGTAAAAGCCCAAAAATTCTTGGCGATTCCTGCAATGCAACAAGCGTTATCATGTTTACAACATGGTGACTGCGATTTGCGCATATCCTCCCACGTACTATATAACCTTGAGTCTTAGCAGAGTATTCACATTCGAGACGATCAGTGTTCAAATTCCCGTCTGTGGTCTTATTTAAAGCGAATGCTGGAATGGGTGTAGCAGTTAACCCGCGACAAATAATAACCTTCACATCGCATTGTCGGACAACTGTCCAGCGACGTCTATATTATCACGGTACTAAATTTAGCCCTAATTTGATCCCGTTATTACAAATAGCAGCTGAGGCTCCTTAACGCTTAGTACTGTGGTTTGTTCAGGTTGCTCTAACGGTTATTAAATGTGATAAAAGAACGGAACGGTTCTATGTTGGAGTTCCACGTGTTACGTTCGCCTACGGTAATATGGTTCAACACATACGCACTTATTGTTGAATATTTTAATTCATTTAGTCTGGCGTTATGCGACACGTATACTGTGAGAGCATCGCAAGCTAAAATATGACACGAAACAGTACTGAGATAGCGCTCTCTCTGATATACATTTTCTTCTTTATAAAGTCAAATAATTGAGTTTGCTTGTATATAAATGTTATTAACTACTGTTAAATTCGCAATGAAAATATTTCAGGACGGTAGGTACAATGTCGTTATGCTTTTCTAAGTGATCGCGGTAATCTTCGCCTTACAGTTACATACCTACAAATCTTACAGTCATTAATAGTTCACTGCAGAAAAGATTTTAACAGTAGCTCTAAACTGCAGTCCAATGATGCGATGTAATCTCTTCTTTGGTACTTCGATGTGCGTCTTTCACAATGGACGTATGGCGACGGTCTTTTCTAATTTTTTTACGAAATTGCTTGATAAATTCGAAATTTCATCACAATTCCCTCTCGTTGAAAAAAAAACGTATCAGAAAAATTACAAATGTTTATTTCTTACTCAGCAGAAAGGACAGGCAAATAGGTTTGTAACACTATTATTTCATCCACTGATAAAACTACAGAAATTGTTTTCTGTGGTTGAAAAAGATCAGTGTTAATAAACCTCCTGTTTCTATTTTGACAAACGTAATACACACCAATATTTTTATTACTGTATATTTTGTAGGTTAACGTTTATGCCGATTTTTCCAAACCAGAACGGCCCCTTCTCAGTGCAAAAGAACGTTTGTATACACATCTGTAGTTGAGTTTAAAGTTCACCAACATTTTAATGTATCATGTATAGTTGCATAAGAAATACTTTGCAGCTCAGGGATTGACAGTGTCTTCTAGTTAACGCGTTTTCGGTATGATCATCAGTACATATTGCCCGGAAAACAGTAACTGCTTCTCCTCAATTCTCTGTACGACTTTTTTCCCCCTAGAAACTTCATCGCAGTATTACACTCCCCAGCGGATTAGTAATTATTATCTTTGTAGCATGTGAACTTAAAAAAGTAAATTTATCTGTCAGTGTATGCACTGAAAGAAAAATGAACATATTTCGTGTCGCGTTATATGAAAAAAAAACGCAAGAAAATACAAGCTATAAGCAATATCTGATACGGACTATTTTACCCTATCTATTTATTACGTGAAACGGTTGTTTGGAATGGGGTAAATTCAAATGAGAAACCGGTTCTAGGAAGAAGCGACGTCGGTAATTTATATCGAGATACTAATGTCAACTAAAAATTATTGTGGAGACAATAGGAACCAACAACGTTTAAGGATAAAATGCCTTTAGTTGCTATGTAAACATCAGTTTGTCTATTCTACAGTATGATTCGAAATACAGCATTGTTCATGATTAGCTGTTGCGAATTGAATTGGGACTTGTTAACCTGTTCATCCATACATATTTGTTGGATAAAAATTAAGTACTGTAAAGATAACCCTTCCTTGCGAATAGTTTCAAAATATTAAGTGAAACGCCGCTCAGAGTAGCCGCGCGATGTTGGGCGCCTTGCCACGGTTCGCGCGGCTCCCCCCGTCAGAGGTTCGAGTCCTCCCTAGGGCATGGGTGTGAGTTGTCCTTAGCATAAGTTTAGTAATGTGTGTAAGGCTAGGGACCGATGAACTCAGCAGTTTGGTCCCACGGGAACTTACCGCAAATTTCCAAAATTAAGTGAAAACAAACTGTAACGACATAAGCCAGCTGTTTGTATATGGAGCAGCGTTTGTGAAATGCCAGGTGTAAAACACTACGAAAGCCAACTGATTTTGATAAGGTAACCATCAAAAGGCGTGGGACAACGCTGTGGCCGACGGCCTTCTCTTAGCGAGCGAGAGCAGCGGCGTTTGCGTATAGTTGTTAGTGCTAAAAGACGAGCAACACTGCGCGAAATAACCGCAGAAATCAGATGTCGGCCGTACGAGGAATGTATCCGTTAGGACAGTGTGGCGAAATTCGGCGTTAATGGCTATGGCAGCAGACTACCGACGCGAGTGCCTTTGCTAACAGCACGACGGCGCCTCTCCTGGGTTCGTGACCACATCGTTTGGACCCCAGACGTCTGGGAAACTGTAGCGTGGTCGGAGGAGTCCAGATTTCAGTTGGTAAGAGCAGATAATAAGGTTCGAATGTGGCGCAGATCCCGAAGCCATGGACCCACATTGTCAACAAGGCACTTTCCAAGGCTCCATGATGGCGTGGGCTGTGTTTACATGGAACTGACCGGGTACTCTGGTCCAACTTAACGGATCATTGCTGGAAATGGTTACGTTTCGCTACTTGGTGACCATTTGCAGCCACTCATAGACTAAATGTTCCCAGACGACAGTAGAATTTTTATGGATAACAATGCGCCTTGTCACTGGGCCACAGATGTTCCCGATTGGTTTGAAGAACATTCTGGACAATTCGAGCGAATGGTTTGACCCTACATGTATCGAACATGAATGGAACGTAATCGAAAGGTCAGTTACGGCACAAAATCTTACACCGGCAACATTTTCGCAATTATGGACGACTGTATTTCTGGGGTCAATATTTCGGCAGGGGACTTGAACAATGACTTACTGAGTCCAAGCCATGTCTTACTACGCCGGGCAAAACGAGGTGACATGATATTAGGAGGTATCCCATGACCTTTGTCGCTTCAGTGTATATGACTGGCGCGGAACTTCGTTGTTATTTGGCCGTTATTAACAACTCACAGTCCTCCCAAGGAGCACATTGTTGCGAAACAATTGACTGTTTAGGACATCGGAGAGAGGACGCAAATTTATCGAACCGAAAGGTTACTAGCAGACTGTTACTGCAAGGGAGCTTTTCTAAACTGCCGTATGAACACGCCACCTTTAGGATTGTGAACCAGGAGGAGAATGCTAATGAGCGGTTGCCCAAGTGACACTCCCATTTGCAGCAAGACAGCGCCACCAACATGAGCACCGAGTTACCCCACACCCCCGGCCCGGCTGGCGGTTGCGCAGTTCCTTTTTTCTTTTTTTTTTTATCCGCCCTCTCAGGTGGCGTGATGCCTGCCGTCCCCCCCTCCCGACCCCCCCCCCCCCCCACGCTCCCTACCTCCTGCACCCAGCCCAGGCGCCAAGTGTCAGTAGGTAATGACGTCACCGGCGTGTGACGTCGCGGACTATCGACCGCGCGCCCGCCCGGAGTCAGAGGCATGTGACGTCACGGGACAGCGCGACCCGGGTGCAAGTGGGGCGGCCTTTCCGCGGGAATGTCACACGGCGACGGCTAGGTGGCGCGTGATGGGCGCTGTGTGCTCTGCTGTCCCACAAAGCCGGCAGACGTTAAGTCCGCCTGCTGGCGTGGAGGGGGGCGGCGGCTCATGTTCCCCGGGCGGGCGAGACCTCGTTCTGTGAATGCTACAGTCGTCTGTTGTGAGGGAAGAGAAAGTAAATGAATATGAGATGGGAGATATGATAGACCACTACTGCGATAACAATTTGAGAGAGCGTTGCAAGACCCAAGTCAAAACAACGCCCCTGGAATAGACGAAAGAGACTGACACGGGTTAAATGAGTGCAAGGGCTTGGTCGAGGTGGGTGTGACACATTTCTTTCAAATTCCATTTCATCAGAAGCACATCGCTAAAACACATTTTATTACACTAAAAGATTACCACAAAAAACCCACAGCTGGACGATGTTTGGTGTGTGAACAGGGGCCGTGTCGTTTTGGAACACAGCATCACCATCGGGGAACGAGCACTGTACCAGGGGATGGACGTGTTTACCCAAAATGGTCACAAACTGTAGCGTCCATGGAATACCACGATACGGCTGCCCAAATTATCACTGAACCCCCGCCAGGTTTCTTTCTTCTTGGGACTTAAACTCGGCCAGATGCTGAAAACAATATAAAAGAAGACTCATCCGACCAAATGACATTCCTCTATTGCTCCATAGTCCAGGTTTTATCGCTTCGGCACCACGTTGTCCTGTTACAGACATTTCGACCATAGATGAGTGGCTTTGGAATTTCAGCTCACCCTGCAGATCCCAGATTGTGGAGCTCCCGTTTTTTCCTACAGGGTTCGCGTGTGGGTCATTCAGATCTGCAGTGACTTTTGCATCTGTCGTCCTCTTATTTTTCGCCGCATTCCTCTTCGATAACCGTCTGTCTCGATCACTCAGCACACTTTCATACGCGTTGTGACACCGCGGATGTTTTTCCGCTTTCCCTATGTGCGGTATAAATCTTAGAAATCTTAGATACGGTGACTCTCGAAATACGAAACTGGACTTTCTTGGTTACGGAAGCACTCACCATAGGAGAACCAACAGTTCGCCCACGTTAGAATTCACCTAACTCCGATAAAACGCGGAGCACATTGCACAGGTGTCGTTCGTGGTCAAATCTAACAGTGCAACCTGCAGGCTTGGCTACCACCTTCATGTATTTCTCGCGGTGTTTCCATTTTTTCCCAACCCCTTTACATCTCCCGAAATGACGACAGCGACAATATCTGGCAATTCGGAGGTCGTACGGAGATGTCTAGCAGTCGTTCCCCCCACGCAGTATTCGCTGTTTCGACGGGGAAGGATAAAAATGATACTGCTACCGTAAGTACGCTCCGCACACACCGTAAGGTGGCCTGCGAAGTGTACACACACTGTACGTATAAACGTAGACGTGTCCTCTTTCTGGGCCTCTTTGTGTTGGTAGCAAACACAGTTTCATAAAGATGCGTGTGGCATTTAAACATAACGCTGCGTGTCGGGGTTATCAATACTAAAACTGTAATACAACTAAAGAATCACTTCCATTCTATCTGCTGTTCCCGCGGTAGGAAATTGTAGCAATGTCGACCGGACGACTGTATTAGCAAGCTTCTGGGAATTCCTTTGCGACTGTGTGACTGTCCACCTCTGCTGCTGATAATGAGGCTGACTCACTTCCTGGCACTGGCTCAAAACTCTGTCTCCAGTGCGCACCCCCCCCTCCCCCCCCCCCAACCTCTTCAGGCTCTCTTTTTCTTTTTCTTACACCGAGTTCCTGTAGTTGTTCTCGACGTATTACTTCTCGCAAGCGTTATGTTCAGATACAAAGACGTAGACAGAAAAAAGAAAGACATTAAGCACGTACAAATGGCCAGAGAGACGTACAGATGCGTGTCCTACCAGAAGAAAGTAAAAGAAACCTTGTTTGCCCAGTAAGTGGCACATCGAATATACCAAAAGTTTGTAGCAAGGTAAGCTATATAACAGCTCCCCGTACCACTAAAGTAGTTGAGTCCTGAAATCATTTTCTTGCTAATTGTCATCATCGGTTTCGTACAAAACGTTCAGGAATCAGTTGCAATACATTTATGAATTGAATGACTGGTCATCCGACGTCCCTGTGCCGCGTACGGTACGTATACTGAAACGAAAGTGCCACGTGAGATAATGATTCTGTCGGTCGGACAGCTACACGAGTTTCATTGTCGGCACGCATTCTTTGCAGCCCTGGCGCGTGGCATCAGTGTTCGTGCATCTAGCCCTCTAGTGCATCGTGTCCTCAAACGAGGACGTGTAATTTTTGGCTCGTTTCTCTCACATTTTAATCCTGACGTGACCGTAAAAGCGCAGATTCCGTAAATGAGGTCAAATAAAAGTTTCAGTGGAATCTGCAATACGTCAGTGTCAGATGTTAGCGCGTGGGAAGCTTAGTTTTGTCGCTGTAGCTTTGTTGTGAAAGCTTTACACTGATTTGTGGAAAAGGTGCTACAGTCTTCGCATATGTATTTGTTGTAATTCGTTCGTTGATAGTTATTACGGGTTATTTAAAGGCGCTTGCGGATGTCTGAATCGTGTGAATATTGATTTTCGTAACAATCACTCCTGTTTTCATATGAAGGCATTATCCGTCAAGATACCTTTGCGTTACTGTCTTCAGTTCATTCGGGTTTTATCTCTCTTTATGCTTTTATAATATGGTATTTTACTGCGTTTCTGGGGTGTAGCAAAATCAATTCATTCATGGGAAGAACCACAAACTTTACGTTGATAATCTCTTCAGCAGCGTTCTCTTGGTACTAAACCGTTCAATGAACCCTCTGCCTGGCACTTAATTGTGAATTGCAGAGTAATCGTGTAGATGTAGATGAAAACTGAAAAGCTAAACAGTAACACTCCAACGCAAGATATTAATGTCAGAAGGTGGATTGACGATTCACTTGTAACTATTGTATCATCATTTGCTGGACTATAACCGGAAGCTATTGCCAACCAGTTTAGTCGAAAGGAAAAGGAATTTGAAGAGGTCAAAAGATCCCTGCTATACGCAAATTTATGATAAGTATTTGGAATTAGTTGACCTAATGGATTCCCTAGCTGTCCTCTTCAGAAAAGACACTGAAAATCTTAAGTGGTGGATGGTTACTTTCTATCACGTGCTAAATGTAACTGTAGTGAATGCCTGGATACTCGCGAAGTTGAATGGACAAGAATGCGTGAATTTATTGTCATTCAAAACTAGAGCGACCCCTAGGCTAATATAGAAAAGCAGAGAGGTCGATCTTCAGTTGAAACAAATTATCGTACAGACATAAAAAAGAGGGCTTCTCGTTCCATTTTCAATGAATTACGATTGGATGGTGGATCGCAATGGCCCGCCAAGTCAAGCGATGCAAATGCCAACAGCTATAATGATCATGATTGTAGGCCGTTACATCTATAAGAAGTGTAATGTTTGTGTGTCCGCGAGTGAACGAAACAATTTCATTTCATAAAATAAAATTCAAGACAGTGTGTACACCTATTTGTTGTAGTCTTTGATGTTGTTAATAAAGGTTCTACGTAAGATGTAGTCATTTACGTTTTCATGTTCTCATATGAGGACACCTCCCCCTCCCCCCCCCCCCCCCCCTATTGGTCTACGGAAGGTTTTTTTTTTTTTTTTTTTTTTTTTTTTTGTTAATTGTATTGAATTCTGTATAAAACAGGTCCTTATCAGTTCTTTTTCAATTTCGAATTGATAATACGTGTATGAGAGGATCTGCAAGCTGTATACATAATGTCGACATGCTTCCTTGGTCAGATAGTACTAATTAATTGTTCAGGCCGGAGTCTAATTTTCTGTATAATGTACTATGTAATAGGAAAGAGTGGAGGAGGATTTGGGTTAGCGTCTTGTCGACGCCGAGGTCATTAGAGACCAGGTACAAGCTTGAACAGCGAAAGAAAAACAACCGATTGTCAACAGAGTGTGGTTCCTAAACCGTACAAACATCTCCTCTGGCAAACATTTATTAACGCGAAAAATACCAAGTTGCTGAGTGGCCGCCGTCCACGTGAAACCGCATGTGCCCCTGGCCGGGTAAGTCAGCTCAGAAGTCGAAGGCAAGGGCACAGCTCCTATAATAGAACCATGCTAGTTAATCACTGCAGTTCGTACGCCGCGGTTTCAACAGTCTTACGCTGCCATCGTCTGATCTTGCGGTAGTTGGTATGAAATTGCCATGTTAAAGGCACTCCCCACTTATACATTTTTTGATAAAAATCCAGTTGATAAAATGCGAGGATTTTAACTGTGTGCCTTTTATCATTTGTGTGCATTTTGCTAACTGTCTGAATTTTATCAACTGGATTTTTATTAAGATATTTATACGTGGGAAGTGCCTTTTATGCTTTGACTTCATGTAGCGTAACATGGCAATTTTATAGCAAGTTCCATAACATCAGATGTGGGCAGGAAACCTGTCATCTTGGAACAATAAAGGTGCGATCGTGGCGTACGAAGTGTGTTCGTAATCAACAACACCGATTGTATAACAGCACAGCATGTGTATCTTACAAAATCACTGCAGGGTTCAAATCAGACTTCGTGTGGACAGAACCATATTGAGAGGATGGTGGTACCACTACTAACGTCAGTAAAAATACGAGGATATTAGCAAAATAAAAATTAAACGTGGCGTCTTCGTCATGAAATGAAGTGACAGCATTTGATATGAGGAATATGAATCTCAGTCGTCTGAACAGCGTGTACGAAGAGTATTAGTTGTTTTCGCGTTAATGTTTAGTTGAATCATTTAATTCATCTATCGGTTTTTGAGATAAACTAGGCGTCTGAGGTAGTTTGGCCGGTGAATTGCATTCCAGTTACGGGTCCTTTTTCCAAGAAACCTGTTACCTTACTGCTGGTGGAAGGTGGTTCTGGTTATCGATAAATGATAGCAACTCTTCGAATAATCTCAAAAAAGGAAAAAAAGAAGAAACCTGGCTTTGCGTGCTGAACATTTTTGACTACATGTACATCTACATCTACATACGTACTCCTCAAACCACTGTACGGTGCGTGGCGGAGGGTACCTTGTACCATTACCAATAATATACTTTCCTGTTCCATTCGCAAATAGAGCGAGGGAAAAGCGACTGTCTACATGCCCTAATTTCTTGTATCTTCGTGGTCCTAACGCGAAATGTATGTTGGCGGCAGTAGACCGGTTCTGCAGTCAGCTTCAAGTTCTGGCGCTCTTTATCTCAGTAGCGTTCCTCGAGAAAAAAAAAAAAAAAAAAAAAAAAATCGCCTTCCCTCCAGGGATTCCCATTTAAATTCCCCAAACATTTCCGTAACACTTGCTTGTTGTTCGAACCTACCGGTAAAATATCTAGCTGCCCGCCTCTGAAGTTCTTTCATGTCTTCCTTTAATCTGACCTGGTGCCTACCTCAAACGGTTGAGCAGCACTCAAAAAATAGGTCGCACCAGCGTCCTATAGATGGTCTCCTTTACAGATGAACCACACTTACATGAAATTCTCCCGGTAAGCCGAAGTCGAGCATTTGCCTTCCCTACCACAATCCTCACATGCTCGTCCCATTTCATATTGCTTTGCGACGTTGTTCCCAGATTTTCAAACGTCATGACTGTGTCAAGCAGAACACCACTAATGAATGCTATATCAGAACATTACGAGTTTGTTTTTCCTACTCATCTGCATCAACTTATATTTTTCTGCATTTAGAGCAAGATGCCATTCATCACACCAACTAGAAATTTTGTCTAAGTCATCCTCCTGCAGTCAAACAACTTCTCGTACACCACAGCACCATCAGCAAACAATCGGAGATTGCTGCCCAGCCTGTCCGCCAGATTGTTTATATATATACAAAACAATAGCGGTCCTATCACACTTCCCTGGGGCACTACTGACGGTACGCTTGTCTCGAATCAAGAATCGCTGTCGAGGACAACTTGCTGGGGTAAATTACGTAAGAAGTCGTCGAGCCACTCACATATCTGTGAACCTACTCCATATGCTCGTACCTTCGTCAACAGTCTGCAGTGGGCACCGTGTTAAGTGCTTTTCGGAAATCTAGAAATATGGAATCTGCCTGTTGCCGTTCATCCATGGTTCGCGGTAATCAATGTGAGAAATAGGTAAGCTGAGTTTCACCCGAGTGATGCTTTCTAAAACCGTGCTGATTCTTTGGACGTAACGTAAAATGTGTGCTAATTGTGTGGAGCTGAAAAAAATGGAAGTTATAAAGTAAGACCAGTTGAAAAGGAGACCTTTGACGTAGCGTTGCTGTATGTAACCTCAATGGGAGAATGTGTCTGCCGAGAATGGTATCCCCAGTTGCACAAGCGGAGTTAACGGCTTCGCTGCAGTTTCCCCATTTGTGGAGAGTTGTTTTCGCAGTTCGTTGCATGCTGGATTCCTCCCGATCAGCACAAAGAGCAGTTATCCAATTTCTTCGCTTCACAGATTTATCACAGGATGAAAGAGGTGCACGGAGAGCAAAGTGTCGCACGGTTTACAACACTCTGGTGGTGTCAGCGCTATGAGGCGGGACGTATAAAGCCGGCCGCTGTGGCCGAGCGGTTCGAGGCGCTTCAGTCCGGAACCGTGCTGCTGCTACGGTCGCAGGTTTGAATCCTGCCTCGGGCATGGATATGTGTGATGTCCTTAGGTTAGTTAGGTTTAAGTAGTTCTAAGTTCTAGGGGACTGATGACCTCAGATGTTAAGTCCCATAGTACTTAGAGCCATTTGAACCATTTTGGGACGTGTAAACGTCAAGGACATGCCACGCCCTGGGCAGGCACACGTTGTCGCCGCCATTGCCACGATTTGGGCTGTGCAGGAGCTCATACGAACGAATCGTCGGACCGCAACACATAACATCGCTGTCGAACTGTCCATAAGCAAAGGAACTGTGTATCACGTAATCCACTAGAAGCTTCGTTATGACAAAGTTTGTGCACAGTGGCTGCGCAAGCATCTTTCAGAGAAGCAGAAGACGCCGAGAACGGGCGTTTGCCTGGCCCATCCCTTGATATACGAGGAGCAAGAAACGGCTTTCATTGCTCATATTGTGGGACGTGATAAAACGCGGCGACACGACATCGGCGCTGCCTCCAAACGAATTAACATGGAGCGGCGGCATCCCGGCTCCCCTAGTCCAAAAAAGCCCACTCTGCCCCGAAGGCCGGAAAAGTAATGCTCAGTTTCTTTTTTGCAGAAGAAGAACCTGTACTAATCGACTGGCTACCACGGGGTGCAACAGTTAACGTTGACCAGTATTGCAACACGTTGCTGAAGCTCAAACAGGCCATCAACAGCAAGTGCAGGCAGAGCCTCTCGAATGGGTTAGAGCTTCTCTGAGACAACGCTAGCCCACATGTAGCCAAGAAGACTCTCAAGCTCCTTCAAAATTTCGGTGAGATGTTCTGGAACATTCTTCTTACAGCCCCGACATCTCCACATGTGGCTCGCGTATCTTCGGCTCCTTATAACAGTCTCAGAAAGATCAGAGTTTCACGAGTGACAATGGAGTGCAGGACACCTTGGGAAACAGGATCCGTCAGCAATCCCGAAGTTTCTACACCGACACCATCCACTCCCTTCTTACGCGCTGCGTCGGTGTTGGTTCAGATGGCTCTGAGCACTATGGGACTTAACATCTGAGGTCATCAGTCCCCTAGAACTTAGAACTACTTAAACCGAACTAACCTAAGGACATCACACACATCCATGCCCGAGGCAGGATTCGAATCTGCGACCGTAGCGGTCGCGCGTTTCCAGACTGTAGCGCCTAGAACCGCTCGGCCACTCCGGCCGGCGCTGCGTCGGTGTATCAACGTCAGTAGCAGTTATGTATAGTTGTACTGTTCCACATGAACTGTAATTATAATATTTTTATTAAAATACGTCCGTAGACAACGATGCCAATAGAGACGGAGCACAAGCTCAGATTAGGGAAAGATTGGGAAGGAAATTGGTCGTGCCCTTTCAAAGGAACCATCCCAGCATTTGCCTGAAGTGGTTTAGGGAAATCACGGAAAACCTAAACGAGGACGGCCGGACGAGGGTTTGACCCGTCGCCCTCGCGAATGAGAGCCCAGTGTGCTAACCACTGCGCCACCTCGCTCGGTCATTGGAATTTCGATATAACTGTTGTCTTCGTTTCGTTTGTTCAAAAAACCTTTGTTTGCATATGATGCTGTCATTTACCGTCTTGTAAAGTCATCAGATGATCAGAACGACTTACAAAATGATTTAGATGAGATATCGGTATGGTGCGAGAAGTGGCAATTGACCTTGAATAAAGAACAGTGCGAAGTTATTCACATGAATACTAAAAGAAATCAGCTGAATTTCGATTACGCGATAAGTTACACAAATCTGAGGGCTGTAAATTCAACTAAATTCTTAGGGAGTACAATTACAAATAACCTAAATTGGAACGATCACATAGATAATATTGTGGCTAGAGCAAACCAAAGACTGCGATTCATTGGCAGAACACTTAGAAGGTGCAACAGGTCTACCAAAGAGACTGCTTACACTACGCTTGTCCGCCCTATTCTGGAGTACTGGTGTGCGGTGTGGGATCCGCATCACGTGGGACTGACGGATGACATCGAAAAAGTAGAAAGAAGGGCAGCTCGTTTTGTATTATCGCGAAATAGGGGAGATAGTGTCACAGACATGATACGTGAATTGGAGTGGCAATCATTAAAATAAAGGCGTTTTTCGTTGCGACGGGATCTTCCCATGAAATTTCAATCACCAGTTTTCTCCTCCGATTGCGAAAACATTCTGTTGGCACCCACCTGCATAGGGAGAAATGATCATCACGATAAAATAAGAGAAATCAGGGCTCGCGCAGAAAAATTTAAGAGCTCGTTTCTCCCGCGTGCCGTTCGAGAGTGGAACGGTAGAGAGACGGCTTGAAGGTGGTTCATTGAACCCTCTGCCAGGCACTTTATTGTGAATAGCAGAGTAATCACGTAGATGTAGATGTAGACCCGTCGCCTTAACGAATGAGACCCCAGTGTGCTAACCACTGTGCCACCTCGCTCGGTCATTAGAATTTCAATATAACTGTTCTCTTCCTTTCGTTTGTTCAAACCCTGTACAAGCAAACGGAAGTGTGTGCTACGCTGCATTACAACTAATATTTTCTGTGTGTAAAGTTAGGCTACAAAACCGAAGAGCTTCCACTTTCAAACAAAGTATTAAGTTATCGACACTGTGATCGCTACCGATTAAGGAAGCGCTGCATTCATGAGAACTGGAGCGCAACACAAGGAACTGTCCATTAGTCTGAGTCGCGTCCTCTGCTGCTCAGTTTTTCATTTTTGCCGTCTGCTTTTCTCCTGTGATGGAACCTAGAACGGCAACCTTGATCGCGGCTGTGCAGATACGCCAACTATTGTTGGACAGTATAGGAAAGCCCCTGAAAAATGCCCCTTTCCGCTTGTTGTACACTTCGTGAGGCCGAATGCTCTTTCAGCTGCTCGTCGCGTCTAATAGAAAGAAGCCTTCAAAATCAAGTGCGACTGCGCCAACAAACCTTGTTTTGCGTACTGAGCGGCGATGCGCGATGTTTTGCGAGTGACCGCACAGCGGGATTTAGCGATGACGTCTGTGGCGGTATTTTAATTCCTTTCAGGCGCCGCGACCTTGCGTAACCAGGGTACGCGTCAGGTGACCGGCAGAGCTTCCAGTCAGTTCGCTGTAGGTGTGACGTAACACTACGTCCTGCCTCAACGGGTTCGTGTGTATGTTTTAGTCGCAATGATTTCGTCCTTTTGTTTGTTCCTACCTGTAGGTTTGTTATATTGTTCTCTCTCGTGTTGCTTATTTACAATGAAACTCTGTTTTAATTACCTAAACATAAATAACGTTGCAAGAATCTGTGGATATGACTTCTTGTAATTACCTAAACAATAGATGTAGTGTACACTACTGGCCATTAAAATTTCTACATCAAGAGGAAATGCAGATGATAAACGGGTATTCATTGGACAAATATATTATACTAGAAATGACATGTGATTACATTTGCACGCAATTTGGGTGCAAAGCTCCTGAGAAATCAGTACTCAGAACAACCACCTCTGGCCGTAATAACGGCCTTGATACGTCTGGGCATTGAGTCAAACAGGGCTTGGATGGCGTGTACAGGTACAGCTCCCCATGCAGCTTCAACACGATACCACAATTCATCAAGAGTAGTGACTGGCGTATTGTGACGAGCCAGTTTCTCGGCCACCATTGACCAGACGTTTTCAGTTGGTGAGAGATACGGAGAATGTGCTGGCCAGGGCAGCAGTCGAACATTTGCTGTATCCAGAAAGGCCCGTACAGGACCTGCAACATGCGGTCGTGCATTATCCTGCTGAAATGTAGGGTTTCGCAGGGATCGAATTAAGGGTAGAGCCACGGGTCGTAACCCATCTGAAATGTAGCGTCCACTGTTCAAAGTGCCGTCAATGCGAACAAGAGGTGACCGAGACGTGTAACCAACGGCACCCCATACCATCACGCCAGGTGATACGCCAGTATGGCGATAACGAACACACGCTTCGAATGTACGTTCACCGCGATGTCGCCAAACTCGGATGCGACCATCATGATGCTGTAAACAGAACCCGGCAGTGTCAAGTGTACCCGCAGCCACGGTCTCCGAGCTGATAGTCCATGTTACTGCAAACGTCGTCGAACTGTTCGTGCAGATGGTTGTTGTCTTGCAAATGTCCCCATCTGCTGACTCAGGGATCGAGACGTGGCTGGCTAGCTGCACGATCCGTTACAGCCATGCGGATAAAGTGGCTGTCATCTCGACTGCTAGTGATACGAGGCTGCTGGGATCCAGCACGGCGTTCCGTATTACTCTTCTGAACCCACCATGTTCTGCTAACAATCATTGGATCTCGACCAACGCGAACAGCAATGTCGCGATACGATAAACCGCAATCGCGATAGGCTACAATCCGACCTTTATCAAAGTCGGAAACGTGATGGTACGCATTTCCCCTCCTTACACGAGGTATCACAACAACGTTTCGCCAGGCAACGCCGGTCAACTGCTGTTTTTGTATGAGAAATCGGTTGGAAACTTTCCTTATGTCGGGGACTGATGACCTCAGAAGTTAAGTCCCATAGTGCTCAGAGCCATTTGAACCATTTCCTTATGTCAGCACGTTGTAGGTGTCGCCACCGGCGCCAACCTTGTATGAACGCTCTGAAAAGCTAATCATTTGCATATCACAGCATCTCCTTCCTGTCGGTTAAATTTCGCGTCTGTAGCACGTCATCTTCGTTGTGTAGCAATTTTAATGGCCAGTAATGTAGAAGGAATAGTAAACGAAAAGAAAAAAAACGTGGCTCGCCACAGATTCTTTCTTCGTTATGTTTTAATAGCTCACCTGTACCGCAAGAAACAACCCTCTTATCATGTCTTCTTTTCTGTTGTTTCAGGTAAGTCAGCTGATAGCGCTGACGTGGCATCTAGCGCTGTGTAATTACGCCACGGGGTCGAAGACCGCAATCTGCAAACAGTAGATGATAACCTGTTATGGAAGATGCGCGGTAGTGAGTATGCATGCACCTTCTTTTTCGTATTTTCGTGCAGTGAAACTCAGGGTCGAGAAGGGTAAGATATGTGTAAAGGATGTCATATTTTGTGTTGATGGAGAACTTCTGTCTGAACAAAACCTACTTTGGGTCGAAATCTGATACGAAAAAGCAAACCAGAAGAAAATTCAGGCTGATTGGTTACAGGTTTTGAAATATCTCGATTTAACTGAGCAATTCTGAACGCATCCTCTGACTGACCACGCGTGAGATAAGTGCTCCCGACTTCCTGTTGGACTTGGAAAAGTGGGACGTTATTGCAAGAATGATAGAAATCCCAAATAATTCTCAAATGGTTCAAATGGCTCTGAGCACTATGGGACTCAACATCTCAGGTCATCAGTCCCCTAGACTTAGAACTACTTAAACCTAGGGACATCACACACGTCCATACCCGAGGCAGGATTCGAACCTGCGACCGTAGCAGCGGCGCGGTTTCGGACTGGAGCGCCTAGAACCGCTCGGCCGCCTCGGCCGGCCAAAATAATTCTCAAAAATGGTAGGAAGTGAGACACCTTAATTACCTCAATCGTAGTTGCGAACCGGTAAATATGCAGATTTATAAGAGTAAAAAATATAAACCATATGGAAAGAGACAGAAAATGTTTTTTGAAATATGCAGAATGGTCTGAAACAGTCTGAAAAGTTTGTAAGGGTGTTGCGGGGCAGGTGTTGCTGAGGAATAACGGTCAAGAAAAAAATTCGATACACTGCGCCATTTCCGAATTAATTAACATCTAAGTTATTAAATCAGGTCGCCGCACGCGCAAATTCAAGCGGCCAGCCGGATACAATTAGTGTCAATTGTTCTCATAGCGTAGATGATCGCGCACGAGACTTGTCAGCCTTTGGCTCTGGTTCGTTCCTTACCACTGTTCTGTGTCCAATTTTTGTACCGCTCTCTTGTTCGATTTTAGGAATCCAAACGAAGAACACGTTTGGCGGCACCGTCTCTGGCGGGCCTCTTGGATTTGCGCATACAACGGTCTGATTGGCTGACTTCATTACTAATTCGGAAACGGCGCAACGTATCGAATTTTATTTCTCAGCAGAGTCTACCTTGTAACACCCATACAAGCTTTTCAGACTGGGTACAGTGTGTGCATATAAAAATTATACATGCGCTGGTGGATCACAGACACATATTTTCCTTCGTGAAAGCCTGCTTCAGCATTAAAATAGTCGGCGAGAAAATTTTGCAGGACACACACACACACACACACACACACACACACACACACACACACACACTTACACACAGGGAATTAAAAAAAAAAGAGATGGTGTCCCATATTTTCACATTTGGTAGGATTCGTCAAAACCAAAAATACAGGGTGTCTAAGAAAGGGTAACCGATGTTTTAATAAAAACTAGGAAAGAAAGTAAAACAAACAGTTGTCCGAAAAAAAAAGTTTGAGGTATGGGTGACTTATTTCACGCTCGAGGAAATTATTGTATGCAATGTGAATTTATTGAGTGCGTGTCGTGAATCTCAGGGTGTATGCTTTAACAAATGATATTTCGTCACAATGGAAAATTGCATGACGTTTGTAATTCTTTTCATTACGAGTTTCTTTGACCCGAATTTTGTGACTTATTTACGTACAGGGGTTGGACAAGAATGTAGATATATCCAAAACACAACACGTTATCACGCTTGATCCGGCGTTAGAAAACCGATGGCATAATTAACCAGCTTCCAATGGTTTCGGAATCGAAAAATACCGGTCTTGTATGGTTTTCAAGGGTCTCTTATACCATACTTCCTGCAAAATAGCCGCAAGTTCAAGTAACGATGGTGGAGGTGGACAGTCATCACGAATCCTTTTCTCCAAAGTAGAACGCGAAGACACAGTGGTATTGAAATCTGGTGACTGTAGTGGCCAGGTTGGATGCGGCAGTTCCTTCTCCTGCTCACAAAACCAGTCCTGGGCGATGCGAGCTTTGCGAACAGAGACCGCGTCATCTTGGAAAACAGCATCAGCACTGGCTAACAAATACTGTACAATGAGATGGACATGATAATCAAAATGATCATATAAACCTTGGCAGTAAAGCAGCCTTGCAGAGCGACCGCAGGGCCCGTGGAACACCACGCTGTGGCTCCCGAAATCGTTACCGAACCCCTGCGATGTTTCACTCATGGGACGTGAACTCGGCCTAAAGTTGGAAACGGTGTGAAACAAGATTCCACCGAGCAAACAACATTCATCCATTGCTCCATAGTCCAGGTTTTATGGCTTTGGCACCCCGTTTTCTTATTACGGGCATTTGCGTCACTGATCAGTGGGTTCGGAACTCCAGCTCGCCTTCAAATTCCTTGCTAATGGAGCTACGGGGTATTCAAAAAGTCTCTCCTCAGTGCCGTATGATTGTTAGCCGCCCATGCCGTATGACTGTTCGCCTGCTTGGATTACTTCCCTTCAAGTAGACTCTCCTAACATTCCACTGTTTCGTTTATCTCAGCCAGCGCCAGTAGTATCGTTGGTGTGTGTCGTTACGTGTTGACGTAAGGTTTAAGTTTAGTTCCTTTGCTCGTTTGTTTCGTTTTTGTCTCTGTTAAAAATGCTAACCATTGAAGAATGTGTGTTTTTAGTCGAAGAAGTGTTCAAAGCTGGCGAAGTACAGGTTCAGTGACAGATTCACCGAGAAGTGGTTGTCCCAGCGTTTTCTCTGAGGATAAACTACTCGATATTTCCGATAAAATGTCAGTGAGTCGGAACAAGTCAGTACGAAAACTCGCCCAGGAAATCGATGTTTATGTCGGAACGGCCCACACAACTGTAAGGATAAATTAGAACTTTTCCCATACAAAGTGCCAGTCGTGCAAGACCTGAAAAATACTGATCGAAGCAAGAGACTGCATTATTGTCAACGGTTCAAAAATTTCGATCAACAAAATGGAAGGGATATTCTTAATGAAACGTTTTTCACTTATGAGGCGTGGTTTCGTTTATCCGGCTAAATGAACTCGCAAAATTCGCGTACGTGGAGTACTGCAAATCCATTGTGCATTCATGAGGAACCACTTCATTCTGTGAAAATATGAGTTTGGATTGCAGTTCCTAGACGTCGGATTGTGGGTCCCATATTTTTCAACGAAACAATAAACGCACAACGACACTGCAGTGATATTCTGTACCCATTCATAGGAGAACTTGTGTTAAGTGAAATACTGAACGGTTATTTTCAAGAAGATGGTGCAACCGCGCATACAGCTCCCGTTTCAGTGCCACTGCTTGCTGATGTTTTTGGTGATCGCTTAATTTCACATGGACTTTGGCCTCCGCGATCGCCTGACCTAACACCACCTGATTTTTTCTTCTGGGGTGCAGCGAAAGCAACTATAAAAACCGTCCTAAATCCATGGATGAATTGAAAACTGCAATATCCAATTTTACTGCTTCTGTTACAGAAGAAATTTTACAGCTTGTGTTTGGAAACATGATTAGACGACTTGAATTGTGTATTCAACAACAGGGGGGACACTTTCACATTTTATGTGAAAATTTGTAAGTAAAAATGAATATTCAATAAATTAATAACTCGTATTTCACTGAGTTTCATTTCGGTATATTCAATGCGGCATACGGCACGCGCGGCTAACAATCATACGGTACTGCGGAGAGACTTTTTGAACACCTCGTACCTTCGTGCTGTTTCGGGGCTGACGGGGTTCACGAGCGCGACATGCAGGTCTGCAGTGACTTCTGCAGCTGTCGTCCCCTTATGTTTCCTCACAATCCTATTCAATGACTACCTGTCACGATCACGTAACACACACTTTCTTCCACGTCGCAACTCAGCAGATGATACACTACTGACCATTAAAATTGCTACACCAAGAATAAATGCAGCTGATAAGCGGGTAGTCATTGGACAAATATGTTATGCTAGAACTGATATGTGATCACATTTTCACGCAATTTCGGTGCATAGATCCTCAGAAATCAGTACCCAGAACAACCACCTCTGGCCGTAATAACGGCCTTGATACGCCTGAGCATTGAGTCAAACAGAGCTTCGATGGCGTGTGCAGGTACAGCTGCCCATGCAGCTTCAACACGATACCACAGTTCATCACGAGTAGTGATTGGCGTATTGTGATGAGCCAGTTGCTCGGCCACCATTGACTGGACGTTTTCAACTAGTGAGAGACCTGGAAAATGTGCTGGCCAGGGCAGCAGTCGAACATTTTCTGTATCCAGAAAGGCCCGTACAAGACCTGCAACATGCGGTCGTACATTATACTGCAGAAATGTAGGGTTTCGCAGGGATCGAATGAAGGGTAGAGCCACGGGTCGTAAAACATCTGAAATGTAACGTTCACTGTTCAAAGTGCCGTCAATGCGAACAAGAGGTGACCGAAACGTGTAACCAGTGGCACCCCATACCATCACGCCGGGTGATACTCCAGTACGGCGATGACGAATACACGCTTCCAATGTGCGTTCATCGCGAAGTCGCCAAACACGGATGCGACCATCATGATGCTATAAACAGAACCTGGATTCATCCGAAAGAATGAAGTTTTGCTATTCGTGGACCCAGGTTCGTCGTTGAGTACACCATCGCAGGCGCACCTGTCTGTGACGCAGCATCAGGGGTAACCGCAGCCACGGTCTCCGAGCTGATAGTCCATGCTGCTGCAATCGTCGTCGAACTGTTCGTGCAGATGGTTGTTGTCTTGCAAACGTCCCCATCTGTTGACTCAGGGATCGAGACGTGGCTGCACTATCCGCTACAGCCATGCGGATAAGATGCCTATCATCTCGACTGCTAGTGATACGAGGCCGTTGGGATACAGTACGGCGTTCCGTATTACCCTTCTGAACTCACCGATTCCATATTCTGCTAACAGTCATTGTATCTCGACCAACGCGAGCAGCAATGTCGCGATACGATAAACCGCAATCGTGATAGGCTACAATCCGACCTTTATCAAAGTCGGAAACGTGATGGTACGCGTTTCTCCTCCTTACACGAGGCATCACAACAACGTTTCACCAAGCAACGCCGGTTGACTGCTGTTTGTGTATGAGAAATCGGTTGGAAACTTCCCTCATGTTAGCACGTTGTAGGTGTCGCCACCGGCGCCAACTTTGTGTGAATGCTCTGAAAAGCTAATCATTTGCATATCATAGCATCTTCTTCCTGTCGATTAAATTTCGCATCTGTAGCACGTCATGTTCGTGGTGTAGCAATTTTAATGGCCAGTAGTGTATTTTTCCGCTTTCTCTGTATGCAGTATAAATCTTTGACACTGTGTCTCTTGAAACACCAAACACTTCAGCTACTTCGATTACGGAAGCACCCACCATACTATCGTCAACAGTCTTCCCACGTTCGTATTCACTTATCTGCGGCATAACACACTACTCGCAACTACACAGGACTCTGTTCTGACCACGAGTGACAGTTGCAACGTGCTGAGGGCACAGCTCAGTGTTCGTGTTCCGATACAACAGGGCAACATGCAAGCTTGGCTAGCTTCTGCATTTGTATTCAATCATGCATGTCTCGCAGTGGTTCAATTTTTGCGTGAAACCATTGCATTAGCAACACATTTTGCTTTCTGCAGCGCAGTGCGAGGTTCAACCATGAGAAAGAACATCCTAGAAAGAGAGAATGGGCAATAAATGGGTAGCAGACTTGTGAAGATTATTTTTTTCATTAATAATTGTGTTGATGGTGTATTGAATTTATCCGTAGTAGCCAGCTGCATCCGCTGAAGAGAGAGATTTATGGGAAAATTCTCTGTAGGCAGCACCATAGTAGGCTGTAATTAACTATCTATGATCAGTAAATAACGTTCTTTTGTAAGTAAAGTGCAACGAAAGGAAACACATTTCATCCATTTTAAACGCAATCACAATACGTACTAATGCACTGTATGTCAGCTGCTGTGGACGTTCTGGAAGTGAGACTTCGCACGACTGTAGCATCGTCATATGTTTTGTATGTTGGCAACTATCAGCATACCGGCCTGTGTGAAAGCATCGTCAGACTATGTGCTACAGGCTTAATCATTTGACCTAATCATATAGAATTTATCATATCTGAGTGCGCTTAATTCTTGTATGACGAAGCTTAAGCACATTTAAACAATAATTGACAACAGATTGGTACAGCTAACTTTTCACTTAGCTGGTTTATCTTGCTGCTCAAAGTTGTTCATTATAGCCTGTTGCTGAACACCTTCGTCAGCATTTTGCTTTCTTTACTAAATTCATTGCTTCTTTCTGAGTATATATTCCAGATTAAATAATAAGTAGAATTTGAGATCATAGTTTCAGCAAATAGATTTCTTGCAGTGACAAGTCTGTTTTAGAAACAGCCCTTACCCAGTCCACTACATTACTCATACCGAAAAAAGCCATCTGACCACCAACGACGGCACAAAAATCATAGATATAATAGTTCAAAAATGGTTCAAATGGCTCTGAGCACTATGCGACTTTACTTCTGAGCTCATCAGTCTCCTAGAACTTAGAACTAATTAAACCTAACTAACCTAAGGACATCACACACATCCATGCCCGAGGCAGGATTCGAACCTGCGACCGTAGTGGTCGCTCGGTTCCAGACTGTAGCGCCTAGAACCGCACGGCCGCTCCGCCCGGCATATAATAGTTACATGTCACCTTTAAAACAATATTGATATATCGAAGCATTTTGGATTTTTTTATAATTATTGTAAATGTTTCCATTTCTTTTCGTTAATGAATGTTACAAGGCAGTAGAAAACCTCGTAACTACATTTTGTTAAGTTTTACAGGAGAAGCAAAAACGGTTTCTTAAAAAATAGCATTAAGTGACTCAGATAAAGTTGCTACATGTGAAACAGTACACTAGAGCCTATTTACTGGCAAATTAGAGACATCCATGCAGTTTCAAATCGCTCTTTTGATAATGGTGTTACTGGTTACTGGAATTAAAGGGGTTTTACGGACAAATTGAGTTACGAGGTTTTCATTGCCTACCATCGGTAATGAGAGGGGTGGTGGAGCGGATCATAACAATCACATTTCAAATAGCAACCCATGTACGCATCCCTTAGCATACGGCGCTAGGCGTTGAAATGCAAATGGCGCCGCGAAGAGGGTAGGCACACAAACGTGCCATCCGAGCCGTCATGGTAGCAGGTGTATCGGTCAACGATTTCAGTGTGTTTGTGACATCAAGGCGAAAGAGACGTAGGATTGGTGTTTTATCACCATTCTTTGCAAACGCTGTAATAGACATAGTTGCGGGTATTTCAAGGCGGGACAACACTGCGGTTTTCCGCCTCTTATTGGGACGTGAACGCTTTGCTCTTGGCTGTGAAATGCGTATTTCATAGGTGTTCCATAGTGGGCAGCACCTGTGCACACTGCGGAGTGTGGTTCGCGCTGCGTCTCTCATCAAATGGGGACACTCTTGTGTTTGTTACCGTGTGGAACGGACACGAAAAAGAGCGCTATTCTTGGCAGGAAATGAGAGACAGGCGCTGTGCTTAGGGGACGGCGGATGGAAATGCTCACGCTGCCCAAAGTTCGTACGTTCGGCGGTTTCCTAATCTTCGAGTGCCAGAGCCACTCATATCACCCCGTTTAAATGGGGCTCCCAAAACCGGATTTCGTAAACCGTTTTCCCAATACCGCCTCTGGGTTGTCATGTTAACACTTCAAAGTCGATTCTGGAAATCCACTTCTAGTTGCTGTTTTCCAATGCCGCCGTCGATTATCGCTCCCATGTAAAAGCAACCGGTTTTGAAACGTGCTTGGGCCGTCAGGTTTCGTCTTGCTTTCAAAAAATTTTGGCTTATACGGATGAACTGGCTTTTGTACAGTGAAGGATAAGTAGAAATATTAGACTGAAGCTGTTTACTGCTTCTCTAATTGAAGAGAAAATAGCGAGTTTGCTGACTAAATCAGAAACTGTAACAGCTGTTTTCCAGGCGCCATGTTTAAGCGGGCTAGCAAAGCCGCTGCAGACCTTAACATGTAAACACGGCAGCGAAAAATTATTTTCGAAATTTGGTTTTTGCCTTTCGGAGGTTGTGTCGCCCGTAAACGTAGTGATTTGCTGTCATCCACAGCTCCCTACGAGGGAGAGCTTCACTTGAGGTACGTTTTGCATTGGCACGTTCTCGTAATGGCACACGGGCATTTAAGGACTACTTCGAAACACGGTGTTCATTTTGTGTTACCAGTGTGAACACCTGATGGACGCGGTCGTCAGCGCACAGTGCTGAAGTTTCGAGAACATACCTTCACCGAGGAGTCAAGCGGTATATTGCTCCCTCGTACGTATATCTCACGAAGAGACCATGAGGATAAAATCAGAGCCCACACACAGGCATACCGACATTCTTTCTTTCCACGAACAATACGAGAGTGGAACAAAAGGGAGAAACGATAGAGGTACTCAAGGTACCCTCCGCCACACACCGTCAGGTGGCTTGCGGAGTACGGATGTAGGTGTAGATGTAGAAGGGGAGGCATCAGTACTGCTGGAAAACACACCCTCAACAAGCTCGCAGGTGTTGCGTGGGAGCCGGCCGGAGTGGCCGTGCGGTTCTAGGCGCTACAGTCTGGAACCGAGCGACCGCTACGGTCGCAGGTTCGAATCCTGCCTCGGGCATGGATGTGTGTGATGTCCTGTCCTTAGGTTAGTTAGGTTTAATTAATTCTAAGTTCTAGGCTACTGATGACCTCAGAAGTTAAGTCGCATAGTGCTCAGAGCCATTTTTTGTTGCGTGGGAAATGGGTGTAAACCACTCCACAATTTGACGTGTGTAGCATCAAGATGATATGCACTCCTACCGCCCTCAGATGGTTCATGCCCTTAACCCAGACGAACTGAATTATGCCAGTGGTTTTTGCAGAGGTGTGCCATTCAACCGGACTTTCCGAAACGTGTACTTTTTACGGATGAGGCATCCTTTACACGTGTGGGTCTGTTCAACAGCCACAATCAACACGTGTGGGCACGGGAAAATCCGCACCAAGATCACTTCGCTGTCAATATTTGGTCCAGCTTGGTAGACTATAATCTGGTCGGTCCACGCATGTTCCCCTCAGTAACTGAACGCAAACAGATAATTAATCTTCTTACGAGAAACTCTGCCAGAGTGGCTAGAACATGTCCCACTCAACGTGCGACAGCGAATATGGTACCAACACGATGGTGCACCTGCTCATATCGCACATGCAGTGCGAATGCATTTGGACGAAACCTTTGGTGAGAGCTTGGGCCGGTGGCATGGCCCACACGTTCCACCGACTTAACGCCCATTGATTTTTTTCTTCTGCGATCACCTGAAGTCTGTTGTCTGTGAAACATCCACCGAGGCTGATGAAGACCGGATAGCGCGCTTTATGGCAATCTCCGAAGCAATTTTCACTTTGCCAGGAGTGTTTGGAAAGTGTGCCTGAAATGGCAACCCGTGTCTCAGCATTATCGAGGCGCGCTCGACAATGTCTAGTTTGAAACAGGGTGAAACCCTGTAGCAATTTCTGGAAAGCACTGCGTACCCGCTCGGTCGAGAGAAATAGAAATCTCTTACATTATTCAAAACTTATAACGAAAAAATATAGTTCCAGTACAGAGAATAAAACGTTACAATGAAATATGAATAACATACGGGCTTTATTAGTCCGTGTCACTATTACCTTACACTATTAGCGTCATTATTGCCTTATTTAATAAGGAGGTTAAAGCTGTGCCGTTTTACCATAATTTTAAGAATGAAAAATGTTAAAGTTGTTCGAGTATTTGAATCATTGTCTTGATACGCTAACCCTAAGAGCGCCAAGTTATTTTCTGTTACACGGAGCACAACCAAAGGTAAAGATTGCTATATGCTCTAAATCTTCCAGTATGTATATATTTTAAGTGATCGTGTTTCCAATGCGACATCAGTTTAAAAGTGCTCAGCGCCGTTATAGCTAAAGATGTAATGTCTGGAACATACAGGGCGTCCAAAAATGTATAGATTAATATACTATTTTTCTGTGGTAAATGGTATAAGAAGTAACAGTGGTCAGAACTTGGACAACGAAAGTTTGTATAAATTAGGAACATAATGTCCCTACTCCTACATAGAGGCTGTCCAAAACTTCAATTCACTCCTTTTTTTCTTAAATGAACATACTGCCAGTTGACTGTATTGTTGTTTATTTAATTACGGTCCAGGTTTCGGCCTTTTATGCCATTTTCAAGTGACTGAGTGTATCTCATTAACATATGTTGCAGGCATCAAGCTCAGAATTGGCCATAAATTAAGAAAAAAGTCAGTATTTTTCTTCATTTATAGCCAATTTTGAGCTTGATGTCCTGCAGTGTATGTTAATGACATAAACTCAGTCACTTGAAAATGGCCGGCCGAGGTGGCCGAGCGGTTCTTCAAATGGTTCAAATGGCTCTGAGCACTATGGGACTTAACTTCTACGGTCATCAGTCCCCTAGAACTTAGAATTACTTAAACCTAACTCACCTAAGGACATCACACAGATCCATGCCCGAGGCAGGATTCGAACCTGCGACCGTAGCGGTCAGGTGGCGACAAGCTCCACATCCGGAGTTTGTGTATATGAATAGACAAATGGAAATAGAACATACAGGCCGCCCGGGTTGGCGAGGAATTCGACCGTAGCTTATTCGCTGCAACTTGGGAAACTGCACGACAGCTAAACCCGGACGACCGGGCGGGGCTTTGATGCGCACTCCTGCAAGATAGTCCAGCGCTTGCAGCCGCCGCGCCGCGTAGCTCATCGTAGTTCGCCCAATACTCTGGAGAGGGAACACAGCTGGTGTGAAAGTACTGTGGGGCGCCGTGCAGAGATTTCGGCGCGCTAGAGAAAGTAGCCGCCCGCGAACCGTTCTCAGCTAACTAACTGGCAGAACGTGCACCGGGCAACTTCACGGATCGTTGGCGTCGTCCGCAGCGCGAGGGAATATCCAGCATTAACCTTTCCTCGCGAAATTTTGGCAACTACTCAGCAGACACTTTTTTTTATAAAAAAAAAAAAAAGAGTCGAAGGGTCAGCGGTTTTACACTATATCTCATTGCGATATTTAATAAAGTCTTTTGCGACAGAACTTAATTACTCTAGCAGGCGTATATCCTTAATATACTCGTTCTTTCCGTTTAGTAAGCTACGAGGTCTGTTCGAAGAATTGCGTAACATTCGCAATTACGCGGCAATGGTGTGTTGGAGCGAAATGTGATTGGCTTTCCTGAACACGCCTGTGTGTCTTATTGTTGTTTGTGTGTTAGTTATTTA